>NC_057814.1:268629471-268982398 GCF_018294505.1 Triticum aestivum | reverse complement strand
GAAACCGAAGAACTTTCATAAATCACTAAGTTACCTCAATGGGGATATGAATGTCCCCAACAATAAGCATTTCATATTTCTTTGTGATAGTAGGTAGAGGTATTTGAAAACTTCCAATAGTGATTGTCGGAGATTTTTCAATAACATTAATACCATTCACTTGGAATTGTTTCTTCGGAAAGTGCACCGTATGCTCATTACATTGATATGAAAAGTGACCTTGTTTTTATTGCAATTAATAACAGCCCCTGTAGTATTCAAGAAGGGTCTACCAAGGATAATCGACATGTTTTCGTCCTCGGGCATCTCAAGTATAACAAAGTCAGTCAAAACAGTAACATTAGCAACAACAACGGCACATCCTCACAGATACCGATGGGTATGGCAGTTGATTTGTCAGCCATTTGCAAAGATATTTCAGTAGGTGTGAGTTTATTCAAGTCAAGTCTTTTATATAAAGAGAAAGGCATAACACTAACACCAGCTCCTAAATCACACAAAGCAGTTTTCACATAATTCTTTTTGATGGAGCGAGGTATAGTTGGTATTCCCGGATCTCCAAGTTTCTTAGGTACTCCACCTTTGAAATTATAATTAGCAAGCATAGTGGAGATTTCAGCTTCCGGTATTTTCCTCTTATTAGTGATGATGTCTTTCATATACTTTGCATAAGGAGGCATTTTCAAGATGTCAGTCAAGCGAGTACGCAAAAAGACTGGCCTCAGCATTTTAGCAAAGCGTTCAAATTCTTCATCATATTTCTTGTTAGTTGACTTGGGTGGAAAAGGCATAGTTTTTTTAACCCACGGTTCTCTTTCTTTACCGTGTTTCCTAGCCACAAAGTCTCTTTTATCATATCGTTTATTCTTAGGTTGTGGGTTATCAAGATCAACTGGTGGTTCTATCTCAACATCATTATCTGGTTCTTTATCATTTGGTTGAGTGTCTTCATGAACCTCATCATTGTATTTTTCATTATCACTAGGTGAGTGTTCATTACCAGATTGAGTTTCAGCATCAGAGATAGAAGTTTCATTTTCATTATCAGGAGGTTTTTCTATTTCAGGTTCACTAGAAGTGTGCAAAGTCCTATCATTTTTCTTTTTCTTTTTCTTTTTACAAGGACTAGGTGCATTAGTGTTGTTCCTTTGTGAATCTTGTTCTATTCTTTTTGGGTGTCCCTTAGGATAAAGTGGTTCCTGAGTCATTTTACCTCCCCTAGTTGCAACTCTAACAACAAAGTCATGCATATTATGATTCATTTCATCAAGCAATTCTCTTTATGATTTAGCAACTTGTTCTAGTTGAGTTTGAACCATAGAAGCATGTTTTCCAACACCTCTAACATCATTTGAAATTCTAAATAACAAGTCACTCAAGCGAGCAACCATATCAGAATTATATTTCAATTGTTTCATAACATTTGCATTGAAGTGATCTTGCTTTCTAATATTGGCTAGGGTGCATATTGTGAGGATTGTCATTATCATTGAATTTCATTAGAGAATTTACCTCTACCAACTTAGGCAGTGGTGGTGTATTAAGCCCATGTATTTCTTCAATAGGAGGTAAATTTTTAACATCCTCAGCTTTAATACCTTTTTCCATCATAGATTTCTTTGCCTCTTGCATATCTTCAGGACTGAGATATAATATACCCCTCTTCTTCGGAGTGGGTTCAGCCGGTGGTTCGGGAATAGTCCAATCATCATAATTTTTCAATATGTTATTCAATAATTCTTCAGCTTGCCCAACAGTTCGTTCCCTGAAAACACAACCAGCGCAACTATCTAGGAAGTCCCTAGAAGCATCGGTTAGTCCATTATAGAATATATCAAGTATTTCATTTTTCTTAAGATGATGATCAGGCAAAGCATTAAGTAACTGGCAAAGCCTTCCCCAAGCTTGTGGGAGACTCTCTTCTTTAGTTTGCACAAAGTTAAATATTTCCTGTAAGGCAGCTTGTTTCTTATGAGAAGGAAAATATTTTTCAGAGAAGTAATAAATCATATCCTGGGGACTACACACTCAACCAGGAGCAAGAGTATTGTACCAAGCTTTAGCATCACCCTTTAATGAGAAAGGAAATAATTTGAATAAAGTAATAGCGAGTTTTCTCATCATGAGTAAAAAGGGTGGGTATGTCATTCAACTTAGTAAGAAGTGCCACAACAGTTTCAGTATCATAACCATGGAAAGGATCAGATTCAACCAAAGTAATTAACTCTGGGTCGATAGAGAATTCATAATCCTTGTCATCAATAAAGATAGGTGAAGTAGCAAACTTAGGATCACATTTCATTCTAGCATTCAGATATTTTTCTTTATACTTGCATATAATTTCTCTAGATCATCTCTATCCTTACAAGCAAGAATATATCTAGTTGTCTCCTCATTCATAACATAACCTTCTGGTACCTTAGGCAATTCATATCTAGGAAGGCTAGTTCTAGCAGGTGTTTCAGGAGTTTCAGTTTCAAGCTCATGATCAGATTCAACAACATCATGTTGTATTACTCTAGCAATTTGTTCATCAAGAAATTCACCAAATGGCACATCATCATTATCAAGCAAGGTACTAGCATCATCATAAGCATTATCCATAGCAGAAGTAGCATCATCAATAACTTGCGACATATTAGAATTAATAGCATGTGGTGGTGTTGCAAGTCTACTCATAACAGAAGGTGAATCTAAAGCAGAATTGGATGGTAGTTCCTTACCTCCCCTCGTCTTTGAGGGAAATATCTTAGTCTTTGGATCCTTCAGATTCTTCATAGTGATAATATGGTAATAATCCCAAGTGACTCAACAAATATAGCTATGCTCCCCAGCAACAGCGCCAGAAAAAGGTCTTGATAACCCACAAGTATAGGGGATCGCAACAGTTTTCGAGGGTAGAGTATTCAACCCAAATTTATAGATTCGACACAAGAGGAGCCAAAGAATATTTGAAGGTATTAGCAGCTGAGTTGTCAATTCAACCACACCTGGAGATTAATTATCTGCAGCAAGTAATCAGTAGCACAGTAATATGATAGTTTTGATAGTAGTGACAGCAGCAACGGTAACAGTAACAGTGATAGCAGTAATTTTATAGCAAGTGTAACAGTGATGATAGCAGTAGTAACTTAGCAGAAACAATATAGGATAAATTCGTAGGCATTGGATCGGTGACTTGTTTGATGATATTCATCATGTGACAGTTATAACCTAGGGCGATATGGCACTAGCTCCAGTTCATCGATATAATGTAGGCATGTATTCCGTAAATAGTCATACGTGCTTTATTAAAAGAACTTGCATGACATCTTTTGTCCTACCCTCCCGTGGCAGCGGGGTCCATATTGGAAACTAAGGGATATTAAGGCCTCCTTTTAATAGAACCAGAACAAAGCATTAACACATAGTGAGTGGGCCCGGTTGTTGTCACTCCGGGGTTGCCGGATCATAACACGTAGTAGGTGACTATAACTTGCAAGATCGGATCTAGAACGTGGATATAATGATCAATTCATAAATGGTTCAAATCTGAGTTCATGGCAACCGGGCCCAAAGTGACAAGCATTAAGCATGGCAAAGTCATAGCAACATCAATCTCAGAACATAGTGGGTACTAGGGATCAAGCCCTAACAAAACTAACTCGATTACATGATGAATCTCATCCAACTCCTCACCAACCAGCGAGCCTATGAACGAATTACTCACTCCCGGTGGGGAGCATCATGGAATTGGCGATGGAGAATGGTTGGTGATGACGAAGAACGAAGATCCCCCTCTCCGGAGCCCCAAACGGACTCCAGATCTGCCCTCCCGAGGAAGAACAGGGCTTGGCGGCGGCTCCGTCTCGTGGATCGTGATAATTCTTTCTGCCTGATTTTTTCTCCGAAAATAGGAATTTATAGCGTTGGTTTCAGGGTCAGCGGGGCCACCAGGTGGGTACAACCCACCTGGGCGCGCCAGGGGAGGGGCGCGCCCTGGTGGGTTGTGCCCACCCAGGTGGCCCTCTCCGACGGGTCTTGGCTCCAGAAATTCTTATTATTGATATAAAAAAATCCTCGCAAAGTTTCGTTCCATTCCGAGAACTTCTATTTCTGCACAAAAACAACACCATGGTAGTTCTGCTGAAAACAGCATTAGTCCGGGATTAGTTTCATTCAAATCATGCAAATTAGAGTCCAAAACAAGAGGAAAAGCGTGAGAAGAATTAGATACGTTGGAGACGTATCAACTCCCCCAAGCTTAAACCTTTGCTTGTCCTCAAGCAATTCAGTTGATAAACTGAAAGTGAGAAAGAAAAACTTTTACGAACTCTTTTGCTCTTGTTTGCATAAATAAGCTTAAACAGCACCCAGGTTTTCAGCCAATCATTATAACTAACCATGTCGACAATAACTCTTACAGATTATAATGACTCATATCAATGACATAATCAGCTAGCGGGCAATAATAAGATATCTCAAACAACAACATGTTGTCAAAACAACCATGATATAATATGACAATAGTGGTATCTCGCTAGCCCTTTCTGAGACCGCAAAACATAAATGCAGAGCACCTCTAAAGTTCAAGCAGCGACTAAACATTGTAATTCATGGTAGAAAAGATCCAGTAATGATGCACCCAACATTAGCTACACACAATGCATAAATCATGACAATTGTGCTCTACTCAGTTTCTGGTGCTTGTTTTAGAAGGTGGTGACACAACATAAAAGTAAATAGATAGTCCCTTCGCAGAGGGAATCAAATATTTGCATAGGTGCAGGAGCTCAATTTTTAAAACAGAGATAAATGATTGTTTTGAGACATGCACCCTTCTTATTCACTTCACGATCATCAGTTATCAACATCTTCCATGCTAAGCACGCTAGTGGCGGTTCCCAAACGATAAAAGTAAAGGTTTACTCCCCCTCCACCAACAATCACATTCCACGGCTTGTCCAAAACAACGGGTGCCGTCCATACCAACAACAGTCCCGGGGGAGTTTTGTTTAATTATTTGCATTTTTGAGTTTGGGACTGGGAATCCCTATTACTGCCCTTTTCTCATGCGATGGTGATTGAATAAACACTCGACCTGAGAATAACCCGCTTAGCATGGAAGATACCGACCACCTCCTGTCGTTCCATGAACGATCCACGCACACAAAAAGGATAATTTTTAGAAGTTTTTAGAGGTGGCACATGCAAATTTACTTAGGACGGCAGGGTAATACCGCATATAGGTAGGTGATGACCCACAAGTATAGGGGATCTATCGTAGTCCTTTCGATAAGTAAGAGTGTCGAACCCAACGAGGAGCAGAAGGAAATGACAAGCGGTTTTCAGTAAGGTATTCTCTGCAAGCACTGAAATTATCGGTAATAGATAGTTTTGTGATAAGGTAATTCATAACGGGTAACAAGTAATAAGAGTAAACAAGGTGCAGCAAGGTGGCCCAATCCTTTTTGTAGCAAAGGACAAGCCTGGACAAACTCTTATATAAAGGAAAACGCTTCCGAGGACACATGGGAATTATCGTCAAGCTAGTTTTCATCATGCTCATATGATTCGCGTTCGTTACTTTGATAATTTGATATGTGGGTGGACCGGTGCTTGAGTACTGCCCTTCCTTGGACAAGCATCCCACTTATGATTAACCCTCCCGCAAGCATCCGCAACTACGAAAGAAGAATTAAGGTAAACCTAACCATAGCATGAAACATATGGATCCAAATCGGCCCCTTACGAAGCAACGCATAAACTAGGGTTTAAGCTTCTGTCACTCTAGCAACCCATCATCTACTTATTACTTCCCAATGCCTTCCCCTAGGCCCAAACAATGGTGAAGTGTCATGTAGTCGACGTTCACATAACACCACTAGAGGAAAGACAACATACATCTCATCAAAATATCGAACGAATACCAAATTCACATGATTACTTATAACAAGACTTCTCCCATGTCCTTAGGAACAAACGTAACTACTCACAAATCATATTCATGTTCATAATTATTAATATGCATAAAGGATCTGAACATATGATCTTCCACCGAATAAACCAACTAGCACCAACTACAAGGAGTAATCAACACTACTAGCAACCCACAGGTACCAATCTGAGGTTTTGAGACAAAGATCGGATACAAGAGATGAACTAGGGTTTGAGAGGAGATGGTGCTGGTGAAGATGTTGATGGAAATTGACCTCCTCCTGCTGAGAGGATCGATGGTGATGACGATGGTAATGATTTCCCCCTCCGGAGGGATGTTTCCCCGGCAGAACAGCTCCGCCGGAGCCCTAGATTGGTTCTGCCAGGTTCCGCCTCGAGACGGCGGCGCTTTGTCTGAAAAGCTTCCTTTCAATTTTTTTAGGGCAAAAGACTTCATATAGCCAAAGATGGGCACCAGAGGCCTGCCAGGTGGCCCACGAGGCAGGGTGTGGCCTCCCTCTGGTGCTTTCTTCGCCCAATATTTTTAATATATTCCAAAACTGACTTTCGTGGAGTTTCAGGACTTTTGGAGTTGTGCAGAATAGGTCTCTAATATTTGCTCCTTTTCCAGCCCAGAATTCCAGCTGCCGGCATTCTCCCTCTTCGTGTAAACCTTATAAAATAAGAGAGAATAGGCATAAGTATTGTGACATAATGTGTAATAACAACCCATAATGCAATAAATATCGATATAAAAGCATGATGCAAAATGGACGTATCAGTAGGTATGGTGGGACTCATCTAGAATAACTTTGGTTTCAAGGTTTTTGATGTACAAGCAGAGTTCCCACTTGGTACAGGCGAAGGCTAGCAATTAGATTGAGAAGCGGCCAGATAGCGAGTAACAACGATCATAACCATGCATTATGCATAAGTAACATTGGACACTAGCATGAGTAGGATATGATCACCATCAACATAAAATATCATAGAGGCCCTGGTGGGTTGTGCCCACCCAGGTGCCCCTCTCTGGCGGGTCTTGGCTCCATAAATTCTTATTATTGATATAAAAAATCCTTGCAAAGTTTCGTTCCATTCCAAGAACTTTTATTTCTGCACAAAAACAACACCATGGTAGTTCTGCTGAAAATAGCGTTAGTCCGGGGTTAGTTTCATTCAAATCATGCAAATTAGAGTCCAAAACAAGAGCAAAAGCGTGAGAAAATGTAGATACGTTGGAGACGTATCACCTATGCAAGCACGAAAGTCAATAGTTATGCAATGAAATTACGTCCTACTTGTGGTGCATTATTTAGTGTCAATTATGCTCAATGCTCGCTTCTGAGATTATTCGTTTCTTGGTTGGTCGCTTCCCAATCTTTTGCCAGCCTTCATTTTGCACTAAGTATGATCCCTACTTGTGCATCCAAAATCCTTTAAACCAACTTTGCCACATGAGTCCACTATACCTACCTATATGCGGTATTCTTTTGCCGTTCTAAGCAAATTTGTATGTGCCATCTCTAATTTTCAAAATAAATTTCCCTTTTGGGTGCTCGTACCACTTGCGAGGTGGTGAGGGGTGGCCAATATTTTCCATGCTAGATGTGTTATTCTCACGATGAGTGTTTATTCACTTGTCATTGCACGAGAGTAAGGCAAAGGTATTAGGGATGCCCAGTCCCAAAATGAAAAATGAATTTAGTTTATGTTGTCAAATAATAAATTCCTTGGAAAGTGTTGGTATGGAGGGCACCCGTGGATACGGTTAGCCATGGGAAGTGAAAGTATGGTGGAAAAAGGAATAAACTTTATTTTCTGTTTGGGAACCACCTATGATATATCTCGCATGGAAAGTGTTGGGAGCTCTAGGTCGTTTTCGTTGGTGGGAGAAGTATGCCTCTCAAAATGTTTTTTATCTCTCAATTTTCGCTTTGAGCTCTGGCACCTCTACAAATCCCTACTTCCCTCTGCTAAGGGCCTTTCTTTTACTTTATGCAATTTTTATTTTTAATTCGAGTCTCCATCTTCTCTTATAAAGCACCAACTAGGAGGCACTATGATCGTACTTGAGCATTGGATGTAGCTAATATGCGAGTGTGCTTCATGAATGGATCAATGATTGAGCATGATGGGCTAGGGATAACTTATTTTAGCGTTGATATTTTGAAAGACATGGTTGCTTGTTGGTATGCTTGAGTATTTAAGTCTCATGTCAAAACTAGACTATTGCTTTGAACAATATAAAAGTCCAAATGTCCATGCTACAAAGAAAAGAATATGAGATGACATGTTAGGCAGCATTCCACATCAAAACTTCTGTTTTTATCATTTACCTACTCGAGGACGAGCAGGAATTAAGCTTGGGGATGCTGATACGTCTCCAACGTATCTATAATTTTTTATTGTTCCATGCTCTTATATTATCATTCTTGGATGTTTTATAATCATTTAATCATTTATATCATTTTTTGGGACTAACCTATTGACATAGTGCCAAGTGCCAGTTGCTGTTTTTTGCATGTTTTTTACATCGCAGGAAATCAATATCAAACGGAATCCAAACACCGCGAAACTTTTTGTGGAATTTTTATGGACCAGAAGACCACCAATGGGCCAGAGCAGCACCTGGGGGGTGCCCCGAGGGGGGCACAACCCACCAGGGCACGCCTGGGGCCAGGCGCGCCTAGGTGGGTTGTGCCCACCTCGGTGGCCTCTCGCACCCCTCTTTGCCCTATAAAATCCCAAATATTCCAAAACCCTTCGGGGTTAACCTAGATCGGAAGTTTGGCCGCCGCAAGGCTCTCTAGCCATCGAAAACCAATCTAGACCCTTTGGACACCCTGCCGGAGGGGGAATCATCTCCGGTGGCCATCTTCATCATCCCGGCGGCCACCACGATGAGGAGGGAGTAGTCCACCCTCGGGGCTGAGGGTTTGTACCAGTAGCTATGTGTTTAATCTCTCTCTCTCTCTTGTGTTCTTGAGATGTCACGATCTTGATGTATCGAGGGCTTTGTTAATATAGTCGGATTATATGGTGTTTTCCCCTCTTTATCTTGTTGTGATGAATTGAGTTTTCCCTTTGAGATTTCGTTGTTATAGGATTGAATACTTTTATGGATTTGAGAACACTTGATATATGTCTTGCAATTGAATACTCGTGGTGACAATGGGGTATCGTATTGATTCACTTGATATATGTTTTCGCACTCAACTCGTGGATTCCCGAGGTGACATTGGGGTAATCTATGCATAGGGGTTGATGCACGTTCTTCTCTTTGTTTCTCTGGTAGAAATCTTGGGGCACTCTTTGAAGTTCTTTGTGTTGGATTGAGTATTATGAATATGAATTTGCTTTGGTGTTATTTTAGTACGAACTCTAGGATAGATCAAACGGAAAGAATAGCTTTATGTTATTTTAGTACGAACTCTTGAATAGATCGAACGGAAAGAATAGCTTTGAGGTGGGTTTTCCCTATAAACAATTTATTCTTATGTTCTCCGCTAGATAGGAACTTTGGAGTGATTATTCATTGCACTTTGAGGGTGGTTATATGATCCAATTATATTAGCACTGTTGAGAGATTGCACTAGCGAAAGTACGGACCCTAGGCCTCATGTTCAAGCATTGCAATTCCGTTTTTGTGCCCATTTACTATTTGCTACCTTGCTGTTTTTATTTATTTATATTATAAAAATATATTTCTACCATCCATATTACACTTTTATCACCATCTCTTTGCCGAACTAGTGCACCTATATAATTTGCCATTGTATTGGGTGTGTTGGGGACACAAGAGATTTCTTTTATTTGGTTGCAGGGTTGTTTGAGAGAGACCATCTTCATCGTACGCCTCCCACGGATTGATAAACCGTAGGTCATCCACTTGAGGGAAAATTGCTACTGTCCTACAAAACTCTGCGGTTGGAGGCCCAACACGAATCTACAAGAGTAAAGTTGTGTAGTAGACATCAGGCGCCTACGTAGGAAACTTCGCTCCTCAGGAGCCAGCCTAGGGAGGCCACTCCTTCTTGAGGTCTTGACGTCGTCTGCCTCGCGAGGCTTGGCCCCTCGCGAGGGTCTTGTGTTGTTGATGCTGAAGATGGGCCATACCAGGCCACCGATGGAGCCATACCGTGGGCCGCAAGCAGGCAAGTCTGGGTACCCCGGTTTCCCAGAACACCGACACCACCGCCCTCCTTTGAGGTTTTTGTCTGTTTTCTTGTGTGTGTGGTGCTTTTGGCCTTCCTCATTTCTTTTTTTGGTTTTCTTGTGTTTTTTTGCTCGTTGACCTTCCCTTCTAGTGCAAGTGCTCCATATATTCCCTTCTAGTAGTGACAGGATTTCTCAAGCGACGTATTCAGAAACATAGACCGAAATGCTTGTTAAAGGCTTGGTAAGAGTTTTCACTCAGCCATGCCTTCAAGAGGTGTTTCTGGTCGAAAGTTCCTAAGTACCCCGTGTCCACGGGCTTGTACCATGCGCACGGGGTCTACGGTCCTAGGCCCTGAAGAGGTGGGGCTTGGGTTCATTCCCACTCATCGCCCCCTCCACTCCCCAGGACGCCTCCAGGGCCGCCGTCGTCACCTCCTCTCGCCGGCGCTCCTCTGGGCACCGCCGTGGCTTCTTGCTCCGTGGAGATCTCTTGGGATGGGCTCCTCCTCTGGTATATCCCTCCCCCCTTCCTATTCTTTCTCTCCATGTATCCCCTTCAAGCTTTTAAGGTTTCTGGGTGTTCACTAGATTTGGGCAGTTGCTTCCCTTGCGTGGGACAAATCTAGGTGCATATATCCTGTGGTTCCTCTGCCGCACCCACTCCCAGATTTTGATCTGGAAGTGGTAGCCACTGGGGAACCCCCGTGTCCATGGGGTGTTTGATGCCTGTGCGCATGGGGCCCCGTGCGCACGGATCCCCCGTGCCCACCGGGTCTAACCCCCATGCGCACGGGGTACACAGGAACATTCTTCCTAGTTTTGTTTCTCCTCTGCCATTATATCAAGCACTTGTACTTATTTTTGTTCCCCTTGCGTGTTGTGGTGTTGGTGTTTGTGTGTTTTAGACTCCGCTGACAAGAGGGCCGAGCTCCGTCGCAAGCACCCAAAGGCAAGTTCCAAGGAGTTCATTGTTGCTCGTCGCCAGCCATCTGAAGGCATTGGGCAGGGGTCAGGGTCAGGGCAGGGTCTTGTTCGCTATGCAGCCACCAAGCAGCATGTGTTGAGGCCTCGGAGGATTCATAGGAAGAGTATGACTCTCAGCGCGATGCTCACTATGTCAACCCCACAGATGCAGAGATAGAGGCTGAGGATGATCATGTTGATGGAGATGATGAAGATGATGATGAGATGTCTAGTCCCGAGCAAGCCATTCCCGGCGGGCGGGATCTCAGGGGATGCCCCTTTCAGAGTGGTCCAAGCCAGAGATTTGGGCTGAGAGGTAGAATCATCCATATGTTGATGCCACTGGTTTCGGGGTGGATCCCCGGTTCAAGAATGATTTTTAGCAAAGATTGTATCATGAGTTCCTCATGACGAAGGGCAAGAAGTTTGCTCCTCACAAGCAAGTTCATGTTGAGAGTCTCCGGGACAATGGTCACCTCTATCCTGGTGTATATTCTACTCTTGGAACGTTGGGCCTTCTTCCTTTTTTCACTTTCAACCGTCCATACAATAAGGATCTGGTGATGCAGTTCTTTGCCATGGTGTTCTTTTCCAATGACTCTGCTTGCACCCTCATGTGGATGTCTGGGACACATCGATGCTCTGCTCCTATGGCCAAGTTTTCTGAGATCATTCCCTATGTCGGTGTCAAAACCGGCAGATCTCGGGTAGGGGGTCCCGAACAGTGCGTCTAAGGATCGAAGGTAATAGGAGACAGGGACACGATGTTTACCCAGGTTCGGGCCCTCTCGATGGAGGTAATACCCTACTTCCTGCTAGATTGACTTTGATGAATATAGGGGTTACAAGAGTTGATCTACCTCGAGATCATAATGGCTAAAACCTAGATGTCTAGCCTGTATGGTTGTGTTTGCCTCTATGGACTAAACCCTCCGGTTTATATAGACACCGGAGGGGCTGAGGGTTGTACAGAGTCGGTCTACAGAGAAAGGAATCTTCATATTCGAATGCCAAGCTTGCCTTCCACGCCAAGGAGAGTCCCATCCGGACACAGGGGAAAGCCTTCCATCTTGTATCTTCAAGGCCCATGTTACATAGCCTTGATGCCCGAGGACCCCCTAATCCAGGACTCCCTCAGTAGCCCCTGAACCAGGCTTCAATGACGATGTGTCTGGTGCGCAGATTGTCTTCGGCATTGCAAGGCGGATTCCTCCTCTGAGTACTTTAAAGTAGTTGATCAACAAGAACTATGTCCGGATCTGTTTAACAGTCACAACCTAACTGCCATAAGGGCATAATACTTAATCAAAAAACACGATATGTCTTCACTGATACTTTTGTTGGAGAGACGTTATGTCTAGCCTCTTTATTATTTCAAATCGCTTTTCAATCTCCCATTTCGCGTTTTGAGATGCAGCCTCCGGCGACAGTCTTGCCAAAACAGAGATCGTGTCCCCTTATCACGGGATTCTCATCAATACGGGTTTGGGTAATCCAACCATGCCGTTCGCACGACCCCTTGGGAATAGGCGAGTTTAAGGCTCATGGGGGGTGAAGGAAATATGCCCTAGAAGCAATAATAAAGTTGTTATTTATATTTCCTTATATCATGATAAATGTTTATTATTCATGCTAGAATTGTATTAACCGGAAACTTAGTACATGTGTGAATACATAGACAAAGAGAGTGTCACTAGTATGCCTCTACTTGACTAGCTCGTTGAATCAAAGATGGTTAAGTTTCCTAGCCATAGACATGAGTTGTCATTTGATTAACGGGATCACATCATTAGAGAATGATGTGATTGACTTGACCCATTCCGTTAGCTTAGCACTTGATCGTTTAGTATGTTGTTATTGCTTTCTTCATGACTTATACATGTTCCTATGACTATGAGATTATGCAACTCCCGAATACCGGAGGAACACTTTGTGTGCTACCAAACGTCACAACGTAACAGGGTGATTATAAAGGTGCTCTAAAGGTGTCTCCGATGGTACTTGTTGAGTTGGCATAGATCGAGATTAGGATTTGTCACTCCGATTGTCGGAGAGGTATCTCGGGGCCCTCTCGGTAATGCACATCACTATAAGCCTTGCAAGCAATGTGACTAATGAGTTAGTTGCGGGATGATGCATTACGGAACGAGTAAAGAGACTTGCCGGTGACGAGATTGAACTAGGTATTGAGATACCGACAATCAAATCTCGGGCAAGTAACATACCGATGACGAAGGGAACAACGTATGTTGTTATGCGGTTTGACCGATAAAGATCTTCATAGAATATGTAGGAACCAATATGAGCATCCAGGTTCCGCTATTGGTTATTGACCGGAGATGTGTCTCGGTCATGTCTACATAGTTCTCGAACCCGTAGGGTCCGCACGCTTAACGTTCGGTGACGATCGGTATTATGAGTTTATGTGATTTGATGTACCGAAGATAGTTTAGAGTCCTGGATGTGATCACGAACATGACGAGGAGTCTCGAAATGGTCGAGACATATAGATTGATATATTGGACGACTATATTCGGACACCGAAAGTGTTCCGGGGGTTACCGGATAATTTTCGGAGTGTCGGGGGGTTATCGGAACCCCCGGGGGAACTAATGGGCCAACATGGGCCTTGTGGGAGAGAGAGGAGGGGGCCTTAGGGCTGGCCGCCCCCCCCCCTTGGGAGTCCGAATTGGACAAGGAGGGGGGCGGCGCCCCCTCTTTCCCTCCCTCTCTCCCTCTCCTTCCTTCCCCCTTCCCCCTTCCTAGTTGGACTAGGAAAGGGGGAGTCCTACTCCTACTAGGAGGAGGACTCCCCCCTCTCCTTGGCGCGCCCTAGGCCGGCCGGCCTCCCCCTTGCTCCTTTATATACGGGGGCAGGGGCCACCCTAGAACACACAACAGACATTGATCTTAGTCGCGTGCGGTGCCCCCCTCCACCATAATCCACCTCGGTCATATCGTTGCAGTGCTTAGGCAAAGCCCTGCGCCGGTAGCTCCATCATCACCGTCATCACGCCGTCGTGCTGACGAAGCTGTCCCTCGACACTCTGCTGGATCGTGAGTTCGTGGGACGTCACTGAGCCAAACGTGTGCAGATCGCGGACGTGTCGTACTTTCGGTACTAGGATCGGTCGATCATGAAGACGTACGACTACATCAACCGGGCTGTCATAATGCTTCCGCTTACGGTCTACGAGGGTACATAGACAACACTCTCCCCTCTCGCTGCTATGCATCACCATGATCTTGCGTGTGCGTAGGAAAATTTTGAAATTACTACGTTCCCCAACAGTGGCATCCGAGCCAGGTTTATGCGTAGATGTTATATGCACGAGTAGAACACAAGTAAGTTGTGGGCGATAATAGTCATACTGCTTACCAGCATGTCATACTTTGATTCGGCGGTATTGTTGGATGAAGCGGCCCGGACCGACATTACGCGTATGCTTACGCGAGACTGGTTCTACCGACGTGCTTCGCACACAGGTGGCTGGCGGGTGTCAGTTTCTCCAACTTTAGTTGAATCGAGTATGGCTACGCCCGGTCCTTGTTGAAGGTTAAAACAGCACATACTTGATGAAAAATCATTGTGGTTTTGATGCGTAGGTAAGAACGGTTCTTGCTCAGCCCGTAGCAGCCACGTAAAACTAGCAACAACAAAGTAGAGGACGTCTAACTTGTTTATGCGGGGCATGCTGTGATGTGATATGGTCAAGACATGATGCTAAATTTTATTATATGAGATGATCATGTTTTGTAACAGAGTTATCAGCAACTGGCAGGAGCCATATGGTTGTCGCTTTATTGTATGAAATGCAATCGCCATGTAATTACTTTACTTTATCACTAAGCGATAGCGATAGTCGTAGAAGCAATAGTTGGCGAGACGACAACGATGCTACGATGGAGATCAAGGTGCCACGCCGGTGACGATGGTGATCATGACGGTGCTTTGGAGATGGAGATCAAAGGCACAAGATGATGATGGCCATGTCATATCACTTATATTGATTGCATGTGATGTTTATCCTTTATGCATCTTATTTTGCTTAGTTCGACGGTAGCATTATAAGATGATCTCTCACTAAATTTCAAGGTATAAGTGTTCTCCCTGAGTATGCACCGTTGCGAAAGTTCGTTGTGCCGAGACACCACGTGATGATCGGGTGTGATAAGCTCTATGTCGATGTACAAAAGTAGGGGCACACCTTTGTACCCCTTTACTTGTGCACGGGCAGTCGGAGCCGCGCGCCACGGCCACACTAAGCAGGGCAGAGGAAGGGAGCCGGAGAGAAGCCGAAGCACAAGATGGCCAAGGCAATGCCAAGACCAAAGATACCAAAGAGCGAGAGGGTGAGGTGGACTCCCCCGGCAAGGCCCTACCGGGGAAGCCTCCGCGGCCCCGGCAAGAGCCTTGCCGGGGTGACTTGCCCGATGCTAACAGAGCGAGCCGCCCTTGAGCCCACGGTTTCCAACCCAACCAACTACGATTGGACCAGGGCTCGGGAGGCACCTCCGTGGTGGCATGCAGATCTTTTTCAAGACCATAGATATATGAGATCAGATGAGGACTAGAAGACGGCGACCCTCGGCGGGATCCTTGCCGAGGAGATCCACAAGACCCTCGGCAAGCGCCTTGCCGGGGACGACTGCAACGCCACGGCAAGACCCTTGCCGGGCCCCCAGCAAGGCCCTTGCCGTGGGCGTCCGCAGGGCCACAGCCAGGCCCGCATCGACCAAGACTCCACCGCCGTCCCCAGGCAGCTGCTAGCTCAACCAGCTGGGCAGGCACCTATGTGGCGACGGGCGGCCTCTACGCCAACTCAACAAGCACCTGCGTGGTGGCATGCAGATCTTCGTGAAGATTGTCGGATCACGGGTTCCGGCAAAACCCTCAAGGTTCGAACACTGGGGTGCGCGCGGACATTTCCTCCCTACCGATCTACGCCCTAGCTCGCTAAGATCTCGCGGACGAACTCGACGAACTCCCAACACAAAGACACAAGATTTATACTGGTTCGGGCTACCGTTATGGTGTAATACCCTACTCCAGTGTGGTGGTGGTGGATTGCCTCCTGGGCTGATGATGAACAGTACAAGGGGAAGAACAGCCTCCTGAGGTTGAGGTGTTCTTGTGCTCTACCAACTAGTGGGTGCAAGGATGGAGTGGATCCAGTCCAAGATGATCTCCCCTACTGTGGTGGCTGGTTCTACTTATATAGGCCCTGGTCCTCTCCCCAAATATTGAGCGGGAAGGGAGCCAACAATGGCCAATTTGAAAGGGGACAGCTAGTACAGCTTATCCAGACAAAAGCGGTCTTCGCCTGCAAAAGGCTCTGGTGGTGACGCCGTCTTGGGCTCCATGGTGACCTCCGTCCTGTCGTCCGGCTGGTCTCGGTATCGTTGCACTGATATGGAAACCTTTGCCTGATGCCTCGGTACTCCGCGCCTGCGCTGGCCTCCTTAGCACCAAAGAGGAAACAAGGACGCTGCGTGCGCTGGCGCCCGCTTGATCTTGATCGTCATGGCTCACGTCACGAGAGCCTCGCGAGGTTTGCCCTGCCTTGATATCTCCGCTCCTCACGAGGCAGCCTGGAGAAGCCACTCCTGAGGAGGTCTTGCGTCGTCCGCCTCGCGAAGCTTGGCCCCTCGCGAGGGTCTTGGATGCCTTGTTGATGAAGATGGGCCGTACAGGCCCGCTAGCACAGCCACGCCATGGGCCGCAGGCAGGCAAGTCTGGGGACCCCCGTTCCCAGAACGCCGACAGTAGCCCCCGGGCCCAAGGTGCGCTCGGGCTTGGCTTCACGGCAAAGCCAAAGGTCAAGTGCGGAGCGCCGCGGGCCCCAAAAGCCTGCGGCCTTGGTCGACGCATGGCGGTTGATTGGGCGTGGGCATCTCCACTTCCCCACGCTGCCTCGGCAACTGCTTGATTTGACAAGTCCCTGCGACATGCAAGGAAAATCATCATTACCTGTGATCGTGGGAGGCGCCGGTTGGCCTTCTTCCGCTCTAAATGGGGAGGGGGCCTGAGCCCCTGTCGCCCATCTCTTCTTGGTTTACTTGCTTCTTCCTCCTTGCTCCACCGCTAGCGGCAATGGCACCCATCTGAAGGTTCTTTGCTGAAGAGAAGGGAAAAGCTTCCCGCGATGATCCAGGGCCGCTTCTGCCAAAGAAGAGGCCGGTTGACCGTCGTGACGAAGCGGCGATGCAGGTGGTGACGAGGCCCTGGTGCGAGCGACCTCCTCCTGGGTATCCGCTACCCTTGTACGCCCGAGCCGAGGGCTCAGGAGGAAGGAGCGACGAGCGGCGGCGTCCGCGCCGTGCCCGTGGTCGCCGTGCGATGGCGACGCATGCCGATGCCCCTGGAATCCACACTGCGGATTCCTCATGCGAGCTTGTGCTATGGGCGCCGATGCCCCCAAGCTCTTGGATCTGCTTCCCGCGGTTCTTCTCTGATGTGATGCCGCTGAGGGGGGCCCTCGAGCTTTGGCTGCAGCATGCTGACTGCAACGCTCCGGCGACCGGAGCAGAGATCGAAACGGTCCCCACCGGCAAGATCTTCATGACCCGTGGCTGGGGTGAGATCGCGCGGGTTTGCCGTGCGAGAGGCGCCCTCGCGATCCACTTTGTGTACGACAGCGCCTCCACACTTTTCTTCAAGGTCTTCGACGCGGAGGGCCACCGCCTGGAGTGTTGCCCTGGAGAGGAGCGCCAGGTTGACGTGTGCTCCGCACGCGGCTACTCCAGCAGCAGCCCCTGGGAGTCCTGCGGTTCTCCCGAGCTCTACGAGACTCCGGAAACGAGCGATGACAGCTACGTCCCCCCGAGCTCTCATCGCGCCCGGAGCCGGGTTGCGGCATCCAGCCACCGCTGATCTGGATGGGGTTGGCGCCGGCCTCCCGTGGCCCACTGTTGATGATGGCATCCACCACGGGAGGGTGTAGATAGGATTCCTCTAAGTTTTAGCCTTTTGTTCCCTGCGAAGAATCACAGAGTACCCTGTGGGGGCGTGTAAAGGGTTTGTAATGTCTTTTGTGTACGTCTTCCTTGTTATGAAAATTTGTGAACGCATGTCCCGTTAAGGCTCGGTCTCCCCTTTCCATCCTCGCGATAGCTTGTTGCTCTACGCTGAAAGGTCCCGGTCCCCAGGCAGGCTACAGCCGTCGCTGGTATGCCAGGTCGCGTGCCGTGGTCAAGGCCAGGAGGTGTGCGGCCCGAGGTCCAGTAAGAGCCCCTGAGGCGCGATGCTCAGGAGGTCCCCTTTAGCGCTCAAGCAGCCATGGTAAGGCAAGAAAGGGAGGCGACGTGGCCGCAACGGGGCTGCGGCGTGCGTGACCCTTAGGCGTCATCAATCAGTCGATCTGAGCGCGAGACTTATCTTGGCGGTTTGGGGTCGATTCCTTGTGATGCGCCAGGCTGGCGCCCAAGCTTCCGCAGCATAGCTAGGTCGGGCCCATATGAGTCTCCCTCCTCCCGTGCTCTCCTTAGTGCTCTACGTCCTCAGGTCCCGGCCCTCGAGCGAGCTCAGCTGCCGCTGGTATGCCAGGTCGCGTTGCCGTGGTCAAGGCTAGGGGGTGAGGGCTGGAGAGCCAGTAAGAGCTCCTGAGTCGTGATGCTCAAGAGCCCCCCTTTAACGCGCAAGCGGATTACACGGGAGAATAGGAAGCTTGCGGTGCCGCCTGCTACCCTCCTCACGAGATCTGTGCGAACCAGCACAAGAAAAACGGTTTTGCCGCTTCGGTTGCCAGCCTGTCACTGGTTGCTCCGCGAAGAAATGAAGGCACTGAGGGCCTGGTGAGGTGACGTGCGTGGAGCGTGCCGCGAGCTAGAGCTCGGCCGCTCAGGTTTGTCGACGTGGCAGGGACGGACCCATGCACCAACGTTGTGCCTGTGTGAGTAGCCCCCGAGGGAGGTGATAGTCGAGCAGGCGACAGTCATGGACAGGTTAAGCATGAAAGACAGATTAGGCATGGAGAGCAAATTAGCTTGGGTAAATGCAGAAAGATACACGCCACTGGGTCAGGCCTGAGCGGCTTGGGGATGATGCAGCCCGAGGGGCGCCCCAGCAAGGTAAGCTAAAGACATAAGCAAAGGGATACATGCCACAGGGACGGACCCACATGGCCTGGGAATGATGCAGCCCGAGCGGCGCTCCGAGCTGAATGAACTTCGAAAATGTCACTTGGTCATACTGATGAAGAGATGTCGGAGCAGCTAAAGGCACGCGGCGAAGAGGAGGCTCCTCACGAGCCACCAGGGCCCTGAGCCTCGGGAGACTCTGGGGGCCTAGGCGGTTCCCTGAGGACCATCTCCATCTCTGCCAGGACGGCATGGTGCCTGGCCTCCTGAGCCGCCAGGACGCGCCACAGGTTGCGCTGGTAGACGAACGACACACTCGACAAGCCAAATGGCATGCGAACATAGCTGTGCAGCAGACCCTCGCATTGGCCCACGCAAGAAGGCCAGAAGAGCTCCTGAGAGGCGGCCCTGTTGAGCCCCGGGACATCGATGCAGACACGCAGCCCAGCATCCTCGCCTGGATGGGAAGCTATGCCTCGCGAGCGGCGGTCGCCGCGCATGGCCCTTGCGTCTTGTAGTTCCTGAGTGGTCTTGGTGATGAACTCCTGAGCGGTGGGCGCTCCTTGCCCTGTGTTCTCCTGAGGGAAACATGCCTTGAAGCACGCCTCCAAGTGGTGCCCGAGCGCCTCCCTCATGACGTGGGCAAGGTCTGAGGCCCTCAAGGAGAGAGCCCCCGAGCCCTGCCCGAGGAGGGTGCCGGGCGCGCCTTCCTATCCGATGGAGGGAGGCGCCCCTGGAGCGGGCGCTGATCCTGACGAGGCTCCAGCTGCGTTGCCACCCTCCCGAGGCCCGATACAACGCATTTGCTTCTTCTTCTTGGGGATGGCCTCCGGAGGGTCATCGCCCTGGCTGTCGGGGTCGTCGATCGCTGCAGCTTGAAAGGTGCGCTCGAGGGAGCACACCGCATCTCTTTCTTTGCATGGGACTGTGATGATCCCGCCGCTTCCTGGCATCTTGAGGACGTTGTAGCCGTGATGGGTTACTGCCATGAACTTGGCCAGGGATGGATACCCAAGGATGGCATTGTATGGCAGACGGATGTGCGCGACGTCGAAGTCGATGAGCTCGGTGCGGTAGTTCTTGCATTCTCCAAAGGTGACAGGGAGGCGGACCTGCCCTATCGGTGTGGTAGAGCCGTCGGTCACCCCTAAGAAGGGCTTGGTAGGCTGAAGCTGGTCATATGGTACTTGGAGGTTGTCGAACGTGTCGACGGACAGGACGTTGAGCCCTGCGCCACCGTCGATGAGGGTCTTGGTAACTTGCACGTTGCTGATGACTGGTGAACAAAACATTGGGAGAGCGCCAGCGGTGGCTGCGCACTTGAGCTGATCTGCCAAGTTGAAGGTTATGGCACACTGGGACCACCTGAGCGGGCGTGTGGCCTCAAACTTGGGGAGGACTGCATTCACTTCACGAGCAAACTATTTGAAGATACGCTGCGAGGCTGGGGCCTGGGCTCCGCCCAAGATGCAGGCGATAGCGCGCGGCTCCTGGAAGCCCCCAGCCCCCTCGTCCTGATGGTGGTCGTCGTTCCTTCTTGGCGGTGGCGGCAGCGGGGGAAGACCGGTGTTGCCCTGAGGACGATCCTCACGAGGCTAGTCCCTCCAGGCTCCCTCGCGAGGATGATCCTGCCAGCGGTCCTCGCGAGGCCTGTCGCGCCACTCCTGGCGTGGGCCACGGTCGTCCCAGCGTCTGCCACCACGTCCTCCTCCTCGGCCGTAGCCCCGGTCGCTGCGCTCGGGGCGTCGACTGAAGCGTCCTTCACGAATGGCTCTGAGCTCTTGACAGTCGCTGGTGTTGTGGGTGTTCAGGTTGTGGAAGGCGCAGAACGGTCGGCTGCTCTTCGATGACTCGGGTTGATCTCTGCCTTGCTTGGTGTCCGGCTCCGCTGCGAGCACGGCTGCCTCCTTGCGCTTCACGTCCTTGGCCTTGGCTTTCTTCTCCTCTGGGCCCGCAGCTGGCAGCTCGAGGAGGGAGAGGCACCCCTCGTCAGCTCTTGCGCACTTGGTCGCCAGGTTGAACAGCTCCTGAGAGGTGCACAACTCCTCGTGGATAGCGAGCTCCTCCTTCATCTTGATGTCACGGACGCCGTCAGAGAACGCGGAGATGATGGCCTCGTCCGTGACCTTGGGGATCTTGAGGCGAGTGTTGTTGAAGTGCTGGATGTACTTCTGGAGGGTCTCTCCTGGTTGTTGCTTGATGCGGCGCAGGTCACCCGCGGCCGGCGGACGGTCGTGAGTGCCCTGGAAGTTGGCGACGAAGTGGTCGCGCATCTCGTCCCAGGAGGAGATCGAGCCCTGAGGCAGGTTCAGGAGCCACGAACGGGCGCCGTCTTTGAGTGCCATGGGGAACCAGTTCGCCATGACTTTCTCGTCGCCGTTGGACGCCTCGATGCTCAGCTCGTAGAGCTGCAAGAACTCCACGGGGTCGAGGGTGCTGTCGTAGCGAGGAGGCAGATCTGGCTTGAACTTGCCTGGCCAGGCGACGCTACGCAGCTCGGGGGTGAAGGCGCGGCAGCCGGCCGTGGTCGCCGGGGCCCGTCTTGGAGGTGGAGCTTGATCTTGACGCCCACGTTCCGCCACGGCAAGTGGCGCGGGGGCCTGCCGCGGTAGACGATCCTAGCGCGGCGGGGCGAGGAGTGGCGGAGCGTTCTCTTGCGGCCGAGGAACTTCTTGGCTGCTCCCTTCTTCACGCCCGGGCGCCGGACGCGGCGGATCGTGTCGCGGAGCCGCGTACCTTGGCGCCAAGGCACCATCTTGGGGCAGAGGAGGTGGAGGCACTCCGTGAGCTGCGTCGCCTGCAGCTAGCGGAGGGCCTGGCGGAGAGAGGGACGGCACAGGGGAGCCCCCTGCGGCGCGGACAAGCTCGGTGATGCGGTCGAGCCAGTCCTCATAGAGGTCGTCGACTGAGCGGTAGCGCAGGAGTTCGTGCGCCATGAGGAGCGCGGCCTGTGCGTCCATGAGGGCACGACGAGCGTGAATGAGGAACCGGCCGGGGTCAGCGATGGAGTTGCGGTGCGACCGTCCTGCCGCACCGAGGGGTGCAGCGAGGACGCTTGCTGCTCATTCCCCGCCGGGCCAGTGGCGGTGTTGGCGGCGGGAGATGGAGAACGATGAGGCGGCCCACCGACGGGAGCCGTCCGGACGACGCGGGTGGCCAGGGCTGCCCGGCGCTCAGCACGAGCATGGCGAGCGTCCGCCATGGAGACGATCGAGTGACTGGACGCGAACGACGGAAGGGAAGTTCCAGCGCACCCCTACCTGGCGCGCCAAATGTCCGATCACGGGTTCCGGCAAAACCCTCAAGGTTCGAACACTGGGGTGCGTGCGGAGATTTTGTCGGATCTTGTGTTCCGGCAAAATCCTTAAGGTTCGAACTCTGGGGTGCGCGCGAAGTTCTGTACCTCCTACCGATCCACGCCCTAGCTTACTAAGATCTCGCGGACGAACTCGATGAACTCACAGCACAAGGGACACGAGATTTATACTGGTTCGGGCCACCGTTGTGGTGTAATACCCTACTCCAGTGTGTGGTGGTGGATTGCCTCTTGGGCTGATGAAGAACGGTACAAAGGGAAGAACGACCTCCTGAGGCTGAGGCGTTCTTGCGTTCGGTGTGTGTCTAAGGGTTGGCTCTCGATCAGATGAGATCAAACTCAAATGCCCCCTAACGTGGTGGCTAGTTCTACTTATATAGGCCCTGGTCCTCTCCCCAAATATTGAGCGGGAAGGGAGCCAACAACGGCGGCCAATTTAAAAGGGGACAGCTAGTACAAGATATCCTGACAAAAGTGGTCTTCGCCTGCAAAAGGCTCTTGTGATGACACCGTCTTGGGCTCCACGGTGACCTCCGTCCTGCTGGTCTGCTGGTCTTGGTCTCGTTGCACTGATATGGAAACCTTTGCCTGATGCCTCGGTACTCCGCGCCTGCGCTGGCCTCCTTAGCACCGAAGAGGAAACAAGGACGCTGCGCGCGCTGGCGCCCGCCTGGTGTCGATCGTCATTGCTCACGTCACGAGAGCCTCGCGAGGTTTGCCCCGCCTTGATATCTCTGCTCCTCGCGAGGCAGCCTAGTGAGGCCGCTCCTGAGGAGGTCTTGCATCGTCCGCCTTGCGAGGGTCTTGAATGCCTTGTCGATGAAGATGGGCCGTACAGGCCTGCTCGCATAGCCACGCCGTGGGCCGCAGCCAGGCAAGTCTGGGGACCCCCGTTCCCAGAACGCCGACAGTAGCCCCCGGGCCCAAGGTGCGCTTGGGCTTGGCTTTGAGGCGAAGCCAAAGGTCAAGTACGGAGTGTCGCGGGCCCCAAAAGCCTGCGGCCTTGGTCGACGCGTGGCGGTTGATTGGACGTGGGCGCCTCCGCTTCCCCACGCTGCCTCGACAACTGCCCGACTTGACAAGTCTCTGCGACATGCAAGGAAAACTATCATTACATGTGATCGTGGAAGGCGCCGGTTGGCCTTCTTTCGCTATAAATGGGGAGGGGGCAGAGCCCCCGTCGCCCATCTCTTCTTGTTTGATTGCTTCTTTCCTCCTTGCTCCTCTGCTTGTAACAATGGCGCCCATCCGAAGGTTTTCCGCAGACGAGAAAGGAAAGCCCCCCCCCCCCCCCCCCCCCGCGACGATCTGGGGCCGCTCCCGCCAAAGAAGAGGTCGGTTCACCGTCGCGACGAAGCAGCGATGCAGGTGGTGACGAGGCCTTGATGCGAGCGGCCTCCTCCAGGGTATCCGCTACCCTTGTACGCCTGAGCCGTGGGCTCAGGAGGGCGGAGCGACGAGCGGCGCCGCCCGCGCCGCGCCCGTGGTCGCCGCGCGATGGCGATGCGTGCCGTTGCTCCTAGAAGCCACGCCGCGGATTCCTCGCGCGAGCTTGTGCTATGGGCGCCGACGCCCCCAAGCTCTTGGATCCGCTTCCCGCGGTTCTTCTCCGACGTGGTGCCGCCGAGGGGGCCTCTTGAGCTCTGGCTGCAGCATGCCGACTGCAACACTCTGGCGACCGGAGCAGAGATCGAAGCGGTCCCCACTGGCAAGATCTTCATGACCCGCGGCTGGGGCGAGGTTGCGCGGGTTTGCCGTGCGGAAGGCGCCCTCGTGATCCACTTTGAGTACAATGGCGCCACCACGCTCTTCTTCAAGGTCTTCGACGCGGAGGGCCGCCGCCTAGAGTGTTGCCCTGGAGGGGAGCGCCAGGCTGACACGCTCTCCGCTCGTGGCTACTCCAGCAGGAGCAGCCCCTGGGAGTCTAGTGATTCTCCTGAGCTTTACGAGACTCCGGAGATGAGCGACGATAGCTACGTGCCCCCGAGCTCTCGCCGGGCTCGGAGCAGGGCCGCGGCGTCCAGCCACCGCCGCCGCTGATCTGGATGGGGTCGGTGCTGGCCTCCCGTGGCCCATTGTTGACGATGGCATCCGCCACGGGAGGGTGTAGATAGGATTCATCTTAGTTCTTGTTTTTGTTCCCTGCGAAGAATCATGAAGTACCCCGTGGGGGTGTGTAAAGGGTCTGTAATGTCTTTTGCGCATATCTTCCATGTTATGAAAATTTGCGAACGCATGCCTGTTAAGGCTCGGTCTTCCCTTTCCATCCTCGTGATAGCTTGTTGCTCTACGCTGACAGGTCCCGGTCCCCAGGCAGGCTGCAACCGTCGCTGGTATGCCAGGTCGCGTGTCGTGGTCAAGGCCAGGAGGTGAGCGGCCTGAGGTCCAGTAAGAGCCCCTGAGGCGCGTTGCTCAGGAGGTCCCCCTTAGCGCTCAAGCAGCTATGGTAAGGCAAGAAAGGGATGGGACGTGGCCGCAACAGGAATGCGGCGAGCGTAACGCCTAGGTTCCAACAACTTAGTTGTTCCGAGCTCATGACTTATCTTGGCAGTTCGGGGTCGATTCTCCGCGCTGCGCCAGACCTGTGCACAATCATCCGCAGCGTAGCTAGGTTAGGCCCGTACGGGTCCTCCCCCTTCCAATGCTTTCCTTCGTGCTCTACATCCTCAGGTCCCGGCCCTCGAGCGAGCTCAACCGCCGCTGGTATGCCAGGTCGCGATGCCGTCGACAAGGCCAGGGGGTGAGGGCTGGAGAGCCCGTAAGAGCTCCTGAGTCGCGATGCTCAGGAGCCCCCCTTTTAACATGCAAGCGAATTACTTGGAAGAGGTGGGGGCTCGTGGTGCCGCCTGGTGCTATCCTCATGATATTCCTGCGAGCCAGCACAAGGAGAAACACGGTTTTGCCGTTATGAATGCCAGTCTGCCACTGGTTGCTCTGTGAGCAGATGAAGGCACTGAGGGACTGATGAGGTGACGTGTGCGGGGTGTGCCGCGAGCCAGAGCTCAACCGCTCAGGTTTGTCGATGTGGCAGGGACGAACCCATGCACCAGCACCGTGCCAGTGGGAGGAGGCCCCATGGGAGGTGACGATCGACCAGGTGGTAATCGGGCAGGTGACAATCATAGGCAGATTAAGCATGGACAGCAAATCATCTTGGATAAATGCAGAAGATACATGCCACTGGGTCAGGCCCGAGCGGCTTGGGGATGATGCAGCCCGAGGGGCGCCCCCAACAGGGTAAACTAAAGACATAAGCAAAAGGGATACATGCCACAGGGACGGACCCACACGGCCTGGGAATAATGCGGCCCGAGGGGCGCTCCCAGCTAAACGAACTTGGAAAATGTCACATGGTTCTGTTGACGAAGGAGAGTTGGGGCAGCTGAAGGTACGCGGCGAAGGAATGGCTCCTCACGGGCCACTAGGGCCCTGAGCCTCGGGAGGCTCTGGGGGCTCAGGTGGTTCCCTGAGGACCGTCTCCATCTCTGCCAGGACGGCGTGGTGCCTGGCCTCCTGAGCCGCCAAGATACGCCGCAGGTTGCGCTGATAGGCTGATGACACGCTCGGCAAGCCGAAGGGCATGCGAACGTAGCTGTGTGGTGGACCCTCGCAACGGCCCACGCGCGAAGGCCAGAAAGGCTCCTGAGATGCGGCCTTGTTGAGCCCTGGAACGTCGATGCAGACGCGTAGTCTGGGATCCTCGCCTGGATGGGGAGCTGCGCCTCATGAGCGGCGGTCACCGCGCATGGCCCTTGCGTCTTGCAGTTCCTGAGTGGTCTTGGTGATGAACTCGTGAGCGGTAGGCGCTCCTTGCCCTGTGTTCTCCTGAGGGAAACATGCCACGAAGCACGCCTCCAAGTGGTGCCCAAGCGCCTCCCTCGTGATGTGGGCAAGGTCTGAGGCCTTCCAGAAGAAAGCCCCCGAGCCTTGCCCGAGGAGGGCGCTGGGCGCGCCATCCTATGCGATGGAGGGAGGCGCACCTGGAGCGGGCGCTGATCCTGACAAGGCTCCAGCCGCAACGCCACACTCCTGAGGTCCGGCACGGCGCAGCTGCTTCTTCTTGGGGATGGCCTCTGGAGGGCCCTCACTTTTGCTGCCGGGGCATCGATTGCTGCAGCTTGGAAGGCGCGCTCGAGGGAGCACACCGCATCTCTCTCTTCACATGGGACCGTGATGATTTCGCCGCTTCCCGGCATCTTGAGGACGTTGTAGCCGTGGTGTGTGACTGCCATGAACTTGGCCAGGGCTGGATACCCAAGGATGGCGTTGTATGGTAGGCGGATGTGTGCGACGTCGAAGTCGATGAGCTCGGTGCGGTAGTTCTTGCGTTCCCCGAAGGTGACAGGGAGGCAGACCTGCCCTATCGGTGTGGTGGAGCCGTCGGTCACTCCTGAGAAAGGCTTGGTAGGCTGAAGCTGCTCATATGGCACTTGGAGGTTGTCGAACGTGTCGACGGATAGGACGTTGAGCCCTGCGCCGCCGTCGATGAGGGTCTTGGTAACTTGTACGTTGCTGATGATTGGTGAGCAAAGCATCGGGAGGGCGCCTGCGGTGGCTGCGCACTTGATCTGGTCTGCCGAGTTGAAGGTGATGGCGCACTGGGACCACCTGAGCGAGCGCGTGGCCTCGAGCTTGGCGAGGACTGCATTCACTTCACGAGCAAACTGTTTGAAGATGCTGTGAGGCTAGGGCCTGAGCGCCGCCCAAGATGCAGGTGATTGCACGCGGCTCCTGGAAGCCCCGGGCCCCCTGTCTTGATGGTGGTCGTCATTCCTTCTTGGTGGTGGCGGCAGCGGGGGAGGACTGGCGTTGCCCTGAGGACGATCCTCACGAGGCTGGTCCCTCCAGGCGCCCTCGTGAGGATGATCCTGCCAGCGGTCCTCACGAGGCCTGTCGCGCCACTCCTAGCACGGGCCACGGTCGTCCCAGCATCCGCCTCCACGTCCTCCTCCTCGGCCGTAGCCCCGGTCGCTGCGCTCGGGGCGTCGACCGAAGCATCCTTCACGAATGACTTTGAGCTCTTGACAGTTACTGGTGTTGTGGGTGTTCAGGTTGTGGAAGGCGAAGAACGGTCGGCTGCTCTTGGATGACTCGGGCTGGTCCCTGCCTCACTTGGTGTCCGGCTCCGCTGCGAGCACGGCTGCTTCCTTGCGCTTCACGTCCTTGGCCTTAGCCTTCTTCTCCTCTGCGCCCACAGCTGGTAGCTCGAGGAGGGAGAGGCGCCCCTCCTCAGCTCTTGCGCACTTGGTCGCCAGGTTGAACAGCTCTTGAGATGTGCACAGCTCCTCATGGATAGCGAGATCCTCCTTCATCTTGATGTCGCGGACGCCATCAGAAAACATGGAGATGATGGCCTCGTCTGTGACCTTGGGGATCTTGAGGCGAGTGTTGTTGAAGCGCTGGATGTACTTCTGGAGGGTCTCTCCTGGTTGTTGCTTGATGCGGCGCAGGTCACCCGCGGCCGGCCGGCGGTCGCGAGTGCCCTGGAAGTTGGCGACGAAGCGGTTGCGCATCTCGTCCTAGGAGGAGATCGAGCCCTGAGGCAGGTTCAGGAGCCAGGAGCAGGCACCATCCTTGAGAGCCATAGGAAACCAGTTTGCCATGACTTTCTCATTGCCGTTGGCCGCTTCGATGCTCCGCTCGTAGAGCTGCAGGAACTCCGCGGGGTCGAGGGTGCCGTCGTAGCAAGGAGGCAGATCTGGCTTGCACTTTCCTGGCCAGGCGACACTACGCAGCTCGGGGGTGAAGGCGCGGCAGCCGGCCGTGGTCGCCGGGGCCCGTCTCGGAGGTGGAGCTTGGTCTTGATGAGGCCTGCGTGCCGCCACCGCGGGTAGCGCGCGGTCTTGGCGAGGTGGCGCGGGGAGCGCAGGTGCAGCTTCTCGCGGCCGAGGAATTTCTTGGCAGCTTCTCTCTTCGCGCGCGGGCACCGGGCGCGGTGGATCGCGCCGTGGGGCAATGCGCCTTGGCGCCGAGGCACCGTCTTGGGGTAGAGCTGGTGGAGATGCTCCATGAGCCACGTCGCCCGTGGCTGGCGGAGGGCGAGGCAGAGAGAGGGACGGCGCCGGGGAGCCCCCTGCGGCGCGGACGAGCTCGGCGACGCGGTCGAGCCAGTCCTCGTAGAGGTCGTCGACCAGGCGGTAGCGCAGGAGCTCATTCGCCATGAGGAGCGCGGCCTGCGCGTCCATGGGAGCACGACATGCGTGGGACGAGGAACCGGCCGGGGTCAGCGATGGAGTGGCGGTGCGGCCGTCCTGCCGCACCGATGGGTGCAGCGAGGACGCTTGCTGCTCGTTCCCCGCCGGGCCGGCGGCAGCGTTGGCGGCAGGTGACGGGGAACAACGAGGTGGCTCGCCGACGGGAGCCGTCTGAGCAACACGGGCGGTCAGGGCAGCCCGGCGCTCAGCTCGAGCGCGACGAGCATCCGCCATGGAGACGACGGAGCGCCGATCGACGGAAGGGAAGCTACGGTGCACCCCTACCTGACGCGCCAAATGTCGGATCTTGGGTTCTGGCAAAACCCTTAAGGTTCGAACTCTGGGGTGCGCGCGAAGTTCTTTCCCTCCTACCGATCCATGCCCTAGCTCACTAAGATCTCGCGGACGAACTCGACGAACTCACAGCACAAGGGACACGAGATTTATACTGGTTCGGGCCACCGTTGTGGTGTAATACGCTACTCCAGTGTGTGGTGGTGGATTGCCGCTTGGGCTGATGAAGAACGGTACAAAGGGAAGAATGACCTTCTGAGGTTGAGGCGTTCTTGCATTCGGTGTGTGGCTAAGGGTTGGCTCTCGATCAGATGAGATCAAGCTTAGATGCCCCCTACCGTGGTGGCTAGTTCTACTTATATAGGCCCTGGTCCTCTCCCCAAATATTGAGCGGGAAGGGAGCCAACAACGGCGGCCAATTTGAAAGGGGACAGCTAGTACAAGCTATCCTGACAAAAGCGGTCTTCGCCTGCAAAAGGCTCTGGTGATGACGCCGTCTTGGGCTCCACGGTGACCTCCGTCCTACTGGCCTGCTGGCCTTGGTCTTGTTGCACTGATATGGAAACCTTTGCCTGATGCCTCGGTACTCCGCGCCTGCGCTGGCCTCCTTAGCACCAAAGAGGAAACAAGGACGCTACGCGCGCTGGCGCCCGCGTGGTGTCGATCGTCATTGCTCACGTCACGAGAGCCTCGCGAGATTTGCCCCGCCTTGATATCTCCGCTCCTCGCGAGGCAGCCTAGTGAGGCCGCTCCTGAGGAGGTCTTGCGTCGTCCGCCTCATGAGGCTTGGCCCCTCGCGAGGGACTTGAATGCCTTGTCGATGAAGATGGGTCGTACAGGCCTGCTCGCATAGCCACACCATGGGCCGTAGGCAGGCAAGTCTGGGGACCCCCGTTCCCAGAACGCCGACAAATTTCCTCCCTACCGATCTACGCCGTAGCTCGCTAAGATCTCGTGGACGAACTCGACGAACTCCCAACACAAAGACACAAGATTTATACTGGTTCGGGCCACCATTGTGGTGTAATACCCTACTCCAGTGTGGTGGTGGTGGATTGCCTCCTGGGCTGATGATGAACAGTACAAGGGGAAGAACAGCCTCCTGAGGTTGAGGTGTTCTTGTGCTCTACCAACTAGTGGGTGCAAGGATGGAGTGGATCCAGTCCAAGATGATCTCCCCTACTGTGGTGGCTGGTTCTACTTATATAGGCCCTGGTCCTCTCCCCAAATATTGAGCGGGAAGGGAGCCAACAACGGCCAATTTGAAAGGGGACAGCTAGTACAGCTTATCCTAACAAAAGCGGTCTTCGCCTGCAAAAGGCTCTGGTGGTGACGCCGTCTTGGGCTCCATGGTGACCTCCGTCCTGTCGTCCGGCTGGTCTCGGTATCGTTGCACTGATATGGAAACCTTTGCCTGATGCCTCGGTACTCCGCGCCTGCGCTGGCCTCCTTAGCACCAAAGAGGAAACAAGGACGCTGCGCGCGCTGGCGCCCGCCTGGCGCCCGGCTGATCTTGATCGTCATGGCTCACGTCACGAGAGCCTCGCGAGGTTTGCCCTGCCGTGATATCTCCGCTCCTCACGAGGCAGCCTGGAGAGGCCGCTCCTGAGGAGGTCTTGCGTCGTCCGCCTTGCGAGGCTTGGCCCCTCGCGGGGGTCTTGGATGCTTTATTGATGAAGATGGGTCGTACAGGCCCGCTAGCACAGCCACGCCGTGGGCCGCAGGCAGGCAAGTCTGGGGACCCCCGTTCCCAGAACGCCGACAAAGATCCTACCACCGCGCCACCTCAGCTGCCTGCCTACCTACATGGCGCCGCATGCACCGCTGGCCTGGGCGCGTGTTGAAGCCAGGCAAGGCGGCAACGGACGGGACGGGCCTCGTTCCCGTCCCCAATAAAGCTAAGGGACACCTAAGCTGCGCATTAAATGCGTCTTCTCCTGTAACACGAGTGATAAGCTCGCAACACTGTAGGCCTTTCCACCTCCTGTGTGCCACTGGGGTAGCCCCTTCCGACTATAGAAGGAGGCCCTTGGCATACTGGAGGGGGATTCGGCTCTTTGGAACTACACAGCCGCCATAGCTAGTTCGAGAGCTCAAGAACACTCAATACACCCACCAAAGCAGGACTAGGGTTTTACGCATCCTCGCGGCCCGAACCTGGGTAAACGATCCATGTGTTGACTGTTAATCCTACTCTTCTCACAACCCCGCGCCCCGGCAACCGTAGTAGGGATTCTTGTGATCCCATAGGTGTCGTTTCCCACCGACATCTTTGGCGCGCCAGGTAGGGGCGCAACTGTGAGAATCTGGTCTAGTAGCTAGCCTAGCAGTTCTTCATCGCCATGGCTCCCAAGAAGAAGACGGCCAGGAGAAAACTACGCCGCCTGCAAGCGCGAAGGACGCCGGCGCGGTGACAGAAAAGCTAAGTCATTCAGAGCCTGAGGCTATTTCCTTTTATACATAAGGTTATCGTCCTCGGAGATTCCGCCTATGTATGGAAAACCTGCACGCAAAGGGGCCCTCCCGCAATTGGCAACGCCCTTGTTCTGTTTCGAGTCTGCTCAACAGCTCAAGCGGCCGCGTCGAGAGTGGCAGGGTAGCCTTCCACAGCCTGGCAACGCTCTCGATTCTGACTCGAGTCAAGCTCGACAGTTCGAGCGGCCGCGTCGGGGGTGGTAAGGTGGTTTGCCCGGCAGCAAGCACACCCGGCAGGCCAATGGGAATCCGTCCTCAAGACGCCACCCTGGGTTTACGTGCCGGCAAGCCTACCCAGTTGACGTAGGGTGGACATACAAAGGAAAATCGAACGAGAAAATAACATGCATAATATCAAAAGGGCTACAGAGTTATATTACATCAAATTGTTGTTGCGGTTCTAACTAAAGATAGAAATTGTCTTGGTCATGAACCTGCAGCGGCGATAAGAAACAGGGTGCCTAATCCCGGCGCTGGCCCTCCACCCTTTGAATTCCGCCGATGAGGCTGATGAAGGGCTCGATACGCTCCTTGAGCGGTGCAAGGTCAGTACGCTCCGGCAAGCTCTCCAGCGCTGCGTCGAAGTCAAGGGTGGGGTTCCAGTACGCCACCTTGGTGAGGACCTTGGTCATGGCACCCCGGCAGAGCCTTCGGTTCTCGTCGGCCAGTGAAGCCGCCCTGTCGGAGTGGAACTGCTCCAGGGCCCCGAGAACACCCTCGAAGAATAGGGTCAGCTTGGCGTTGGTGGTCCCACTGCGCTCTGGGGCGTACCTCACATTTGGCATCCCCATGGTAGCCAGCTGTGTGGTGATCCTGCCGGCGACGTCCTCGAGGCGGCCGATCCAACAATTCTCGACCTCCACGAAATCCTTATGGCTGGCGGCTTCATTCCTCTGCTGCAGCTTCTCGGCCTCCAAATCCTTGGCCAGGGTCTCCTCCCGAGCCTTGGCCTCTGAGAGCATCTCCTCGAGGCCCTCCAGCTTCAGTTTGAGGTCTTTGATGGAGTTGTTGGCCTCGGAGAGCTCCCCGGCCCTGCTGATGGCCGCGCCCTAAGCCTCCGTCAGGGCGCCGTTGAGCGTGTCCTTCTCCTGGGACAGCTTCAGGGCCTGCTCCTTCAGCCCGTCCCGCGCCACCTCCAGCTCCTTCACCTTGCCGGTGTGAACCAGAGCCTGGGCATCGAGCGTCTCCTTGTGCCTCTGCTCCAGCCCTTGGGTCCACTGCGCGGCAAGCTTCTCCACCTCCTCGTCCTTGGCACGGAGTTTGGCGTTGAGGTCCGCCTCGCGATTGGCGAGGTCCTCCTCCTGGGAGTTCAGCGCGGCCTGATGCTGGGTCCGAGCGGCCTCGGCTGGAGCGGCTAGGCCCTCCGCCATCTCCTGGGCCTTCTCGATGTCGGCCAGCTTCATGGTGAGCTCCACGTCGCGCTTGGCGGTGACAAAGAGCTCATCGTAAATGGTTACGGTGACGCAAGCTTTGACACTGATCCGGACGATTCTAAATCGCAAACCGGATACGTGTTTACATTGAACAGTGGAGGTGTCAGTTGGTGAAGTTCTAAGCAAAGTGTCATGGCAGGATCTACGTATGAAGCGGAGTACATAGCTGCTTCGGAAGCAGCAAATGAAGGAGTCTGGATGAAGGAGTTCATATCCGATCTAGGTGTCATACCTAGTGCATCAGGACCAATGAAAATCTTTTGTGACAATACTGGTGCAATTGCCTTAGCAAAGGAATCCAGATTTCACAAGAGAACCAAGCGCATCAAAAGATGCTTCAATTCCATCCGGGATTTAGTCCAGGTGGGAGACATAGAAATTTGCAAGATACATACGGATCTGAATGTTGCAGACCCGTTGACTAAGCCTCTTCCATGAGCAAAACATGATCAGCACCAAGACTCCATGGGTGTAAGAATCATTACTGTGTAATCTAGATTATTGACTCTAGTGCAAGTGGGAGACTGAAGGAAATATGCCCTAGAGGCAATAATAAAGTTATTATTTATTTCCTTATATCATGATAAATGTTTATTATTCATGCTAGAATTGTATTAACCGGAAACATAATACATGTGTGAATACATAGACAAACAGAGTGTCACTAGTATGCCTCTACTTGACTAGCTCGTTGATCAAAGATGGTTATGTTTCCTAGCCATAGACATGAGTTGTCATTTGATTAACGGGATCACATCATTAGGAGAATGATGTGATTGACTTGACCCATTCCGTTAGCTTAGCACTCGATCGTTTAGTATGTTGCTATTGCTTTCTTCATGACTTATACATGTTCCTATGACTATGAGATTATGCAACTCCCGTTTACCGGAGGAACACTTTGTGTGCTACCAAACGTCACAACGTAACTGGGTGATTATAAAGGTGCTCTACAGGTGTCTCCAAAGGTACTTGTTGGGTTGGCGTATTTCGAGATTAGGATTTGTCACTCCGATTGTCGGAGAGGTATCTCTGGGCCCACTCAGTAATACACATCACTATAAGCCTTGCAAGCATTGTGACTAATGAGTTAGTTGCGGGATGATGTATTACGGAACGAGTAAAGAGACTTGCCGGTAACGAGATTGAACTAGGTATCGAGATACCGACGATCGAATCTCGGGCAAGTAACATACCGATGACAAAGGGAACAACGTATGTTGTTATGCGGTCTGACCGATAAAGATCTTCGTAGAATATGTAGGAACCAATATGAGCATCCAGGTTCCGCTATTGGTTATTGACCGGAGAGGTGTCTCGGTCATGTCTACATAGTTCTCGAACCCGTAGGGTCCGCACGCTTAACGTTACGATGACAGTTATATTATGAGTTTATATGTTTTGATGTACCGAAGGTTGTTCGGAGTCCCGGATGTGATCACGGACATGACGAGGAGTCTCTAAATGGTCGAGACATAAAGATTGATATATTGGAAGCCTATGTTTGGACATCGGAAGTGTTCCGGGTGAAATCGGGATTTTTCCGGAGTACCGGGAGGTTATCGGAACCCCCCGGTAACTTAATGGGCCTTAGTGGGCCTAGGTGGAAGAGAGGAGAGGAGGCCAGGGCAGGGCCGCGCGCCCCTCCCCCCCAGTCCGAATAGGACAAGGAGAGGGGGGCGGCGCCCCCCTTCCTTCCTCCCCTCCACCTTTTCCCCCTTCCTCTCCTAGTCCAACATGGAAAAGGGGGGAGTCCTACTCCCGGTAGGAGTAGGACTCCTCCTGGCGCGCCTCTCCTCCCTTGGCCGATGGCCTCCCCCTTGCTCCTTTATATACAGGGGCAGGGGGCACCTCTCTACACACAATTGATCAACGATCTTTTAGCCGTGTGCGGTGCCCCCTCCACCATATTACACCTCGATAATATCGTAGCGGTGCTTAGGCGAAGCCCTGCGTCGGTAGAACATCATCATCGTCACCACGCCGTCGTGCTGATGAAACTCTCCCTCAACACTCGGCTGGATTGGAGTTCGAGGGACGTCATCGAGCTGAACGTGTGCTGAACTCAGAGGTGCCGTGCGTTCAGTACTTGATCGGTCGGATCGTGAAGACGTACGACTACATCAACCGCGTTGTGTTAACGCTTCCGCTTTCGGTCTACGAGGGTACGTGGACAACACTCTCCCCTCTCGTTGCTATGCATCACCATGATCTTGCGTGTGCGTAGGAATTTTTTTGAAATTACTACGTTCCCCAACAGTGGCATCCGAGCCTGGTTTTATGCGTTGATGTTATGCACGAGTAGAACACAAGTGAGTTGTGGGCGATATAAGTCATACTGCTTACCAGCATGTCATACTTTGGTTCGGCGGTATTGTGAGATGAAGCGGCCCGGACCGACATTACGCGTACGCTTACGCGAGACTGGTTTCACCGTTGCGAGCACTCGTTGCTTAAAGGTGACTGGCGGGTGTCTGTCTCTCTCACTTTAGTTGAACCGAGTGTGGCTACGCCCGGTCCTTGCGAAGGTTAAAACAGCACCAACTTGACAAACTATCGTTGTGGTTTTGATGCGTAGGTAAGAACGGTTCTTGCTAAGCCCGTAGCAGCCACGTAAAACTTGCAACAACAAAGTAGAGGACGTCTAACTTGTTTTTGCAGGGCATGTTGTGATGTGATATGGTCAAGACATGATGCTATATTTTATTGTATGAGATGATCATGTTTTGTAACCGAGTTATCGGCAACTGGCAGGAGCCATATGGTTGTCGCTTTATTGTATGCAATGCAATCGCCATGTAATTGTTTTACTTTATCACTAAGCGGTAGCGATAGTCGTAAAAGCAATAGTTGGCGAGACGACAACGATGCTACGATGGAGATCAAGGTGTCGCGCCGGTGACGATGGTGATCATGACGGTGCTTCGGAGATGGAGATCACAAGCACAAGATGATGATGGCCATATCATATCACTTATATTGATTGCATGTGATGTTTATCTTTTATGCATCTTATCTTGCTTTGATTGACGGTAGCATTATAAGATGATCTCTCACTAAAATTTCAAGATAAAAGTGTTCTCCCTGAGTATGCACCGTTGCGAAAGTTCTTCGTGCTGAGACACCACGTGATGATCGGGTGTGATAGGCTCTACGTTCAAATACAACGGGTGCAAAACAGTTGCACACGCGGAATACTCAGGTTAAACTTGACGAGCCTAGCATATGCAGATATGGCCTCGGAACACGGAGACCGAAAGGTCGAGCGTGAATCATATAGTAGATATGATCAACATAGTGATGTTCACCATTGAAACTACTCCATCTCACGTGATGATCGGACATGGTTTAGTTGATTTGGATCACGTAATCACTTAGATGATTAGAGAGATGTCTATCTAAGTGGGAGTTCTTAAGTAATATGATTAATAGAACTTAAATTTATCATGAACTTAGTACCTGATAGTATCTTGCTTGTCTATGTTAATTGTAGATAGATGGCCCGTGCTGTTGTTCCGTTGAATTTTAATGCGTTCCTTGAGAAAGCAAAGTTGAAAGATGATGGTAGCAATTACACGGACTGGGTCCGTAACTTGAGGATTATCCTCATTGCTGCACAGAAGAATTACGTCCTGGAAGCACCGCTGGGTGCCAGGCCTGCTGCAAGAGCAACACCAGAAGTTATGAACGTCTGGCAGAGCAAAGCTGATGACTACTCGATAGTTCAGTGTGCCATGCTTTACGGCTTAGAACCGGGTCTTCAACGACGTTTTGAACGTCATGGAGCATATGAGATGTTCCAGGAGTTGAAGTTAATATTTCAAGCAAATGCCCGGATTGAGAGATATGAAGTCTCCAATAAGTTCTACAGCTGCAAGATGGAAGAGAATAGTTCTGTCAGTGAGCATATACTCAAAATGTCTGGGTATAATAATCACTTGATTCAACTGGGAGTTAATCTTCCGGATGATAGCGTCATTGACAGAATTCTTCAATCACTGCCACCAAGCTACAAGAGCTTCGTGATGAACTATAACATGCAAGGGATGAATAAGACAATTCCCGAGCTCTTCGCAATGCTAAAGGCAGCGGAGGTAGAAATCAAAAAGGAGCATCAAGTGTTGATGGTCAATAAGACCACTAGTTTCAAGAAAAAGGGCAAAGGGAAGAAGAAGGGGAACTTCAAGAAGAACAGCAAGCAAGTTGCTGTTCAGGAGAAGAAACCCAAGTCTGGACCTAAGCCTGAAACTGAGTGCTTCTACTGCAAGCAGACTGGTCACTGGAAGCGGAACTGCCCCAAGTATTTGGCGGATAAGAAGGATGGCAAGGTTAACAAAGGTATATGTGATATACATGTTATTGATGTGTACCTTACTAATGCTCGCAGTAGCACCTGGGTATTTGATACTGGTTCTGTTGCTAATATTTGCAACTCGAAACAGGGGCTACGGATTAAGCGAAGATTGGCTAAGGACGAGGTGACGATGCGCGTGGGAAATGGTTCCAAAGTCGATGTGATCGCGGTCGGCACGCTACCTCTACATCTACCTTCGGGATTAGTATTAGACCTAAATAATTGTTATTTGGTGCCAGCGTTGAGCATGAACATTATATCTGGATCTTGTTTGATGCGAGACGGTTATTCATTTAAATCAGAGAATAATGGTTGTTCTATTTATATGAGTAATATCTTTTATGGTCATGCACCCTTGAAGAGTGGTCTATTTTTAATGAATCTCGATAGTAGTGACACACATATTCATAATGTCGAAGCCAAAAGATGCAGAGTTGATAATGATAGTGCAACTTATTTGTGGCACTGCCGTTTAGGTCATATCGGTGTAAAGCGCATGAAGAAACTCCATAATGATGGACTTTTGGAATCACTTGATTATGAATCACTTGGTACTTGCGAACCGTGTCTCATGGGCAAGATGACTAAAACACCGTTCTCCGGAACTATGGAGAGAGCAACTGATTTGTTGGAAATCATACATACAGATGTATGTGGTCCGATGAATATTGAGGCTCGTGGCGGATATCGTTATTTTCTCACCTTCACAGATGATTTGAGCAGATATGGGTATATCTACTTAATGAAACATAAGTCTGAAACATTTGAAAAGTTCAAAGAATTTCAGAGCGAAGTTGAAAATCATCGTAACAAGAAAATAAAGTTTCTACGATCAGATCGTGGAGGAGAATATTTGAGTTACGAGTTTGGCCTACATTTGAAACAATGCGGAATAGTTTCGCAACTCACGCCACCCGGAACACCACAACGTAATGGTGTGTCCGAACGTCGTAATCGTACTTTACTAGATATGGTGCGATCTATGATGTCTCTTACTGATTTACCGCTATCGTTTTGGGGTTATGCTTTAGAGACGGCTGCATTCACTCTAAATAGGGCACCATCAAAATCCGTTGAAACGACACCTTATGAACTATGGTTTGGCAAGAAACCAAAGTTGTCGTATCTTAAAGTTTGGGGTTGCGATGCTTATGTGAAGAAACTTCAACCTGATAAGCTCGAACCTAAATCGGAGAAATGTGTCTTCATAGGATACCCAAAGGAGACTGTTGGGTACACCTTCTATCACAGATCCGAAGGCAAGACATTCGTTGCTAAGAATGGATCCTTTCTAGAGAAGGAGTTTCTCTCGAAAGAAGTGAGTGGGAGGAAAGTAGAACTTGATGAGGTAACTGTACCTGCTCCCTTATTGGAAAGTAGATCATCACAGAAATCAGTTTCTGCGACACCTACACCAATTAGTGAGGAAGTTAATGATAATGATCATGAAACTTCAGATCAAGTTATTACTGAACCTCGTAGGTCAACCAGATTAAGATCCGCACCAGAGTGGTACGGTAATCCTGTTCTGGAGGTTATGTTACTAGACCATGACGAACCTACGAACTATGAAGAAGCGATGGTGAGCCCAGATTCCGCAAAATGGCTTGAGGCCATGAAATCCGAGATGGGATCCATGTATGAGAACAAAGTATGGACTTTGGTTGACTTGCCCGATGATCGGCAAGCCATTGAAAATAAATGGATCTTCAAGAAGAAGACTGACGCTGACGGTAATGTTACTGTCTATAAAGCTCGACTTGTTGCGAAAGGTTTTCGACAAGTTCAAGGGATTGACTACGATGAGACCTTCTCACCCGTAGCGATGCTTAAGTCTGTCCGAATCATGTTAGCAATTGCCGCATTTTATGATTATGAAATTTGGCAAATGGATGTCAAAACTGCATTCCTGAATGGATTTCTGGAAGAAGAGTTGTATATGATGCAACCGGAAGGTTTTGTCGATCCAAAGGGAGCTAACAAAGTGTGCAAGCTCCAGCGATCCATTTATGGACTGGTGCAAGCCTCTCGGAGTTGGAATAAACGCTTTGATAGTGTGATCAAAGCATTTGGTTTTATACAGACTTTTGGAGAAGCCTGTATTTACAAGAAAGTGAGTGGGAGCTCAGTAGCATTTCTGATATTATATGTGGATGACATATTGCTAATTGGAAATGATATAGAATTTCTGGATAGCATAAAGGGATACTTGAATAAGAGTTTTTCAATGAAAGACCTCGGTGAAGCTGCATATATATTGGGCATCAAGATCTATAGAGATAGATCAAGACGCTTAATTGGACTTTCACAAAGCACATACCTTGACAAAGTTTTGAAGAAGTTCAAAATGGATCAAGCAAAGAAAGGGTTCTTGCCTGTACTACAAGGTGTGAGATTGAGTAAGACTCAATGCCCGACCACTGCAGAAGATAGAGAGAAGATGAAAGATGTTCCCTATGCTTCAGCCATAGGCTCTATCATGTATGCAATGCTGTGTACCAGACCTGATGTGTGCCTTGCTATAAGTTTAGCAGGGAGGTACCAAAGTAATCCAGGAGTGGATCACTGGACAGCGGTCAAGAACATCCTGAAATACCTGAAAAGGACTAAGGATATGTTTCTCGTTTATGGAGGTGACAAAGAGCTCATCGTAAATGGTTACGTTGATGCAAGCTTTGACACTGATCCGGACGATTCTAAATCGCAAACCGGATACGTGTTTACATTGAACGGTGGAGCTGTCAGTTGGTGCAGTTCTAAGCAAAGTGTCGTGGCGGGATCTACGTGTGAAGCGGAGTACATAGCTGCTTCGGAAGCAGCAAATGAAGGAGTCTGGATGAAGGAGTTCATATCCGATCTAGGTGTCATACCTAGTGCATCGGGACCAATGAAAATCTTTTGTGACAATACTGGTGCAATTGCCTTAGCAAAGGAATCCAGATTTCACAAGAGAACCAAGCACATCAAAAGACGCTTCAATTCCATCCGGGATTTAGTCCAGGTGGGAGACATAGAAATTTGCAAGATACATACGGATCTGAATGTTGCAGACCCGTTGACTAAGCCTCTTCCACGAGCAAAACATGATCAGCACCAAGACTCCATGGGTGTAAGAATCATTACTGTGTAATCTAGATTATTGACTCTAGTGCAAGTGGGAGACTGAAGGAAATATGCCCTAGAGGCAATAATAAAGTTATTATTTATTTCCTTATATCATGATAAATGTTTATTATTCATGCTAGAATTGTATTAACCGGAAACATAATACATGTGTGAATACATAGACAAACAGAGTGTCACTAGTATGCCTCTACTTGACTAGCTCGTTGATCAAAGATGGTTATGTTTCCTAGCCATAGACATGAGTTGTCATTTGATTAACGGGATCACATCATTAGGAGAATGATGTGATTGACTTGACCCATTCCGTTAGCTTAGCACTCGATCGTTTAGTATGTTGCTATTGCTTTCTTCATGACTTATACATGTTCCTATGACTATGAGATTATGCAACTCCCGTTTACCGGAGGAACACTTTGTGTGCTACCAAACGTCACAACGTAACTGGGTGATTATAAAGGTGCTCTACAGGTGTCTCCAAAGGTACTTGTTGGGTTGGCGTATTTCGAGATTAGGATTTGTCACTCCGATTGTCGGAGAGGTATCTCTGGGCCCACTCAGTAATACACATCACTATAAGCCTTGCAAGCATTGTGACTAATGAGTTAGTTGCGGGATGATGTATTACGGAACGAGTAAAGAGACTTGCCGGTAACGAGATTGAACTAGGTATCGAGATACCGACGATCGAATCTCGGGCAAGTAACATACCGATGACAAAGGGAACAACGTATGTTGTTATGCGGTCTGACCGATAAAGATCTTCGTAGAATATGTAGGAACCAATATGAGCATCCAGGTTCCGCTATTGGTTATTGACCGGAGAGGTGTCTCGGTCATGTCTACATAGTTCTCGAACCCGTAGGGTCCGCACGCTTAACGTTACGATGACAGTTATATTATGAGTTTATATGTTTTGATGTACCGAAGGTTGTTCGGAGTCCCGGATGTGATCACGGACATGACGAGGAGTCTCGAAATGGTCGAGACATAAAGATTGATATATTGGAAGCCTATGTTTGGACATCGGAAGTGTTCCGGGTGAAATCGGGATTTTTCCGGAGTACCGGGAGGTTACCGGAACCCCCCGGTAACTTAATGGGCCTTAGTGGGCCTAGGTGGAAGAGAGGAGAGGAGGCCAGGGCAGGGCCGCGCGCCCCTCCCCCCCAGTCCGAATAGGACAAGGAGAGGGGGGCGGCGCCCCCCCTTCCTTCCTCCCCTCCACCTTTTCCCCCTTCCTCTCCTAGTCCAACATGGAAAAGGGGGGAGTCCTACTCCCGGTAGGAGTAGGACTCCTCCTGGCGCGCCTCTCCTCCTTGGCCGGCGGCCTCCCCCTTGCTCCTTTATATACGGGGGCAGGGGGGCACCTCTAGACACACAATTGATCAACGATCTTTTAGCCGTGTGCGGTGCCCCCCTCCACCATATTACACCTCGATAATATCGTAGCGGTGCTTAGGCGAAGCCCTGCGTCGGTAGAACATCATCATCGTCACCACACCGTCGTGCTGACAAAACTTTCCCTCAACACTCGGCTGGATCGGAGTTCGAGGGACGTCATCGAGCTGAACGTGTGCTGAACTCGGAGGTGCCGTGCGTTCGGTACTTGATCGGTCGGATCGTGAAGACGTACGACTACATCAACCGCGTTGTGTTAACGCTTCCGCTTTCGGTCTACGAGGGTACGTGGACAACACTCTCCCCTCTCGTTGCTATGCATCACCATGATCATGCGTGTGCATAGGAATTGTTTTGAAATTACTACGTTCCGGACGCCCCTGGGAGGGGGACGAAGAGGTCGTCGGTCACCCTCAGATACCTGCCGGAGCCGGAGGCAGCAGAGGAGGAGGGCTGGTCATCGACCACCTCCTCCTCGGTGGTGGCCTTGCCGGCCTCTCCAGCAGACGCCTTGTCGGGCTCCCCAGCAGGCCCCTTGGCGGCGTCTTCGGCAGCACCCTTGGCGGACTCCTCAGCAGCGACCTTCTCGGCCTCTGCCGCGGCGTCCTTGGCGGCATCCTCGATGATGGCGTCTATGTCCTCCTGGTCCACCGATGGACGATCTGGACACCAGGAAGGGAATGAGACAAAGCCAAGACCAAGAATCAGCAATAAAAGAAAAAGAACAGGGACGAGAGGCGAGCGGCTAACCAGTGCCGGGCTAGGGAGCAGAGGTCCCCTCCCTGCCAACATTTGGCGCCGAGGCAAAGCCACCGGCGCCCGAGTTCCCCTCCCCCTGCTCCGTGTGCATGGGCTCAGTGCTTGGTGCCCTTGTTGGGGACGCCCCTCGGGGCGGCGTGGTCGATGGGGGCGGCGTGTTAGGGGTAGCCCTCTGTGGCTCCTCCTGCTGCTGCCCTCCTCCTGCGACTACGGCAAGGTTAGCACTAGGAGATCGTGCCCCCCACACATGTTGACGAGGGGTGAATGATGAACTTACGCTGGGGGTTGTGCCGGGGGCTGCTGTCCGGGCTACTCAGCACCACCAGTGGTGCCCTCGAAGTACCCGCTGGGGGCTGATCGCCCGCCGAGGCTTTGGCCCTCTTCACCCTCTGGGCCAGCGTCTCCGCATCCCTGCAAAGATGAAAACAAGTCAGGACAATCGGTACAGATTGAGGGGACAGAGATGACAGAAAAGAGCAAGATTCTTACTCGTCAACCACCTCCTCCTCTGTCGCTTTCCTCTTCCTCCTTGGGCTGAGGGACCCAAAGTCAAAGGGGACCCCCGCGTCGACGTCTGCCGGAGGAGGGGAGGAGGGCGGAGTCTGCGCGCTTGGATGAAGAGGAGGTAGATGCTTTCTTCTTCGCCACCGCGGCCTTGACGACCTTCTTCGTCGCTGCGGTCCTCGTCTGACGCGCGGACTCCTCCGGAGACTTTGGCTGCCGCGCGGCCTTGACAGCCCGTACCGGCTCGCCGGAGATGGCCCGCCGCAGAACCCGTCCTCTCCCCAAGGCTGGAGGGTCGACGGCCACGTCCTCCTCCTCCTCTGCCTCCTCCTCCGACAACTCACTGACCATGTCTTCGACAAGAGGAGCCCCGGTGCCGGCGCTGCTGGCCTCCCCGGCGGCCTCCGCCCACTGGGCGAGCTCCTTCTCCTCCGCTTTCGCCGCGGCCTTGTCCTCCACGCTGCCGGCGTTGCCGTCCTCCTCGGCGAGCTTCGCCTCCGCCGCCCTAGCGGCGATGTAGTCCAGCTCCACCTGGGAAGTGTCCTGGACGAGCCACGGCTTGGCGGTGACGTACCCCTCATGCAAGGTGTCGAAGAACTCCTGCACTTGAATGTCCTCCGGCTCGACCCAGTTCGGGTCGAGGCCATGCGCGTTGAAGTCTGGCATCATGGCGATGATGTCAGTCCGGCGAGAGTTGTTGCTCAGCGGGACCACTCCCGCCGGCAACCTGAACAGGGGCCCCTTGGCGACCTTGCCGGCCTTTGCGGCGGCCCTCGCGGCCTTACCGGTCCACTCGACCTCGCCATCGCGGTTCACGTCAAGCTGGAAGAGCTGCTGGCAGAGATGGGCGTGCCTCATCACCGTGAGGTTGTGGTCGAGGCCGGGGCGGAGCCTCATGATGTCGGCGGTGTTCGTGAAGAGCCAGGCCGGCCTCCCCTTGTTATGCAGCGGAGCGATTCGGCGGCGGATGAAGTCCGCCCCGATCATCTTGAGGGTGAGCCCGGCCTCGGTGAGGCGAAGATTCCTGGTGGTGGTGACCGTAAGCTTCGCGTCGTCAGCATCGACATCGCTCCAATCGCTTCTGCGGACCGGTGGCACCTTGCGGACCCGGCAAAAGTCCAGCGGGTCCTTCTCCTCAATCCAGCACCACCGGCCCCGCCATTCTTCCCACCTCTCCTTCATGGCGCCCTCTGGGTACGCCCCCTTGGACCTCGGGATCCAGGTGACGCAACCGGAAATGGTGCCCCCCGGTTGGATCCGAGGGGAGAAGTAGTGGCGGAAGAGCGCCGTGTTGGGATGCACCCCGGCGAAGACTCGTAGAGGTGCGCGAAAAGAGCCATGCACGCCACGGCATTTGGAGTAAAATCCAAAAGGTGGAAGCCGTAGGTATGCATGACATCATTGAAGAAATCAGAGAAGGGGGATAGAGCCCACGGGAGAAGTAGTCGACAAAGAAAGGGTACCGATTTGGGGCGGGCTCGGCGAAGTTGGCGGGGATGACGCGCGTGGCTGGATGCCCCGTCGTCTCTCTCCCCGTCTTCACCCCCCACAGGGGCTTGAAGTAATCCCGCAATTCGATCGCGTCGACCGTCGAGCGGTAGTAGGCGAGCTGCGTCCGCTGAGCCGCCAGCGCACTCTCCGGCAGCTCCGTCGCTCCGGCGTCCTTGGCCACTCCCTTGCCCTTGGTAGATTTGGGCGCCATGGCGGCTGGGGGGAGCAAGAGACAGAGGACGGCGGAGACGCAGCGGCGGCGAGCGAAGGCAAGAACCCGAGAAGGAGGAAGAAAGGGGGTGGAGGCTCTGAGATTGGAGAAGACGCAGGCAGGGGGCTAAAGTGAGCAGCGCGCCCACGGTTATTCCTTTTTACGGGGAAAGCGCGGGCCGCCTCCTTTCCCATTAACTGTGATGTGACACATGCGTGCGGGAACCGCCCCACGCATGCCCCCCACATCACGCACGGCCCCCCATGTCGCGCGTTCAACGCGGATCATGGGGAAGCGCAGCGGACGAAGAGTTACTGCGGTGAAAATCCGCCCCACCTGCCCGCGCACCGTTCTGGGCCTGGCCCAACAACGTGTCGCGCTTATGTGTGGCCTAGGCCTGGGGGCTCCTGTCGGTGTACAAAAGTAGGGGCACACCTTTGTACCCCTTTACTTGTGCACGGGCAGTCGGAGCCGCGCGCCACGGCCACACTAAGCAGGGCAGAGGAAGGGAGCCGGAGAGAAGCCGAAGCACAAGATGGCCAAGGCAACGCCAAGACCAAAGATACCAAAGAGCGAGAGGGCGAGGTGGGTTCCCCCGGCAAAACCCTTGCTGGGGGGCAGCCTCAGCAGCCCCGGCAAGACCCTTGCTGGGGCAGCACGCCTAAAACACCAACAGAGCGAGCCGCACTTGAGCCCACAGTTTCCAAACCAACCACGGTTGGGCTAATGCTCGGGAGGCACCTCTATGGTGGCATGTAGATCTTTGTCAAGACCATAGATATATGAGATCAGAGGAGGACCAGAAAACGACGACCCTCCGCGAGATCCTTGCCGAGGAAAGCCACAAGACCCCCGGCAAGATCCTTGCCGGGGACGACTGCGCGCCACAGCAAGACCCTTGCCGGGCCCTGGGCAAGGCCCTTGCGAGGACGTCAGCAGGGCCACTACCAGGCCCGCGTCAACCAAGTCTCCACCGCCGTTTCGCATGCAGCTGCCAGCCCAGCCAGCTGGGCAGGCACCTGCGTGGCAACATGCAGCTTCCAGGACAACTCAGCAGGCACCTGCGTGGCGGTATGCGGACCTTCATGAAGGCCCTACCATCGCGCCACCTCAGCTGCCTGCCTGCCTACATGGCTCCGCATGCACCGCTGACCTGGGCGCGTGTCGAAGCAAGGCGAGGCGGCAACGGACGGGACGGGCCTCGTTCCCGTCCCCAATAAAGCTAAGGGACACCTAAGCTGCGCATTAAATGCGTCTTGTCCTATAACACGAGCGTTAAGCTCGCAGCACTGTAGGCCTTTCCAACTCCTGTGTGCCACTGTGGCAGCCCCTTCCGACTATAAAAGGAGGCCCTTGGCATACTGGAGGGGGATTCGGGTCTTTGGAACTACACAGCCGCCATAGCTAGTTCGAGAGCTCAAGAACACTCAATACACCCACCAAAGCAAGACTAGGGTTTTACGCATCTTCGCGGCCCAAAACTGGGTAAACAATCCTTGTGCTGACTGTTAATCCTGCTCTTCTCACAACCCCGTGCCCCGGCAACCGTAGTAGGGATTCTTGTGATCCCATAGGTGTCGTTTCCCACCGACACTCTACGTTCACATACAACGGGTGCAAGCCAGTTTTTTCTACTTACGAGCAATTGCAGATAGGCTCGACACTGAGACGAAATCTGATATGTATGTATGATATGATCCAATGAGCCCGTGCTACTGATATTCTATTTGAATTTTAATGAGTTCCTAGAGAAAGCTAAGTTGAAAGATGATGGTATCAACTAACACGGACTGGGGTCCGTAAACTTGAGGATTATCTCATTTGCTGCACAGAAGATTACGTCCTGGAAGCACGCTAGGTGCAAAACCCGCTGGCAGGAGCAACACCAGAATGGTTATGAACGTCTGGCAACGAGCAACAGCTGATGACTACTCGATAGTTCAGTGTGCCATGCTTTACGGCTTAGAACCGGGACTTCAACGACGTTTTGAACGTCATGGAGCATATGAGATGTTCCAGGAGTTGAAGTTAATATTTCAAGCAAATGCCCGGATTGAGAGATATGAAGTCTCCAATAAGTTCTATAGCAGTCAAATGGAGGAGAATAGTTCTGTCAGTGAACATATACTCAAAATGTCTGGGTATAACAATCACTTGATTCAACTGGGAGTTAATCTTCCTGGATGATAGTGTCATTGACAGAGTTCTTCAATCACTGCCACCAAGCTACAAGAGCTTCGTGATGAACTATAATATGCAAGGGATGGATAAGACAATTCCTGAGCTCTTCGCAATGCTAAAGGCTGCGGAGGTAGAAATCAAGAAGGAGCATCAAGTGTTGATGGTCAACAAGACCACCAGTTTCAAGAAAAAGGGTAAAGGGAAGAAGGGGAACTTCAAGAAGAACGGCAAGCAAGTTGCTGCTCAAGTGAAGAAGCCCAAGTCTGGACCTAAGCCTGAGACTGAGTGCTTCTACTGCAAAGGGACTTGTCACTGGAAGCGGAACTGCCCCAAGTATTTGGCGGATAAGAAGGATGGCAAGGTGAACAAAGGTATATGTGATATACATGTTATTGATGTGTACCTTACTAATGCTCGCAGTAGTACCTGGGTATTTGATACTGGTTCTGTTGCTAATATTTGCAACTCGAAACAGGGACTACGGATTAAGCGAAGATTGGCTAAGGACGAGGTGACGATGCGCGTGGGAAATGGTTCCAAAGTCGATGTGATCGCGGTCGGCACGCTACCTCTACATCTACCTTCGGGATTAGTTTTAGACCTGAATAATTGTTATTTGGTGCCAGCGTTAAGCATGAACATTATATCTGGATCTTGTTTGATGCGAGACGGTTATTCATTTAAATCTAGAGAATAATGGTTGTTCTATTTATATGAGTAATATCTTTTATGGTCATGCACCCTTGAAGAGTGGTCTATTTTTGTTGAATCTCGATAGTAGTGATACACATATTCATAATATTGAAGCCAAAAGATGCAAAGTTGATAATGATAGTGCAACTTATTTGTGGCACTGCCGTTTAGGTCATATTGGTGTAAAGCGCATGAAGAAACTCCATTCTGATGGACTTTTGGAATCACTTGATTATGAATCACTTGGTACTTGCGAACCATGCCTCATGGGCAAGATGACTAAAACTCCGTTCTCCGGAACAATGGAGCGAGCAACAGATTTGTTGGAAATCATACATACTGATGTATGCGGTCCGATGAATGTTGAGGCTCGCGGCGGGTATCGTTATTTTCTGACCTTCACAGATGATTTGAGCAGATATGGGTATATCTACTTGATGAAACATAAGTCTGAAACATTTGAAAAGTTCAAAGAATTTCAGAGTGAAGTGGAAAATCATCGTAACAAGAAAATAAAGTTTCTACGATCTGATCGTGGAGGAGAATATTTGAGTTACGAGTTTGGTCTTCATTTGAAACAATGCGGAATAGTTTCGCAACTCACGCCACCCGGAACACCACAGCGTAATGGTGTGTCCGAACGTCGTAACCGTACTTTACTAGATATGGTGCGATCTATGATGTCTCTTACTGATTTACCGCTATCGTTTTGGGGTTATGCTTTAGAGACGGCTGCATTCACGTTAAATAGGGCACCATCTAAATCCGTTGAGATGACACCTTATGAACTGTGGTTTGGCAAGAAACCAAAGTTGTCGTTTCTTAAAGTTTGGGGCTGCGATGCTTATGTGAAAAAGCTTCAACCTGATAAGCTCGAACCCAAATCGGAGAAATGTGTCTTCATAGGATACCCAAAGGAGACTGTTGGGTACACCTTCTATCACAGATCCGAAGGCAAGACATTCGTTGCTAAGAATGGATCCTTTCTAGAGAAGGAGTTTCTCTCGAAAGAAGTGAGTGGGAGGAAAGTAGAACTTGATGAGGTAACTGTACCTGCTCCCTTATTGGAAAGTAGTTCATCACAGAAATTTGTTCCTGTGACTCCTACACCAATTAGTGAGGAAGCTAATGATGATCATGTAACTTCAGATCAAGTCACTACCAAACCTCGTAGGTTAACCAGAGTAAGATCCCCACCAGAGTGGTACGGTAATCCTATTCTGGAGGTCATGTTACTTGACCATGACGAACCTACGAACTATGAGGAAGCGATGATGAGCCCAGATTCCGTAAAATGGCTTGAGGCCATGAAATCTGAGATGGGATCCATGTATGAGAACAAAGTGTGGACTTTGGTTGACTTGCCCGATGATCGGCAAGCCATCAATAATAAATGGATCTTCAAGAAGAAGACAGACGCTAACGGTAATGTTACTATCTACAAAGCTCGACTTGTTGCGAAAGGTTTTCGACAAGTTCAAGGAGTTGACTACGATGAGACCTTCTCACCCGTAGCGATGCTTAAGTCCGTCCGAATCATGTTAGCAATTGCCGCATTTTATGATTATGAAATTTGGCAAATGGATGTCAAAACTGCATTCCTGAATGGATTTCTGGAAGAAGAGTTGTATATGATGCAACCTGAAGGTTTTATCGATCCAAAGGATGCTAACAAAGTGTGCAAGCTCCAGCGATCCATTTATGGACTGGTGCAAGCATCTCGGAGTTGGAATAAACGTTTTGATAGTGTGATCAAAGCATATGGTTTTATACAGACTTTTGGAGAAGCCTGTATTTACAAGAAAGTGAGTGGGAGCTCTGTAGCATTTCTAATATTATATGTGGATGACATATTGTTGATTGGAAATGATATAGAATTTCTGGATAGCATAAAAGGATACTTGAATAAGATTTTTCAATGAAAGACCTCGGTGAAGCTGCTTATATATTGGGCATCAAGATCTATAGAGATAGATCAAGACGCTTAATTGGACTTTCACAAAGCACATACCTTGATAAAGTTTTGAAGAAGTTCAAAATGGATCAAGCAAAGAAAGGGTTCTTGCCTGTGTTACAAGGTGTGAAGTTGAGTCAGACTCAATGCCCGACCACTGCAGAAGATAGAGAGAAAATGAAAGTCATTCCCTATGCTTCAGCCATAGGTTCTATCATGTATGCAATTCTGTGTACCAGACCTGATGTGTGCCTTGCTATTAGTTTAGCAGGGAGGTACCAAAGTAATCCAGGAGTGGATCGCTGGACAGCGGTCAAGAACATCCTGAAATACATGAAAAGGACTAAGGATATGTTTCTCGTTTATGGAGGTGACAAAGAGCTTGTCGTAAATGGTTACGTTGATGCAAGCTTTGACACTGATCCGGATGACTCTAAGTCACAAACCGGATACGTATTTATATTGAACGGTGGAGCTGTAAGTTGGTGCAGTTCTAAGCAAAGCGTCGTGGCGGGATCTACGTGTGAAGCGGAGTACATATCTGCTTCGGAAGCAGCAAATGAAGGAGTGGATGAGGAGTTCATATCCGATCTAGGTGTCATAACTAGTGCATCGGGTCCAATGAAAATCTTTTGTGACAATACTGGTGCAATTGCCTTGGCAAAGGAATCCAGATTTCACAAGAGAACCAAGCACATCAAGAGACGCTTCAACTCCATCCGCGATCAAGTCAAGGAGGGAGACATAGAGATTTGCAAGATACATACGGATCTGAATGTTGCAGACCCGTTGACTAAGCCTCTCTCACGAGCAAAACATGATCAGCACCAAGACTCCATGGGTGTTAGAATCATTACTGTGTAATCTAGATTATTGACTCTAGTGCAAGTGGGAGACTGAAGGAAATATGCCCTAGAGGCAATAATAAAGTTATTATTTATATTTCCTTATATCATGATAAATTTTATTATTCATGCTAGAATTGTATTAACCGGAAACTTAGTACATGTGTGAATACATAGACAAACAGAGTGTCACTAGTATGCCTCTACTTGACTAGCTCGTTGAATCAAAGATGGTTAAGTTTCCTAGCCATAGACATGAGTTGTCATTTGATTAACGGGATCACATCATTAGAGAATGATGTGATTGACTTGACCCATTCCGTTAGCTTAGCACTTGGTCGTTTAGTATGTTGCTATTGCTTTCTTCATGACTTATACATGTTCCTATGACTATGAGATTATGCAACTCCCGAATACCAGAGGAACACTTTGTGTGCTACCAAACTTCACAACGTAACTGGGTGATTATAAAGGTGCTCTACAGGTGTCTCCGATGGTACTTGTTGAGTTGGCATAGATCGAGATTAGGATTTGTCACTCCGATTGTCGGAGAGGTATCTCTGGGCCCTCTCGGTAATGCACATCACTATAAGCCTTGCAAGCAATGTGACTAATGAGTTAGTTGCGGGATGATGCATTAAAGAACGAGTAAAGAGACTTGCCGGTAACGAGATTGAACTAGGTATTGAGATGTCGACGATCGCATCTCGGGCAAGTAACATTCCAATGACAAAGGGAACAACGTATGTTGTTATGCGTTTTGACTGATAAAGATCTTCATAGAATATGTAGGAACCAATATGAGCATCCAGGTTCCGCTATTGGTTATTGACCGGAGACGTGTCTCGGTCATGTTTACATAGTTCTCGAACCCGTAGGGTCCGCACGCTTAACGTTCGGTGACGATCGGTATTATGTGTTTATGTGATTTGATGTACCGAAGATAGTTCAGAGTCCCGAATGTGATCACGGACATGACGAGGAGTCTCGAAATGGTCGAGACATACAGATTGATATATTGGACGACTATATTCGGTCAACGGAAGTGTGCCGGGGGTTACCGGATAATTATCGGAGTGCCGGGGGGTTATCGGAACCCCCGGGGGAACTAATGGGCCAACATGGGCCTTGTGGGAGAGAGAGAGGAGGGGGCCTTAGGGCTGGCCGCCCCCCCCCCTTGGGAGCCTGAATTGGACAAGGAGGGGGCGGCACCCCCTCTTTCCCTCCCTCTCTCCCTCTCCTTCCTTCCCCCTTCCCCCTTCCTAGTTGGACTAGGAAAGGGGGAGTCCTCACTACAAAAAAAAAGACACATCCGTGACATTTTGGGCCGAACGAAATTCTTTTCTGTCATACTTATGACACTTCTATGACAATAATTGAGACAAAACACGGTATCATCATAGATGTGGTGGGGTCCTACTTCTATGACAAAAAATCATGACAGAAAATGGGCTTTTCGTCCTGGGCGGGCCGGAGACGCAGCTACATGACATTCTTTGGGTCGTCCATGACGGAAAAAAACCATGGTAGAAGCGAGGGTGAGGAAAATATCGAGGTGTTCCCGGTTACGGTGGGTGGTCGGGGCCGAGCGATGCGCGTTTCTCTCGTACACGCACGCGCGTGGGTGTGAGGCGTTGGGCTCTAACTAAACCCGAGCGAGGCGTTGGGCTCTAACTGAACCCAAGCGATTGCATTGCAGGCTACGCGTTACTGAACCTGAGCGATCGATCGATGGCTATTAACTGAACCCGATCGAGCGATTCCTTCGCTACTGCTGCTAACTGAAGCCGATCGATGCTGCCTCTGGATGAACAGTGAGCGTTGCTGGGGGGTTTGGATGAGCAGTTCCCGGTGGGGGTGGATGAACAGGACCCCATGGTGTTGCCTCTGGATGAACAGGACCCCGATCGATCGAGCCGATTGGGGCTGGATGAACAGGACCCCGTGGAGGGCTAGATGAACAGGACCACCCCGTGGAGGGCTGGATGAACAGTACATGGTGGAGGGCTGGATGAACAGTAACCCGTGGAGGGGTGGTTGAACAGGAGCCCGTGGAGAGGGCTGGTTGAACAGTAGCCGGTGGAGTAGCGCGCGGTGGAGGCTGGATGAACAGGAGCCCATGGATGAACAGTCGCAGGTGGAGGCTGGAGGAGGTCGACGGTGGATGAACAGTAGCACATGGAGGCTGGAGGGGGTCGATGGTGGAGATGAACAGTATCCCGTGGAGTCTCGTTTTGCGGTACGCCACACCCCTCCCGATGAACAGGACCCCTGTTTCAACCGTAGCGCTCCAACACAAGTCCGTTTCCTCCGTTTTGCGGTACGCCGCACCCCTCCCGATCAACAGGATCCCCGTTTCGACGATAGGAGGTCCGTTTCCTCTGTTTTGCGGTACGCCAGACCCCTCCCGATGAACAGGATCCCGTTTCGACCGTGGCCGGTCGAACACAAGGCCATTTCCTCCATTCTGCGGTACGCCAGGCCTCGTTACCATCGGCTGTTCCGTCCAAGCCCTCCCGATGAACACGACGACGCATTCCGTTCTGACCCAGCCGGTTGGCTCCCCATGAACACAACGACGACGTTGTTTCTCCATTCCGACCCAGCCATGTACACGAGCCCTGGCCGTACGTATGCGCGAGTAGGCGTTCGAGACCATGCCCGTATGTACGTATGTGGCTGTATTTTCTTTCTTGCACATTGGCCATTGTACGTACGTGTACATGCTACGTGTGCGCCTCTACTACGACATGTGCGCGCCTCTACATCGACCAGTATGTACGTACACGTTCGCGACCAGAATGACAACGCTACGTACGCTTCGACCAGGTGGGTCCCGACTGTCAGGCACTTCCTTGCGTGCGAAGATGTAGCTGGTGGGTCCCAGCAGTCAGGGGGGCGAATCATTTTTTTTTGCCCGGACGCACTTCCTTGCATGCGAAGATGTAGCTGGTGGGTCCCAGCAGTCAGGGGGAAACGTTTTTTTCGCGAAATACGGTGGCCCGTCCGGTGGGTCCCTGCTGTCAGGTGGAGGAATAATTATTTTGCGCGTAATAAGGAGGCACTTCCTTGCGGCCGCCGTGGACCCAGTTGTCAGCCTCTCCACGTACAGTACTCTTCCGATGGAAGTCGTTCCTTGACCACGTTGACCACGCCGCGCCGAGAGCACCAGGGCGGTGGACGACGGCGAGGCCTAGGAAGGGGACGACGCGGAGCCGGGGAAGACGCGGCAGTGGAAGCCCGCGCGGAGAGGAGTACGAGGGTTCACTGGTTCGGCTGCGGTGTGAGGCTGTCGTCGCCGCAGGGCCTGGCCAGCGGTGGGAATAGTAGGGGGCGGTGAGGCCTCCGCGGCAGCACAGCCGGCCACGGGAGGCAGGAGCATGCGGCACGACCGGCGCTGCTTTGGGCGGCTGGAGCAAGAAGACCAGAGGTTGAAGAAGCACTACGGCCGTTGGATGGACATCGTACGGTCACTGGAGCTAGAATCGTTCATATTGACTAAGTTGACAAAGCACTCCGTCCCCGTCAACTTAGTAGGCCCACAAGTCAGCCTCCCACCAAGGTGGGTCCCAACTAGCAGGGGGAGTATTCATTTTTTTGTGCGTAATAAGGAGGCACTTCCGGTGGGTCCGAGCTGACAGCGGGGGGAACGTTTTTTTTCGCGAAATACGGTGGCCCGTCCGGTGGGTCCCAGCAGTCAGGGGGAAACGTTTTTTTCGCCAAATACGATGGTCCGTCCGGTGGGTCCCTGCTGTCAGGTGGAGGAATAATTATTTTCCGCGTAATAAGGAGGCACTTCCTTGCGGCTGCCGTGGACCCAGCTGTCAGCCTCTCCACGTACAGTACTCTTCCGATGGAAGTCGTTCCTTGACCACGTTGACCACGCCGCGCCGAGAGCACCAGGGCGGTGGACGACGGCGAGCGGCGAGGCCTAGGAAGGGGACAACGCGGAGCCGGGGAAGACGCGGCAGTGGAAGCCCGCGCGGAGAGGAGTACGAGGGTTCACTGGTTCGGCTGCGGTGTGAGGCTGCCGTCGCCGCAGAATAACAGGGGGTGTGGGTGAGTGGAGGGATGGCCTAGCCAGCGGTGGGAGTAGTAGGGGGCGGTGAGGCCTCCGCGGCAGCACAGCCGGCCATGGGAGGCAGGAGCAGGCGGCACGACTGGCGCTGCTTTGGGCGGCTGGAGCAAGAAGACCAGAGGTTGAAGAAGCACTACGGCCGTTGGATGGACATCATACGGTCACTGCAGCTAGAATCGTTCATATTGACTAAGTTGACAAAGCCCTTCGTACGCGTCAACTTAGTAGGCCCACAGGTCAGCTTCCGAAACGGTGCGCCCCAGATGTCAGGGGGAGGAATCATTTTTTGGGCGGGTGAAGCTAGAATATCCGAGATTGAAGAAGAAGCACGGCATCCGTTGGATGGACATCCAACGGCCACTGCTGCTAGAACCATGTGTTGACTATAATAAGTTGACAAAGCCTTGCATACGCGTCAACTTCTTTTTTTAGGGGACGCGTCAACTTAGTAGGCCCACAAGTGTGTGGCAGAGAACTTATAGCCCATTTGCGATTTGTAAGAATGTACAGCCCATTTTTGAATTCTAATGGAATTTACTACAGCCCATTTACAGTTTGTTAAAAGTACAGCCCATTTTCTAGCTAGGACAACGATTAATAATTTCAACCAACCGTTCAAGACAGAATTCAATAAAATTTCCCACATTTTGATGGGATCCGAAATATTTTTATCCCGAAATTTCTAGTCAGATTAAATATAAATTTGTATTACGTAAAAATCTAACGAAACATTGCGCGCGCAACAATTAAAAATTAAGATTTTCAAAATCCATAAATAATATTTTATAAACTAATTTCGTGCTTGGTGCATTTTTTATAGTTACTGCCCAGTTTTTATAATTACATCCCATTTATTATTTTTTAAAGCCCATTTTCCTGTTAAGCCTAATGCATCCCTCCTAGGAAAGATTTGCAGCCCAGCGGGGCGGAGAATAACAAGTTGACCTTGCCTGGGTATTCCTCAAAAAAACGTATAGCTGGGCTAGCCATTTTCATCTTGAAAAAAATTAATATCTGGGCTGGATATCTGTCCTGGGCTAGACGGGCCACAGCCCGCCCAGTTAATACCCTGCTCTCCTCTGAACAACAACGAAAACATCGCCAAGAAAAACTCTGCAGTGCTCACGCCTCAAAAACACAAATACTGCTCGAGCTGCTTGGTCCCAGCTGTCGGCCGCACCTTGTGCAATTCTCTCGTTTATATTGACTACATAGGTTGACAATGGTGTGGGACCGTGATGTCAGGAAACCAGGAGGAAGCAAAAAAATATAGTTGTACATAATAAGGAGGCACTTGCGTACGTACGGCTATGGCCCTAGTGGGTCCCTACTGTCATCCAGTCAAAATAAAGTCATCTCCTGAATCCTCATGTTCATTGACCATGTTAACAATGCTCGGCGCCACGGCGAGCGCAACAACTCGAAGGACGACGGAGAGGGCCTCGCGGGCCCTACGGATGGTCTGATACAGCGCCCGCTGCTCATTCAGGAAGCCAGGATCATCGGACACCTATGAGCACCTTCGAGAGACTGAGACGGCATGAAACGGTAAGGCCGCGCTTGGGAGCTCTGGTTTATTTCACACCTGTATTAAGATACAAGTGTAATTTACTCGTCATCGGAAACAACGCGTAAAATACAGGCGTAATGAAACCGAGGGCCCGAGGTCTGTAAGTAAAACCGGCGGGTTACGCGTGTAATTTGAGAGACCGGTGTATATTTTACTAGTCGAAATCGACCAACCAAGCGCTTCGCCCGAGACCATCTGCTTTTATTTACAAGCGTCAGTTTTACAAGCGGTTTTGGTTGGAAAACGACGATCCAATCACGGCCTAAGATGATGAGTTGGTCGGAAGATCATATGGTTTCACGTCTAACCTACCCGACTTGTCGTATAGGCTATGAATGAAACATAAGACGATGAACTTCTTAAGCACGGAAACAACAGAAGAGGATGATCTTCCTAACAAGCAAATCACTGGCATTAGATCGACATGCAAAACAATACGAAGCATTATTCTCAGGAGGCACGGTGAACAGCTCGTGATGCCGCATGCCACAACATTCCAAGCTCAACTTTGCAATCAAACACAAGGCCTGGCATTACATAGACAATATTCAGAACAAACTCTTAAAATATCTTACATAAGTCAACATTCATGTGACTATGCATCTCAGCAGAGTAAATATTTACTTCTGAACTGAAGACAGGAATAGGAAAAAACGATCGACGTTGCTCACAGCAAAGGGCGTCCCACTCAAAAATATCAAATGCATGTCTTCTGGCTAACATCAATGAGCAAAAATTGACAAGGTTTTCCAATTCCAATATATTAAACTAATGTCAACTTTGACAAGCTTTTCCCATTCAAAATATGTAATGCCTATGATTGTGGAACGGGCAGGGTTTGTCATCAGTTTGTCATCTGATAGTCCGGTGGCTCAAGGTGACGACGAATGATTAGAGAACCATTCGATGTATTGTGCATGATGAAGTATTATGGAGGACACGAACCATCTGAACATTTTGTGCAGTTCCACTAAAATCAAGCTGAGCATCCCTGTGGATTTCGTATTTATATGCTGCCAGAAAACAAAGACACATCAGCACACACATGAATATTGGCCCCAGTGTCAACCCACCAATCGGTGGACTAACAAACTGAAAGTACGGTAAACAGATTACCATACCCAGATGCCCCATCATTGTTGCTTAGAGTGACATTGACAGACTTGGAGTCCTGTCCTGGCTTCTTGGTACTTGTTTGGGCACTTGTTTGCCCAGTGTTCCTCCGAACCACAAGTAAAGCAGCCATCTCTCTTTTTGTCTTTCTTCTTACCCTTCTTAATGGCCGACGCTGGCAGCACCATTCAAACATATAGTCCGGTGGCTCAAGGTGACGACGAATGATTAGAGAACCATTCGATGTATTGTGCATGATGAAGTATTATGGAGGACACAAACCATCTGGACATTTTGTGCAGTTCCACTAAAATCAAGCTGAGCATCCCTGTGGATATCGTATTTATATGCTGCAAGAAAACAAAGACACAGCAGCACACACATGAATATTGGCCCCAGTGTCAACCCACCAATCGGTGGACTAACAAACTGAAAGTACGGTAAACAGATTACCATACCCAGATGCCCCATCATTGTTGCTTAGAATGACATTGACAGATTTGGAGTCCTGTCCTGGCTTCCTGTACTTGTTTGGGCACTTTTTGCCCAGTGCACTCCACGTGTTGTAGAGTTTCCTATGCTCTCTGCAGACTAGTCATGTCACCAGCGTCTACTAATACTCTGTAAAGCTTCTCGATCATTCCTTGTGTAATGTAGCGCAAACAGTGACTGCTTCTTTCTGCAAAGTGGTAAGACCAACTGGACCCACTAATGCAGCAGTTTGCCTTAGACACATTGGCTCCTTTTGTGCAGTTCAACTAAAATCAAAGTCGGAATAAAACCGAGCTTTAATTTTGATATCCCTGTAAGCAACAAAAGGTATAAGGGAAACAATTACTGAGAAATAACGGTTGATGACTTGTACTCCCAGAAGAAAAACATCTACTGATCTACCTTATCTTAATGGGAAACAAAGCAGGAGAGTAGCAATTCTCAATCAGTGTGATTCATTCATATTAACTGAGACATTATCTTAACAATGCCTTGTTTCAACATGTATAAAGAACGACAAAGCAGAAAAGTATCATTCCTAAAACAATGCGACTGATTCATTTTAACAGAGACATTATCTTAACAATACCTTGGTTAAACATGTAGAAAGAACTACAAAGCAGGATAGTACCATTTGTAAAACACTGTAACTGATATATAATAACAGAGACATTATCTGAACAATACATTTCTTAAACATGTACTCCGGCCGATCCCTAACAGAAATGGTACTCCCGCCGATCCCTAACAAGTGTTGCAGTTTTGAACTAAGATTCAGTAGTTAATTCTGAGGAAAGTCGGTACTGACCTTTCAAGACCAAGATTTGAAACAACTCGTGAGGAAGACCTAGAGAGATCTCAACACATATATGGAAATCCGGTCTCATTTTGTGCAGTTCCACCAAAATTAAGCGAAGCAAAATGTCGCAATAGCAACAAGTTGAATAGATATCCCTGTTTTAACAGAGGCAAAAAAGGAATCAATTACTGGCCAATAAAGGAGGATGAAACATGCGGCCACAAAAATGGTAATCCCGCCAATCCCTAACAAGTGTTGCAGTTTTGAAATAAGATTCAGTAGTTAATTCTGAGAGTGGCATTGCTTAATTTTACCAGCGGCATTAGATTAACAAAAAGCATAAACAGTTCCAGGGGAGAGTGGGCGCAACAACAACATGTGCTTCCATCTACTTATAAAGGGGGTGATGCAGAGTTTGTTGTAACAAAGCAACAAGCATAATGTCTGGGTTGGTCCCATTTTTGTTCACTACTTAATGGGAAAAGACAGCAATACAATAGCTTCAATTCAACATTTATTTAAAACAGTACCAATACAAGTAGCACAGCATCTCAAAACACACTGCACGATCATGTGGATGAAGGCAAGTACCAACCTGTCATGACGCACACAAGATCACGTACGAATCTGCCAACACGAATAGGAAATCCAATCTCGTTTTGTGCAGTTACTCTGAAATCAAGTAAAGTCGCCGGTGTGACATTTAAGTTTGCTATAGCAACAAGTTGAATAGATATCCCTGATTTAACAGAGGCAAAAAAGGAAACAATTACTGCCAATAAAGGAGGATGAAACATGTGGCCACAAAAAGAAGGATCTACCTTATCTTGATGGAAAACAAAGTACTCCCTCCGTAAAGAGTGACTTCCAACTTATGGAGGGTCAAGTATCTCAAATTTGACCGGTTGGCAAAAATATCGGTGCAGGTTGACATTTTATTATGGCTTATAATTTGATGCATAAAATGGTATGTTAAACGTTCAATTTTGACTTCAACAAATTGAGTCACTCTTTAAAGGACGGAGGGAGTATAGGACAGTGCATTTTAAACTGCATTGATTCAATAACAGAGAAATTCCTTAAGTTCAGTAGTTATTCTGAGATGGCATTCTTAATTTACTCAGCATTAATAAAAAAGCATAAACAGTTCAGGGCAGTGGCGCAACAACACCATGTGCTTCCATCTACTTATAAAGGGGGTGATGCAGAGTTTGTTGTAACAAAGCAACAAGCATCATGTCTGGGTTGGTACCATTTTTGTTCCCTACTTAATGGGAAAAGAGAGCAATACAATAGCTTAAATTCAACATTTATTTAAAACAGTACCAATACAAGTAGCACAACATCTCAAAACACACTGCACGATCATGTGGATGGGACATGGGACATGCTAGCACCATGTGCGTCCACACGTATAAATGGGTGATGCAGAGTATGTAGCCAAGCAGCATATCTGCGTTGGTCCCATATTTCTTCTCTTTGAAACTTTTTCCTAGGTGAGGGCAGCAAATCTAGTCCTGCACAAACTACCCAACCCCCCAGTTTCTTTCCCTTTTCAACAAAGAGTTCGGTTCCTTATAGATGTGTGTACTGGGTTACCCCTTTTTCCCTTTTCGACCAACAAAGCGGCTGGATAGCTAGTCTATACTACTTTCCCTCCCTCCTTTCCTCATTGAACCACGTCCTAGATTCATGCTCCACCCCACCGCACCCTTCTTTCCTCTTTGAACCAAGACCTAGATTCAACTACAGAATCGAAAAAGATCAGCATGCAGCTAGACCAATGACGGTTTCAAAGAAACTTATACCTTAGGGTCGTCGGGATGTGGCAAGGTGTGCGGCGGGAGGTCGGATCTGCCCACACTACGTACGGCGGCGAGGAAGAAGGGGTCGGTGGCCCTCCTGCACAGGCGCTGGGTGAAAGAGAAAAGCGCAGCCGGCAGTGGATTGCCTCCCTCGCCGAAGGAGATAGAGTGAACGCTGCACCTCCTTCCCTTCCCGGTGCGACGAGATTCGGGCGCCTCCTTCGCCAGCTGTGAGGGGGGTGAGAGAGACAGAGGCCACAATGCATTCTTGTTTAGATCTGGTGAAGAGGGTGAGAGACAGTGAATATAGCAAACCCAGCAAAGGAATGCTGAGCCTCTAGCGTGTGTGTATATATATATATGTATATGTGTGTGTATATATATGTAGTGCGGCGAGAGTGTGGAGAGTGCAAACCCTAGCAAACAAGCGCTGAGGCTCCGGCTTATATATATACTGTAGTACGGACTGAGCTTCGGTGCCTTAACTGCACCTGCTTTTGGCTGTATGACAGGTGGGCCAGCCACATTTTGGGCCCACCTGTCATAAACCCAAAGGCAGGTGCACTAAAGTCAATGAAGTTGCGTCCATATAGTACTCGTGTATACGATTAATATATAGGGGAGTGGTTTTCTTATTCTCTCCATAACAATCATTTTAAATTGTGTAAGTATGAAACGAAACTCTTTATTTAACGTACCAGTGAAGAAAACTACTACTCCCTTTGTTCCTAAATATTTGTCTTTCTAGATATTTCAACAAATGACTACATACGGAGCAAAATGAGTGAATCTACACTGTAAAAAATGTCTATATACATCCGTATGTGGTAGTCAATACAAAAATTATGCTCTTAGTACCAACGTCGATCCTTCTTCGAGGAAACATTTGGTTCATAGCCAATTGTGTGATAAAATTGCACCAACATGAAAGACGATTGCGTCTCCAACGCAACCAAGGTGAACTGACGAAGGATATCATCTTTGTGGGTAACAAGCAAAGAGCACTGATGGAAGACAACTTGTTTTTCATTGAAAATCGATCTGCTTCACCAGCCGACGCAACCATGAGCATCGATAGGTCATCTTGGTGATGCATCATCCATTTGGCATCAAGTTTGGGTGAGGCACCTATGAAGTTCGACAAATCCTCACTGTGGTCTGTTTCTTCTCAATAGTCAAGCTCGAGGAAGGAAGAACCACGTGGCAGAGGACAGTGAGGCGGAACAACAATGGCCATCCAATTTTGTGCAGTTCTACTAAAATTGAGGAAGACATGCTTGGGTATGGAGATACGCATCGCTATTTCCAAAAATATAAAAAAGAGATATAGTGTTGTTACTTTGTTTTACAAGAATAACAACGACATCTCAATTGTCAATAAGAATTATGAGAAGTACACCAACAAACAGAAGCATCATGATTATCTTGATGGGAACTAAACCAAGATACCCGAGAGAAAAAGCATTTCTTCATTTAACCAGTGATAGTATTAGATTAGCAGCAGCAATAGGAGCATATGGACAATGACCGCACAACCACCATGTACTTTTTGTCGAAACAACATGTATACCTCCACCGAGGCATAAATCAAGACAACTTTTCGAGTGGCATTTCCTCTATAATAGTAGGTGATGTTGGACCAGCAGACGAACCCTAGCTACTATACATGGGGAGCTGGGGAGTAGTCGCATAGAAGAAAACCCGCATGCAGCGACCTGGGGAGCTGGACCAGTACAAGAAGTTATACCTTAGGTGGGCGAGATGTCGCTTAGGCGGGTGGGCAGGATCTGCCCACACGACGGCAGCGAACAAGGGCGCGGAGGACCTTCATCTGCGCCTGCGCCGGCTCCGAGAGGACGGTGTGCATCGCCTTCCTCCATCGCCGACAGCGACAACGTCAATGCTGCACCTCCTCACCTCCCGCAGCGGACGGGATTTGGCCGGATTTTTGACCACCGGTGAGGAGAGAGATAGTGTGGACACTGTCATCCTGTTTTGATATGGAGAGGGTGAGAGAGCGAGACGCGAGAAACTCTATCAAACAAGAGGCTATAATGGAGTAAAACAATCTCTCCATAGAAGTGGTTTTAAATAGAATACGCGCGTTCCCGGAAAAAAGAAACGAAAACTGACGGACAATTTTTTAACGTACCAAGAAAGAAAACTCGATCAAAAACATGCCCCCGCTTCCAGGTCGCGAGAGTCGTCGCGCACACACACATAGACATAGACATGCATATCCGTGTTTACGTAAAATTCCATTTCCATCTCCATCTCCAATTATATTTGTCCAACTGGCACATTATTTACGTTGTTAATTATATACGCGGCAATATTAACGTACAGCATCTCATGTTTGCGGGCGTCCGTACCGCTGCCACGGCCGCTCCTGACCAACCCGAACCCTCTTCATCACCCGCGCGTGCTTCCCGCCCAAAACAGTCAGTGCCGCATTCATGCTCGGCCAGAGCGAACGTGACCTCTCACTGGCGCCGGCATTGAAGCGGCGTGCCGGCCGAGAGAGCGTCGCCCGCGCCGCTTCCTGGTGCACGCGACTGCTCCGCGTTCAAAGGTCGCAATAGCCGGCCACAACATGCATGTAAAAAGTTCTTGGGAGTTCGTGCTACAACTAGCTGTCCTCCCCCAACTCGTCAATCTCTTCCAGTGGTACTAGTACTCCATGGCGCGATCCATCGATAAGCAGGCGGGAAAGTTATCCTATACTCGATTTGCGGTGAGTGGCATGCCGAGCGACCGTGTGGGGTCGAGCCGTGGAGGAGGGTGAGACACGAACGTGACAGACGTGATTTAAACGTTGGTTTTTCTCGATGGCGCGATCCAACGAAATGAAACGTTGGTTTCTCTCTGTTTCCATTTTTTCTCCGGAAAAACGGAAACTTTCCACTCCATTTTCATTCCTACTCCAAGGTTGCCCCATTACAACATTCCATCAAATACAAAGGAAAACTAACACGCATGTTGATGCATCTCAATGATTCACAGATCATAGCCAATATTTACTTCACAACTAAAGACAAAAGTTGTGAGAGCGTGTACGAAAGAAAAACTACTGATGGGGTCACTATGACTTAAACCCTAAACACTAAACAGGATTTAATTTCCTGGCCAGGTAGAACCTGTCGAAGGAAAGACGGCTGGCACCCTCGGATCATGCGATGCTTTTGTGCAGTTCCACTAAAATCGAGCTGAGCATCCCTGATGGCAAAGATATTGAAGAAGTGTGATTAGAATAATAGTACTGGCACTAGTTCATGAGACATAAACTCATCACAAGTAGAAGCTGGTAGAAGTAGAGAAAGATCGACATGGAGATGGAGCTACGTGGGGAGCTGCGGCAGTGGAGCAAGCCGGCTCCAAAAGGAAGATGGACTACCTAGGACGTCGAGCTGTAGCTAGAAGGGCGGTTGGGACGCGACATCGACCCATGCCGCGGTGACCCCCCGATTGGGACGCACCGACTGTGGATTTTCTCCCTCATCGATGTCGACCGCGTCTACGCAGAACATTGTTCCCTTCCCCCAGCTGCGGGATCAGGCCGGATATGTGACCAGCGGTGTGGCCACCGTCATTCTATGCTTGTGAAGAGAGCAACCCAAGCAAGCAGGCTTGTAGCTTAGGCTCCTGCTAGTGTATATATAGTGGTTTTCTTTTTCTCTCCATATCAACCATTTTATATTGCGTACGAGTCATTGAAGAGTGAAATGATGGTTGCTTCTTCCGACTAACTTACTGTGTGATTTGACTACTCCTTTAGTGGCCCCTACACGTACTCCCCCTACGTGTATGCAACAGTCACACGTACACATGGACGCAAAAACGCGCGCGACGCCCTAATGCATGCATGTCCGAGCACACGACGGAACACACACGGTCACGCTCAAGTGCTCAACCTACACGTGCATGCACAGACATACTCAGCCAGGGTGAGCTAGTGACCGTATAAACACCGGAAAATGTATATATTGAGCGCAATGAGCGTATTATCAAGTCCACTGACCATATTTTTACAAATATACAGTGACAGACGGTGTATTTATCTTGTTTGAAATTAAGTCATATTAACCGGAGAGGAGGCAGTATGGACTAGCATTACTTTGTTGTGTCTCGTCAACTTGCCGAACGAGGAGAAGCTTGCAGGACGGGAGAACCTTGCGCGCGGTGGCTCGCAGGACAAGGAGAAACTTTTGACTAATGCAAGCTCTCCTTCGCTCAGGCGGTGGACGTGCAATAGTTAATTCGGTGTCAGATTGCTAGAAGCATACACTATACTAGTACTATTATTGTTCCACTTCCCGAAGAGGCGCACAGCCAAGCGCAAAGTTTACTAGTACTAGTACTACTACTATAGTCTATAGAGGTATGTACTATACTAGTACTAGGAACCGGATGGAGGAGCGTCTGCACTCTTATTATATTTTTAAAATGTGATAAAGCAATCTTCAACACATTTGGTTCTCTTCGAGGGTTCTCGCATGTGATAATGGAAGTTGATTGCATGGAACACTCGCCACAATTCTTGCTTAATTCTGGCTCATATCCTGTTACAAATAGGAGCGCTCGTTAATATTTCCTCTTTTTTGTTATTCAGCATGTAAACAGGTCAGCAAACCTTGCGGCGCATCTTTGTGCGAACCGTGCTTGCTGCACTTTGAATGTGGCCGAGAGCTGGCTTGATGAAACACCTCGCTTCCTACTTTTTTTGCGGGGTACCTCGCTTCCTAGTGACCAGTGTCTTGGCTGATCGTCCTAAGAATGCTTATATATGAATAAAGCTCTCTCATTTACCCGCAAAAAAGATTAAGCCATATTAACCGAAAAGGAGGGAGTATGGACTAACACTACTTGTTGGTGTGTCCCGTCAACTCGCAGAACGAGGAGAAGCTTGCAGGACAAGGTGAAGCTCGCTTACGCCTTTTGACTAATGCAACGTACCCTCGCCTAGGCGGTGGACATGCATCAGTTCATTCGGTGTCAGATTGCCAGAGGCATACACTGTAGTACCGAACATGCGGAGTACCATCATTGTTCGACTTCACGAAGAGGCGAAGAGCCAAGCGCAAGGTTTAGTAGTACGAGTAGTACTACTACTAGAACCGCATGGTGGAGCCTCTGTACTCTTATTTTTTTAATCTCTGATAAAGTACACATTTATTCCAGAGAAGGGCGGAAAACGGTAGCCCAACATGTAATGATTATATCGATCAACCATGCTGGAATATATCTTGGCCTCCGTGCGAGCCCGTCTGTGTGTTCTCGCTCCTCGTCTCTCTCAAGGAACGGCGGGTTGGCCATTTTGCCGTCAATTGAGATCGGTTTGCTCACACTCCGGTCCCATATGTCAGTGATATGCCAAGAGGAGGTGCGTTGACCGACTGGCCATACGCGTACTTGGTTTTGCACCTTCATACTACTCCTCCCTCCATCACAGTTTACAGGGCGCGCTTCATTATGATGCATTTCTCTCAATGCATTTCCACCACCAGAGAGACTTTAGACGCGTTTGGTTTAATGCTTAATTAATTAGGGCGTGGTAACCGCAATCAAGTCCACAATTTTCTCTCAATGTAGTACTACAGAGTGGAGTAAGTGCATGCATGTGTGTACCCGGGGTGGAAGCACTGCATGCATGTGTGTACGCATTATTTCCTCTAGTAATAGACGCCGTGCTATAACTACCAATGCTATTTTTCAGGCCGATCGCTAGTTGCCTTGGTCCCAGAGATTTTTCATTTTTCTGAAGCGCGCTCTATAAACAGTGACGGATGGAGTAGTATGAGCGGATTCAAAGAAGAGTGTATTGATGGTTGCTTCTTCCGAGCAACTTACAGTGGGAAAGGTGGGGCTTATGATTTGACTGCTCATTACTCACTATTAATGCGGCGCAACGACCGGGCTGAGTCTCCCATGCGGCTGTGCACTACCCCCTCGGTTCTTAAATATACTCCAGAGTATTTGTCTTTCTAGAGATTTCAACGAGTGACTACTCAAATATTTGTCTTTTTAGAGATTCAAATGGACTACTAAATACGGATGTATATAGACATATTTTAGGGTGCAGATTCACTCATTTTGCTCCGTATGTAGTCACTTGTTGAAATCTCTAGAAAGACAAATATTTAGGAACAGAGGGAGTACAGATACGAAGCAAAATGAGTGAATCTACACTCTAAAATATGCCCATTTGAAATTTGTAAAAAGACAAATATTTAGGAATGAAGGAGTATAATTTTGTGCATGGCACATGGACCCGGATGCCGAAGAGGCTTCTGGCAATGCTATCAAGCTTCCAGCATTTGTTTACAAAATTGACGTACTATACAAATAATTTTCCAGTGACATGAAATTGTACAATGGTGTGAGCTTTCAGCTTTTGTTTCGTGTGTCTTGCCATCGATGCTCTTTCGAAAACAATAAAAAACTAACTTCCTTGCTAATCAGAGCTAATATTTACATCACAACTGAAGACGAAGTTGTGAGAAGGTGTTAAATTAAAATTGATCCGTGCTTTCATTGGCAGCAACGTCCCCCCAGCTCTGTCTAAATCAACAAGGCATGTTGGGAAAAAAGTAGTTGTCTGGAGCATGCAACATTCCGATCATTTTGTGCAGTTCCACTAAAATAGAGCTGAGCGTCCCCATTCCAAAGATATTAAGTGTGATTACGATAATAGAGGACTGCTGATGAAACAATAAACACACAAATAGAAGCCGGTCACCTTTGCAGTCTCTCTTAAGACTAAGGCTCTGTTTGGTATCTCTCTGCTCCGCGGAGCCGGGGAGCTGGCTTTCGCTGCTCCGTTAAAATAAGCTGTAGGCTGGTCCACTCCGGGAGCGGAGTCAGAGGAGCGGAGAGAAACCAAACAGGCTCTAACTAGTTGGAGAAGATTAGGCTCGGAGTTGGATGAGGAGGATAGAGCAAAACCAATCTCCCTTTGTGCAGTCACACTGAAATGTAGAGACATTGCCCGTGTGACATTTTGGTAGAACTGCACAAAACACTCTTAAGAAAAAAGTGATTTGTGCAGTTCACCAAAAGGTCGCAATAGCAACGAGGTGAAATGGATAGCCCTGTTTGCAAAAAAGAGGTAGAAAGGAAACAATTACTGGCCAATAATAGTTGATGACACATGCAACGACAAAAAAGAAGCATATTCATTGTCCTAAGGGAAGATAACAACACGGTTGTGTTTGTCTAAAACGGCGTGAGGACGAGATTGCAATATGGAAAGTACACCGGACGAGCTACGTTTTGGGCAAAGAACTATGGAAGATCCACATGCAGCGACATGGGAAGACGTGCAGTGGAGCAAGGCCGGAGGGGATACCTGGAGGTCGTCGGGATGTAACTAGGTGAGTGGCGGCGGGCGGAATCTGCCCATACTGCGGCAGCGAGCAGGTGGCGTAGGCCCTACCACGCCGGAGCTTGGTTAGAGAGAACGGCGTATACCGCAGATCGGGACATGCTGCCTCGGCGCCGTCAAACGGAGAAACGATGCACGTCCTCCCTTTCCGCCGGCGGACGGGATGCGGCCGGATCAGTGACCAACGGTGAGAGAAAGAGAGAGGCCACCGCAGCCTTGTGTGAGATACTCTGAAGAGAGACAAACCAGGCAGGCAGGCTCCATTGTATATAGTGGAGCGGACTACCTTTTTCTCCATAAAAATCATTTTATATTCTGTGTACGTGCCATTGAGCGATATAACTTTATTTAAAAATAACGCGCCAACGCATCAAGTCGAACTTTGTTTCGTGCACGCGTGGTACACGACCTCCGTAGGTAAACAACCGCTACACGCGTTCAAATTAGCACGTGGGCTGCCATTTCATACATAAATGAGCTCCACCGTGTACCCGCGCGGGTGTGGCTGGGCACGAAGCGTGAGTACGTGCACGGTGCACCTATTCTCTTCTTGTATACGTACACCACCTACATGGGGTTGTGTGAGAGAGATACAAACGTAGAGAGATATAGTGTGTGGGTTCGTGAGAGTTTTTTTTGGGGGGGTGGGGTCAATCAAAAAATTTAACATATGCAATGTGTGTGAAATAGAGTCCTGGATATATCATATATATAGAGGGGGCGATCCACGAGAAGAGAGTGGAGATATCATCGGCTTGTCCATAGAATCGAAGAGAGGGATGATGTGTGTGTGTGCGCGCGCGCGATCGATAAAGAGTGCCATCGAATTTGTGTGTGCCACGTCAAAGATATAGAGTGGCTGGCCTACTGGAACGTGAGAGGGGGCAGGTGCAGTTTGTCTCTGTGGCATGGATACCTACCTACAGCGCTCGACTATTGGTGTGTGGTGGGGGGGAGGGAGGCCTAATTAACTATAGAGGTACAATGGCTGGTATATGTGTGGAGGAGGAGAGAGGCCTACCTCATGTATTAAGGGAGATCGATCTACCTCATGTATTAAGGGAGATCGATCGGCATCCATGCATATGTGTAGGAGAGGAATAAGGTTGGGAGAGAGACAGAGCTAGAGTGATGGAGGGGGTGTAGTGAGAGTTGCTTCTAACAAATGGTGGGATAGGCTTGCTAGACAACCGGAGGGCACGCCTGCAATATCAATAAGAGAGGGGATGGTTGCCTGTCTGTGCACGTGCGTGTGAGAGACGGGTTAGGAGGCATGCACGAATGATGAGGGGGCGATATGGCTGTGGTAAGCAGACATAACTACATAGGAAGATCAATCGTCCTTTGTCAGAGAAAGGAGAGACATAACTTGTGAGGTACGTCGATCGATGGGGGGGATAGTTAAAGTCGACCTAGGTATATGTTGGGAGATCGATCGGTATACATGCATGTGTGTGTTAGAAGCAAATGAGGCACGGGGAGAAGGTAGAAAGAGAGGGATGCATCTAGGAGGTGGTGCGAGAGTCATACTATATCAAGGGGGGAGGAGTGTGCGAGTACGAGATCGATGAAAAGAGTGGTGGGAGTGAGGCATGGACGGTGATAAGAGAAGAGGGGAAGCTTGTGTTTGTGCTAGGCACACCTGGCTAGAGAGGCATATCGATCGATGTGGGCCGTAAAGAAGGAGCTGGGGGGGCCTAGACACACCGTGGGTGAACGACCTAAAGTGAAAAGACGAATTTGCGCGATGGAGCTAGAGAATGCTCAGGGAGGGTGAGAGGGATGCGGGTGTGTGCATGCACAAGAGAAAGTTAGCACTAGCTAGCTACAAAGATAAGAGGGTTGTGTGGGTGTAAAAGACGAATAGAGATCATACTTCATTATAAAAAGCAAATTCGGATATTTGAAGAATTTATTATAGTGTTTTAAACCGACGCATGTGTGAATATATATAACGGTGATACACATGGTGTGGTTATGAACATGTTATACTACATATAATATATTTTATCTCTACTCTTATAAAAACAGAGTTGTTGATGATGGTGTGCCTGCCATCCTGCAATATAGGCCGTCCGATTTATATCTGACGGATAGGAAGGAAACTATGGCAATTTTGAAAAAAATTGCCCACACCCCTCTGCATATTTGCAAATTAGGCCTCCCCTTGATCATGTTGATGTTCTGTGGAACGCATGGGCATCTTGCTAGTACTACGTATAATATATAGAACATTGATCATAATTTGGGCTAATGTGTGGCTTTTGCAGCTCAGGTCTAAATACTTGTCATAATGTAGGGGGCGGGGCACTATACTATGTGTGATAAACACGGTGTACACGTATGGAACATGGTTTAGATTATGAATATATAGTTAGTACATCAAATGTACTATTATTTGGAATCAACATCAAGTGTATTCAAAAAATAGAATTCGAGTTCATGTAGTACACATAGTTCATATCTATCTCTATAGTAATCATGTGGTGTGTTATTAAGGTAATACACGAATGATGGTTGAAGTTGGCAACAATCATGATTGTAGATTCTTATTGAAATAGAGAAACGAATTCAAATTCAGTTCGAATTGCAGCGGTAGTATAGACATTTGGAATGCACTAAAATGTTGGTATGAGTAGGTTACATGCATTATACAGCAAGCGAAAAAATTTAATTGGACATAACATGGATTCATACTCCCTCCTTCCATCTATATAGGGCGTAATGCGTTTTTTAAGACCGCCTTTGACTATTGACAAGATTAATAGTACATGACATGCACAATGTGAAAATTATATCATTGAAAGAACCTTTCACAGACGAATTTAACGGTGTGCTTTGTGTAAGTTGCATGTCATATATTATTGCTCTAATATTTGGTCAAAGTTAGCATCGAAAAACGCATTAGGCCCTATATAGATGGAAGGAGGGAGTAGCTTTGAATAGCATTTTTATAGTAAAACGGGGCAAGACTCTCTCTTTGTGTGGTGTGAATAGTTTTATTTTTTCGTTTTCTTTTTGGTTGAGGGAAGTGCGAATTGATTTGGTACGTACAAGTACAATATTACACGTTAGGCTTGTCCCTAAAATTCAACCCGCGCCTTGTTATATCCCGAAAATTCAGATATCGTGCTCCCAAAACTGGCGCCTTCACAACCCGCGCCTTGCTATCCCGAAATTACAACGCGCGCGAAAACTCCCTCCAGCTGCCAAATCCCGACACGCGAAATCCCCCTTCTAACCCTGAGCCAAAAGGGCCGCTAGTTCAAATCGGTGGGGGGTACTTTTGTAACACACCCTACATTTTGGACAAGCGCGTCCCTAAGTCATGGTTCACCCCCTCCCATCGCCTCCTTTTTGCCATTCGAAATCCCATGCCGCCATAACCTCTCCGCTCCAGCCGCGAAACCCCACCCTCCTCCGTCCGCCACCTCACCGCTGCCCAGCCGGAGCCTCTTCCCCGACGATGTCGTCCACCGCAACAGCTCGACGTCCCTCGTCCACCTCCCCGGATGAGGATCCGTCGTCCATCTCGTCGTCCCGCCGGTTCAGCCGCCCCGTCCTCCACCTCCAAGGAGCTGCTCCGACGATCGCCTCGTCTATCGCGGCTGCTCCATCCCCACAGCGCCGCCTTAACCTGCTCCACCGGAACCGCATCATCCTCACCGACTCCTCGGACGAAGTTGAGGCCTACTCGGCACCACCAAAGAGGTTGTACACTCATCGCATCGCACCTTCTCCTTAGCTCGACCTCCCGGCGCCGACGGTGCTCCATCCCGCACCCCCATGGAGCGGCTACCTTGAAGCCAGCACCGTGGGCGACATCTCCATGGCGGCTCTCCCCCAGTGCGAGGCCCCTTCAGCGGCGGCGGCCATACCAGCCGGATCTGCTGCTGCTGCTCCAGCTCTCGCTCGCGCTACTGCTGCTGCTGCTTCGGCTCTCGCTCGATCGCTCGCTCGCCCAGCTGTTGCTGCTTCGTCTCTCGCTCGCTCGTGCTGCTGTTGCTGCTCTCCCCCTCACTCGTGTTGCTGCTCTGCTCCGATTTAGCTACACTTCAGTCGATTTTCAGGGGGTGGGGGGCTCGCCGGAGTTAAGGAAGAACCACCTGCAGCAGGGATGGGGGCTCGCCGGAGAGGTACCCCACTATCTATCTTAGGGTTCAGGGTGGGGCGGGGGGCCTATAGGGCTGGCTGGGGTGGCGGCGGACCGGCGGTGGGGAGTTGTTTTGGGGCGGCGAGGCGGCGCTGGGGCCGGCGGTTCGGCCGGTGGTGGCTGGCGGCTCAGGGGGGTGCAGGTTGAAGATGAACTGCAGGCCCTCCCTAAACTACATGTCAAGTGCCTCTCTGCTACCATTGCGTTCAGTTTCGATAGTAACATTCAGATTCCACAGTAAATTTCAATTTTGACAGTTAAGTTCAGAGTCAATAGTTTTTACCTCATCTGTTGTAGTCAGGTGGGTTTTGGTGATGTAAATTTTACATCTATTTTACATCATCTATTGGAGATGCTATTAGAATCCCACTTGAGATTGACAATGTATGTCTCGTGCTGCTTCAGCCTTGACATCTTACGGCTCACCGGAGCTGCTCCAACGGCAGAACGATCCATCACAACAGAGCAGTGCCCTAGACGCCATCTACAGATTCCTCAGATCTTCCTCCACACCTCCGACAGCCACCTCTGCCTCAATTGCTTCAATGACCAACCCAATGATGCTGAGGTCGACACGGCTATGGCAAAGAGGTTGTACACTTGTTGCATCACTTATTACTATACATTCATGTCGATCCATTAGGGTTATTTTGGTTCGACGGAAAAACATAGCAATAGGGAATTTTCCAATGGCACTCTACTATTCAATTATTCATGCATTTTTTTGAAAGGAATGAAGCAAAACATCCACCTGGACCTACTTTTCAAAATCCTATGCATGAAAACAAGACCAAGTGCATTAGTGGCAGAATAACATTCTAACTGTACACGCTTTCATATGGTTTCACTTTATTTTGGCCATGTTTCTTTGCATTCCTCTGCTCTTCCAATTCCTGTAAACCAAACACCCAAGTTGACAGAAATCCTGTGTTTACAAATGCTCTGTTTACCATGTGCATTCCTATCCTATTCCGGTGTTTTTCCTATCCCTGCGTTTTTAGAATCATGCAAGCCAAATGAGCCCTTACAGAATTACTTCAGTTACAGGTAGGTGTCGAAGGGAACTTTGTGTGGTTTGTCCTGCTCCTGCCGCGACGTCGTCCACCTCACCTGAGCTGCTCCATCGACAGAAACATCCACCAAACCAGACATCACGACTCCTGACCGTCTTTCGCCGCCTCAGATCTCCTTCCCTGCCGCCGGCACCCACCGCAACGGCATCACCATCATCGACTCAGCAGATGAACCTGAGGAGTACACGGGTCCACAAGAGAGGTCGCACTCTTTTGATTCTGCTTATGTTATGCATTGCTTAAAATTACCTGCTACTTTATCGTCCTGTTCACCTCTTGGACTCCAAGTCAGGTCCAAATTAATGTTCAAACTTGAGTTCTAAATTAGTTGTGGGGCACATATCGAGGAAGCAATGAATAGTATCTCTGTCTAATATCTGGTTCACCTAGGGTATGCCTATGTTGTTCATCTTGGGTGGGAAACAAATAGTAAAGCAATCATCATCTGTCTTTTTATTAAATTAAAGCAATCATCAGCCTGCTATCATTATTTTTGGATCCATCCACTGGTTGTTACCATCACTCTAAATTTCTGCATGCTCTCCTTACATAATCTCACCATATTTTTTTCGTATGCATGTCAGATATTGTACACAGTCATGCTGAACATGTAGAGAAAAAGAGAAGAGTTTTGCGCGGCAATACAATGTCATGCAGACATCGCTCCATGGTGGGTTCAATGGCAAACCCTCCCCACCCCTCTCCAGATTGTAATCCAGAGGAAGATATCTGTTCTGAGGCGGATTCAGACGCCGCTGACCACTCCTATTTACCCCCCAAGGTGTTTGCTCTACCTTGGCATGATGATGTTAGTCATATCATGCATATGTTGCCTTGCAGTGCCTACTTTTGACATCATATATGTCATCTGCTTAGTTTAGACATGTTCTGTCGCCACCTGTTTAGTTTCTATATCATATATGGGAATTATGCAGTCTCATGTCTTTTAGCCAGCCATAATATATGTGAAATGTGCAATGCCATCCTGTTTAACCAGGCATCATATATTTGAATGATATCTTGCCCATCCTTTTCTTCATTACATTTCCATTTGTCGACAATGTTTGTACATTAAACTACTCTTCCTGTGAATCAGCCATTTGGGTGGGAGATTGAAAAATCTGGAGTGAAAACAAGGCCTTCAGAGCAGACAGTGCTACCTGTCGAAGCAGATCTCTTGTTGGGTCCCGATAGCTCCTCAGAGATGGATTCAGAGACAGATGACCAGTCCTATTCCCCCACCGAGGTGTATGCTCTAACTTGGCACGGCGTTTTAGTTATTCATCATATCTTTGAATTATGTTATGCTATGCTATCCAGTTTAGATAGACATCATATATGTGAAATTATGTCATGCTATCCGTTTTAGTTAAACAATATACATGTCAACTATTTCATGTCCTCTTTTTTCCACACTATCTATTGCATCTGTCTCTCATACAATGTCTGTACATTCAACTATGTTTCCTGTTTATCAGCCATTTGAATTGGAGCGGGTGATGCCAGCATCTAGCGGACTAAAAACACGGTCTTCAAATAAAACAGTGCTACCTCTTGGTGGAGATAGCACCCCGGTTGTACATGCACGAGAACCAGCCCTACCACACATAACCCAAACTCTCGCAGATTGTACCCCTACTGCGATGGACAGAGAACCAGCTTCACCCAATCTAACCCCAACCCCAGCAGATAGTAACCCAGTTCCTGTTGACACAACACCATCTCCACCACAGAGCTCCCAAACAAGAGCAGTTAGTAAGGCAGCTCCAGTGCCCAAAGGGCCAGTACTACCACGGCGAACCCCAACTCCACCAGTTAGTACGCCTATTCCTGTGGAGGAAGCACAACCAGCTAGTCGTAGTTTAGCATCTATCGCATTTGATGTTGTTAAATCGTATGTGCGTATCTTCCCATCTTGGAAATATTATACTGAAGATGAAGGAAAATGCCAGTTGCAGGTGTTTGTCCAGGAGTTATGTGTAAGTAATGTTATTCATGGCAATTACTTTGCTTTGTCCCATACATCCTACCTCCATGATGGTTATAATACAGCAAATTTTCCCATTTTTCTCTATAGAGAAGGACCGATTTGGAAACTCAGGATGAGGTAACCTGTGCTAATACCTCTGCTATCTTCAAGAATGCTTGGTGGCAGTATCGGAATTACCTGAAGAAAACGTACTTCACCGGCAAAGAAACTCATCAAATTCCCTTACGTTCTCCTGAGACACATTTACTGGACGATGACTGGGAACGCCTTGTTCTGTACTGGTCCCGAACCAAGAATGTGGTAAGGTCTATGAGCTCATTTTCTATTTTTAAGTACTATATTCTTGCGTCTTACTGTACTCTGTTCATGTAGAACAAGTGCCTAAACCTGAAGAACAACTGTTCTAATTTAAGATTCCATTGCTATCATAGTTCCAAAAAGCGCTAGGCGTTAATTGTGCGTTTTGCCACCGCCTTGCGCTTTACTGACCAAAGCGCATGCTTATGCGCAGTTATGCACAGATTAAGCGTAGTTATGCGCAATGCGTTTCGCCAACGCCTAGAGCCTAGGCGCGCTTAAGCGCTCGCTTAGGCGCGCCTTTTTTAACTATGATTGCTATCGTGCATACTGCTTTGCTCTTGTATCACTGTATTTACTCATACAAACTTATTTTTAAATTGAAGGATCCAATCGAAACTCCAATGGCACAGCAGGTATGTTCACGCATGTTTCTTTAACAGGCTTGCTCTTATCAATAGCTCTGTTGATTTCAATTTCAATTGTGTATACAGTTGACTTCTCATATCATGCACATTACTAGCATCACAACAGAGCAAATAGTGTTGTTGTACATGTAGACCCGTGGTACCCATCTGAAATCTTGTTGTGCCGTGTAGTTTCCCACGCTTTGTATTCTTTCACTGCTGCTTTGTCTTGAACTGATATGATTTGAACCGTGTCTCTATTTTGATTTGGCAAGACAATGCAGTGACCATAGGACATAGATATATGTTTGTTTGATGCTTTTATTATGTACTAGTACTTGGCAATAGAAGACTTGGTAGTTTAATCCTGTCCACCTTACTAATGAACTGGTTCACCGAAATGAGTTTCATATACTAGTACATGCTAAACCTGTTATGTGTCTGCTTGTTTCTTCTTTTAGAATGCTGACAGAATATTGGGGAAGAGTGCCTTATTAAGCAATGGTAAAGGAAGTAATGCAGATAAGGTTCAGGATAGTGACACATCCTTGTTGGTCTCCAACAAAGCTGATAAAACAGCTAAGGAAGACTATCTCGATGACAGTGAGACAACCCCAAAGTCCTGTCTTGGTTTAGTGTTCGAGTTACTGGCCACTACCGCTTGCACAAGCTATTCAAACTCATTGTCTGAATCAGTTTGGTTTCTTGAGTCTCAACTACAAGCTGAAAGACATCGATCAGCTGTGCTGCGACAAGAAGCGGAAGGACTGCGGAAGTCCCTGGAGCATTCAGATGCATACTTTCTGGTGCAACAGCAAGCGTTGGAGGATTTTAGCGCCAAACAGGACAAAGCTAATAAGCTTGCTAAGCTTATTGCCAGCATGGTGGATACCACGTTTCTTGAGCTCTTCTGAAGTTGTTTCAGTTATGCTCTTGTTTTGCTGCCGCGTTTATTTGCACTGGTGGCCAATTTTGACGGCCAGTGTATGTAATATGCTGCTTTGTTCCCTATATTTGCACTGGTGGCGAACTTTGATGCCCAGTGGATGTAATATGTGTAATAGCGGTAATAGGCTAGCGTTAATTGCTTGCTTATTTATTTCCTTATTGTCTTGTTTAGTTGTTTGCTTGTAGTCACTGCAGTTCTTTTCTGTGTTTTTCTAGTGGCCACAATAACCTATTTTTGGAAACTAGGCCAAAATAATCATGGCAACACACGGACTGTTGTAACCATGGGCCTCCTGCGGGCCATATGATCCATGGGCTTTCTACGGGCCGTAGGATCCATTGGCCTTCTATACGGGCCGTAGGATCCATGGGCCTTCTACGGGCCATACAATCCATGGGCCTTTTACGGGCCGTAGGATCCATGGGCCTTCTACGAGGCGTATCATCATTTCGCCAATCATGGGCCGTACTATTCGTGGACAATAACGGGTCCTTAATAGGCCGTATTTGATAACTCTATGAAAACAGCCCAACGGGGTTTTTTTGACATGAGAACGGCCCAACGTATTAACGGGCCACAAACGTGCCAACTGTAACCACGGGCAGAATTTGGCCCATAAGCAGAAAATGACAGTAACGGGCCGTAAGTAACCGAATGCTGGAAATGAGCCCAAGAATAAATGGGCCCTGAGAAGGCCGAAAGATAACATGGGCTGGAAATGGCCCAACGGAATAATGGGTCGTTAATGGGTATAAAGTGATACAATGTTCGTTACGGGCCAATTTTACCACGGGCCGTTAAGGGGCCGAGGGTTACTAAGGGCCTCATATGGGCCGAAAGACGTCATGGGCCATACATGGGCCGGAAGTTAAAACGGGCTGGAATTATATTGGACGGCCCAGATGACGCTACTGGGCCTAATTCGGATAGGCCGTAAACGGGCCCTGGGTTAGCGGGCTGTAAATGGGCTATATGCGAACAGGCCGTTAACAGGCCTGCCGTGGGCCGGCCCGCCACCTTTTGACCAAGTCAAACAGGCCGGCCTTTTCATAGGAATGGGCCTCTGTTGGGCCATGCCACGTGTCGACGTATCATAAGCGCTTTGGGTCCAATGAGTGGATGACATCTGTCCCAACGGTGAGCCGACACGTGTTTGAAGGAAATATGCCCTAGAGGCAATAATAAAGTATTATTTATTTCCTTGTATCATGATAAATGTTTATTATTCATGCTAGAATTGTATTAACCGGAAACATAATACATGTGTGAATATATAGACAAACAGAGTGTCACTAGTATGCCTCTACTTGACTAGCTCGTTAATCAAAGATGGTTATGTTTCCTAGCCATAGACATAAGTTGTCATTTGATTAACGAGATCACCTCATTAGGAGAATGACGTGATTGACTTGACCCATTCCGTTAGCTTAGCACTCGATCGTTTAGTATGTTGCTATTGCTTTCTTCATGACTTATACATGTTCCTATGACTATGAGATTATGCAACTCCCGTTTACCGGAGGAACACTTTGTGTGCTACCAAACGTCACAACGTAAATGGGTGATTATAAAGGTGCTCTACAGGTGTCTCCAAAGGTACTTGTTGGGTTGGCGTATTTCGAGATTAGGATTTGTCACTCCAATTGTCGGAGAGGTATCTCTGGGCCCACTCGGTAATGCACATCACTATAAGCCTTGCAAGCATTGTGACTAATGAGTTAGTTGCGGGATGATGTGTTACGGAACGAGTAAAGAGACTTGCCGGTAACGAGATTGAACTAGGTATCGAGATACCGACGATCAAATCTCGGGCAAGTAACATACCGGTGACAAAGGGAACAACGTATGTTGTTATGCGGTCTGACCGATAAAGATCTTCGTAGAATATGTGGGAGCCAATATGGGCATCCAGGTCCCGCTATTAGTTATTGACCGGAGACGTGTCTCGGTCATGTCTACATAGTTCTCGAACCCGTAGGGTCCGCACGCTTAACGTTACGATGATAGTTTTATTGAGTTTTGATGTACCGAAGTAGTTCGGAGTCCCGGATGAGATCGGGGATATGATGAGGAGTCTCGAAATGGTCGAGACGTAAAGATCGATATATTGGACGACTATATTCGGACTTCGGAAAGGTTCCGAGTGATTCGGGTATTTTTCGGAGTACCGGAGAGTTACGGGAATTCGTATTGGGCCTTAATGGGCCATATGGGAAAGGAGAGAAAGGCCTCAAAAGGTGGTCGCACCCCTCCCCATGGTCTGGTCCGAATTGGACTAGGGAAGGGGGGCGCACCCTTCCTTCTTTCTCCTTTCCCCTTCCCTTCTCCTACTCCCACAAGGAAAGGAGGAGTCCTACTCCCGGTAGGAGTATGACTCCCCACTATGGCGCGCCTCTCCCCTTGGCCGGCTGCCTCCCCCTTGCTCCTTTATATATGGGGGCAAGGGGGCACCCCAGAGACACAACAATTAATCCTTGAGATCTCTTAGCCGTGTGCGGTGCCCCCCTCCACCATATTACACCTCGATAATACCGTTGCGGAGCTTAGGCAAAGCCCTGCGTCGGTGGAACATCATCATCGTCACCACGCCGTCGTGCTGACGAAACTCTCCCTCAACACTCGGCTGTATCGGAGTTCGAGGGACGTCATCGAGCTGAACGTGTGTAGAACTCGGAGGTGTCGTACGTTCGGTACTTGATCGGTCGGATCGTGAAGACGTACGACTACATCAACCGCGTTGTGATAATGCTTCCGCTGTCGGTCTACGAGGGTACGTGGACAACACTCTCCCCTCTCGTTGCTATGCATCACCATGATCTTGCGTGTGCGTAGGAAATTTTTTGAAATTACTACGTTCCCAACAGTGGCATCCGAGCCTGGTTTTATGCGTTGATGCTTTGCACGAGTAGAACACAAGTGAGTTGTGGGCGATATAAGTCATACTGCTTACCAGCATGTCATACTTTGGTTCAGCGGTATTGTGAGATGAAGCGGCCCGGACCGACATTACGCGTACGCTTACGCGAGACTGGTTTCACCGTTGCGAGCACTCGTTGCTTAAAGGTGACTGGCGGGTGTCTGTCTCTCTCACTTTAGTTGAACCGAGTGTGGCTACGCCCGGTCCTTGCGAAGGTTAAAACAGCACCAACTTGACAAACTATTGTTGTGGTTTTGATGCGTAGGTAAGAACGGTTCTTGCTAAGCCCGTAGCAGCCACGTAAAACTTGCAACAACAAAGTAGAGGACGTCTAACTTGTTTTTGCAGGGCATGTTGTGATGTGATATGGTCAAGACATGATGTGATATAATTTGTTGTATGAGATGATCATGTTTTGTAACCGAGTTATCGGCAACTGGCAGGAGCCATATGGTTGTCGTTTTATTGTATGCAATGCAATCGCCATGTAATGCTTTACTTTATCACTAAGCGGTAGCGATAGTCGTAGAAGCATAAGATTGACGAGACGACAACGATGTTACGATGGAGATCAAGGTGTCACGCCGGTGACGATGGTGATCATGACGGTGCTTCGGAGATGGAGATCACAAGCACGGTGCTTTGGAGATGGAGATCACAAACACAAGATGATGATGGCCATATCATATCACTTATATTAATTGCATGTGATGTTAATCCTTTATGCATCTTATCTTGCTTTGTTTGACGGTAGCATTATAAGATGATCCTTCACTAAATTATCAAAGTATAAGTGTTCTCCCTGAGTATGCACCGTTGCGAAAGTTCTTCGTGCTGAGACACCACGTGATGATCGGGTGTGATAGGCTCTACGTTCAAATACAACGGGTGCAAAACAGTTGCACATGCGGAATACTCAGGTTAAACTTGACGAGCCTAGCATATAACAGATATGGCCTCGGAACACGGAGACCAAAAGGTCGAGCGTGAATCATATAGTAGATATGATCAACATAGTGATGTTCACCATTGAAACTACTCCATCTCACGTGATGATCGGACATGGTTTAGTTGATATGGATCACGTGGTCACTTAGAGGATTAGAGGGATGTCTATCTAAGTGGGAGTTCTTAAGTAATATGATTAATTGAACTTAAATTTATCATGAACTTAGTCCTGATAGTATTTTGCAAATTATGTTCTAGATCAATAGCTCGCGTTGTTGCTTCCCTGTGTTTAATTTTGATATGTTCCTAGAGAAAAATTATGTTGAAAGATGTTAGTAGCAAAGATGCGGATTGGATCCGTGATCTGAGGATTATCCTCATTGCTGCACAGAAGAATTATGTCCTTGATGCACCGCTAGGTGACAGACCTATTGCAGGAGCAGATGCAGACGTTATGAACGTTTGGCTATCTCAATATGATGACTACTTGATAGTTTAGTGCACCATGCTTAACGGCTTAGAATCGGGACTTCAAAGACGTTTTGAACGTCATGGACCATATAAGATGTTCCAGGAGTTGAAGTTAATATTTCAAGCAAATACCCGAGTTGAGAGATATGAAGTCTCCAACAAGTTCTATAGCTAAAAGATGGAGGAGAATCGCTCAACTAGTGAGCATGTGCTCAGATTGTCTGGGTACTACAATCGCTTGAATCAAGTGGGAGTTAATCTTCCAGATAAAAGAGTGATTGACAGAATTCTCTAGTCACCATCACCAAGTTAGTAGAACTTCGTGATGACTATAGTATGCAAGGGATAACGAAAGTAATTCCCGAGCTCTTCGTGATGCTGAATCGACGAAGGTAGAAATCAAGAAAAACATCAAGTGTTGATGGTTGACGAGACCACTAGTTTCAAGAAAAGGGCAAAGGGAAGAAGGGGAACTACAAGAAGAACGGCAAGCAAGTTGCTGCTCAAGTGAAGAAGCCTAAGTCTGGTCCTAAGCCTGAGACTAAGTGCTTCTACTGCAAAGGGACTGGTCACTGGAAACGGAACTACCCCAACTATTTGGTGGATAAGAAGGATGGCAAAGTAAACAAAGGTATATTTGATATACAGATTATTGATGTGTACTTTGTTGGGGAACGTAGCAGAAATTCAAAATTTTCTACGCATCACCAAGATCAATCTATGGAGTAATCTAGCAACGAGGGGAAGGGGAGGGCATCTACATACCCTTGTAGATCGCGAGTGGAAGCGTTCAAGAGAACGGGGTTGATGGAGTCGTACTCGTCGTGATCCAAATCACCGATGATCCTAGCGCCGAACGGACGGCACCTCCGCGTTCAACACACGTACGGAGCAGCGATGTCTCCTCCTTCTTGATCCAGCAAGGGGGGAGGAGAGGTTGATGGAGATCCAGCAGCACGACGGCGTGGTGGTGGAAGTAGCGGGATCCCGGCAGGGCTTCGCCAAGCGCAAGCGGGAGGAAGAGGTGTCACGGGAGGGAGAGGGAGGCGCCAGGGCTTAGGTATTGCTGCCCTCCCTTCCCCCCACTATATATAGGGCCAAGGGAGAGGGGGGGCGCAGCCTTGGCCCTTCCTCCAAGGAAGGGTGCGGCCAGGGAGGAGTCCTTCCTCCCCAAGGCACCTCGGAGGTGCCTTCCCCCTTTAGGACTCTCCGTTTATCTTATCTCTTGGCGCATGGGCCCCTTGGGGCTGGTTCCCTTGGCCCATATAGGCCAAGGCGCACCCCCTACAGCCCATGTGGCCCCCCGGGGCTGGTGGACCCCCTTGGTGGACCCCCGGACCCCTTTCGGCACTCCCGGTACAATACCGATAAAGTGCGAAACTTTTCCGGCGACCAAAATAAGACTTCCCGTATATAAATCTTTACCTCCGGACCATTCCGGAACTCCTCGTGATGTCCGGGATCTCATCCGGGACTCCGAACAACTTTCGGGTTACCGCATACTAATATCTCTATAACCCTAGCGTCACCGAACCTTAAGTGTGTAGACCCTACGGGTTCGGGAGACATGCAGACATGACCGAGACGACTCTCCGATCAATAACCAACAGCGGGATCTGGATACCCATGTTGGCTCCCACATGTTCCACGATGTTCTCATCGGATGAACCACGATGTCAAGGATTCAATCAATCCCGTATACAATTCCCTTTGTCTATCGGTATGTTAATTGCCCGAGATTCGATCGTCGGTATCCCGATACCTTGTTCAATCTCGTTACCGGCAAGTCTCTTTACTCGTTCCGTAACACATCATCCCGTGATCAACTCCTTGGTCACATTGTGCACATTATGATGATGTCCTACCGAGTGGGCCCAGAGATACCTCTCTGTTTACACGGAGTGACAAATCCCAGTCTCGATTCGTGCCAACCCAACAGACACTTTCGGAGATACCTGTAGTGCACCTTTATAGCCACCCAGTTACGTTGTGACGTTTGGTACACCCAAAGCATTCCTACGGTATCCGGGAGTTGCACAATCTCATGGTCTAAGGAAATGATACTTGACATTAGAAAAGCTCTGAGCAAACGAACTACACGATCTTGTGCTAGGCTTAGGATTGGGTCTTGTCCATCACATCATTCTCCTAATGATGTGATCCCGTTATCAACGACATCCAATGTCCATGGTCAGGAAACCGTAACCATCTATTGATCAACGAGCTAGTCAACTAGAGGCTTACTAGGGACATGGTGTTGTCTATGTATCCACACATGTATCTGAGTTTCCTATCAATACAATTCTAGCATGGATAATAAACGATTATCATGAACAAGGAAATATAATAATAACCAATTTATTATTGCCTCTAGGGCATATTTCCAACAGTCTCCCACTTGCACTAGAGTCAATAATCTAGTCCACATCACCATGTGATTAACACTCATAGGTCACATCACCATGTGACCAACATCCAAAGAGTTTACTAGAGTCAACAATCTAGTTCACATCTCTATGTGATTAACACTCAATGAGTTCTGGTTTGATCATGTTATGCTTGTGAGAGAGGTTATTAGTCAATGGGTCTGAACCTTTCAGAACCGTGTGCTTTACGAATATCTATGTCATCTTGTGGATGCTACCACGCGCTATTTGGAGCCATTTCAAATAACTGCTCTACTATATGAATCCGGTTTACTACTCAGAGTCATCCGGATTAGTGTCAAAGTTCGCATCGACGTAACCCTTTACGACGAACTCCTTTTCACCTCCATAATCGAGAAAATTCCTTAGTTCACTAGATACTAAGGATAAGTTCGACCGCTGTCATGTGATCCATTCTCGGATCACTATTGTACCCCTTGACCAACTCATGGCAAGGCACACTCCATGTGCGGTACACAGCATAGCATACTGTAGAGCCTATGTCTAAAACATAGGGGACGACCTTCGTCCTTTCTCTCTCTTCTGCTGTGGTCAGGTCTTGAGTCTTACTCAATACTCACACCTTGTAACACAGCCAAGAACTCCTTCTTTGCTGATCTATTTTGAACTCTTTCAAAATCATGTCAAGGTGTGCGTTCTTTGAAAGTATCATCAGGCGTCTTGATCTATCTCTATAGATCTTGATGCCCAATATGTAAGCAGCTTTATCCAGGTCTTCCTTTGAAAAACTCCTTTCAAACAACCCTTTATGCTTTCCAGAAATCTTACATCATTTCGGATCAACAATATGTCATTCACATATACTTATCAGAAATGTTGTAGCGCTCCCACTCACTTTATTGTAAATACAAGTTTCTAACAAACTTTGTATAAACCCAAAAACTTTGATCACTCCATCAAAGCATATATTCTGACTCCGAGATGCTTGCTCTAGTCCTTGGAAGGATCGCTGGAGCTAGCATACCTTTTTAGCATGCTTAGGATCGACAAAACCTTTCTGATTGTATCACATACAACCTTTCCTTACGAAAACTGGTAAGGAAACTTGTTTTGACATCCATCTGCTAGATTTCATAAATGCAGCTAATGCTAACATGATTCCGACGGACTTAAGCATCGCTACGGATGAGAAAATCTCATCGTAGTCAACTCCTTGAACTTGTGAAAATACTCTTTGCCACAAGTCGAGCTTCATAGACGGTAACATTACCGTCCATGTCCGTCTTCTTCTTAAAGATCTATTTATCTCAATGGCTTGCCGATCATCGGGCAAGTTCACCAAAGTCCATGCTTTGTTTTGATATATGGATCCTATCTCGGATTTCATGGCTTCTAACCATTTGTCGGAATATGGGCCCACCATCGCTTCTCCATAGCTTGTAGGTTCAGTATTGTCTAACAACATGATATCTAAGACAGGATTACCGTACCACTCCGGAGTAGTACATATCCTTGTCGACCTACGAGGTTTGGTAGTGACTTGATCCGAAGTTTCATGATCACTATCATAAGCTTCCACTTCAATTGGTGTAGGTGCCACAGGAACAACTTCCTGTGCCCTGCTACACACTAGTTGAAGTGACGGTTCAATAACCTTATCAAGTCTCCACCATCCTCCCACTCAATTCTTTCGAGAGAAACTTTTCCTCGAGAAAGGACTCGTTTCTAGAAGCAATTACTTTTGCTTCCAGATCTGAAATAGGAGGTATACCCAACTGTTTTGGGTATTCTATGAAGATGCATTTATCCGCTTTGGGTTCGAGCTTATCAGCCTAAAACACATAAGCATCGCAGCCCCAAACTTTTAAGAAACGACGACTTAGGTTTCTCTAAACGGTGTCGTCTCAACGGAATTGCGTGGTGCCCCTTTTAAAGTGAATGCGGTTGTCTCTAATGCCTAACCCATAAACGATAGTGGTAATTCGATAAGAGACATCATAGTATGCACCATATCCAATAGGGTGCAGTTATGATGTTCGGACACACCATCACACTATGGTGTTCCAGGCGGTATTAATTGTGAAACACTTTCCACAATGTCTTAATTGTGTGCCAAACTCGTAACTCAGATACTCATCTCTATGATCATATCACAGACATTTTATCCTCTTGTCACGACGATCTTCAACTTCACTCTGAAATTACTTGAACCTTTCAATAATTCAGACTTGTGTTTCATCAAGTAAATACACTCAGCATCTACTCAAATCATCTATGAAGTAAGAACATAACGATATCCACTGCCTGCCTCAGCACTCATTGGACTGCATACATCAAAATGTATTACTTCCAATAAGTTGCTCTCTTGTTCCATCTTACTGAAAACGAGGCCTTTCAGTCATCTTGCCCATGTGGTATGATTTGCATGTCTCAAGTGATTCAAAATCAAGTGAGTCCAAACGATCCATCTGCATGGAGTTTCTTCATGCATATATACCAATAGACATGGTTCGCATGTCTCAATCTTTTCAAAAACGAGTGAGTCCAAAGATCCATCTACATGGAGCTTCTTCATGCGTTTTATACCAATATGACTCAAGTGGCAGTGCCACAAGTATGTGGTACTATCATTACTATCTTATATCTTTTGGCATGAACATGTGTATCACTACGATCGAGATTCATTTTAGGTGCAAGACCATTGAAGGTATTATTCAAATAAACAGAGTAACCATTATTCTCCTTAAATGAATAACCGTATTGCGATAAACATAATCCAATCATTGCTCAACGCAAACACAACATTAAATCTCGATGGTAGAGGGAGCATGCGATGCTTGATCACATCAACCTTGGAAACACTTCCAACACATATCGTCATCTCACCTTTAGCTAGTCTCCGTTTATTTCGCAACTTTTATTTCAAGTTACTAACACTTAGCAACCGAACCGGTATCTAATACCCTGGTGCTGCTCGGAGTACTAGTAAAGTACACATTCATATAATGTATATCCAATATACTTCTGTCGACCTTGCCTGCCTTCTCATCTACCAAGTATCTAGGGTAGTACTACTTCAGTGACCGTTCCTCTCATTACAGAAGCACTTAGTCTCAGGTTTGGGTTCAACCTTGGGATTCTTCACTAGGGCAGCAAATGACTTGCTGTTTCATGAAGTATCCCTTTTGCCCTTGCCCTTCTAGAAACTAGTGGTTTTACTAACCATCAACAATTGACGCTCCTTCTTGATTTCTACTCTCGCGGTGTCAAACATCGCGAATAGCTCAAGGATCATCATAACTATCCCTGATATGTTATAGTTCATCACGAAGCTCTACTAGCTTGGTGGCAGTGACTATGGAGAACCATCACTATCTCATCTGGGAGATTAACTCCCACTCGATTCAAGTGATTGTAGTACTCAGACAATCTGAGCACATGCTCAACGATTGAGCTTTTCTCCCTTAGTTTGCAGGCTTAAGAAACTTGTCAGAGGTCTCATACCTCTTGACGTGGGCACTAGTCCGAAATCCCAATTTCAGTCTTCGGAACATCTCATATGTTCTGCGACATTTCAAAAACGTCTTTGGTGCCACAATTCTAAACCATTAGCATTACGCACTGAACTATCACGTAGTCATCAAAACGTGTATGTCAGATGTTTCGCAACATCTACAGACGACGCTGAGGTTCAGCATACCGAGCGGTGCATTGAGGACATAAGCCTTCTGTGCAGCAATGAGGACAATCCTCAGTTTACGGACCCAGTCCGCATAATTGCTACTACCAACTTTCAACTAAATTTTCTCTAGGAACATATCTTAACGAGTAGAACTAAAGCGTATGACATAATTTGTAAAGACCTTTTGACTATGTTCATGATAATGAAGTTCATCTGATTATTGAACTCCCACTCAGATAGACATCCCTCTAGTCATCTAAGTGATACATGATCCGAGTCAAACTAGGCCGTGTCCGATCATCACGTGAGACGGACTAGTCATCATCGGTGAACATCTCCATGTTGATCGTATCTACTATACGACTCATGTTCGATCTTTCGATCTCTTGTGTTCCGAGGCCATGTCTGTACATGCTAGGCTCGTCAAGTCAACCTAAGTGTTTCGCATGTGTTCCGAGGCCATGTCTGTACATGCTAGGCTCGTCAACACCCGTTGTATTCGAACGTTAGAATCTATCACACCCGATCATCACGTGGTGCTTCAAAACAACGAACCTTCGCAACGGTGCACAGTTAGGGGGAACACGTCTCTTGAAATTTTAGTGAGGGATCATCTTACTTACTACCGTCGTTCTAAGCAAATAAGATGCATAACATGATAAACATCACATGCAATCAAATAGTGACATGATATGGCCAATATCATTTTGCTCCTTTGATCTCCATCTTCGGGGCACCATGATCATCTTTGTCACCGGCATGACACCATGATCTCCATCATCATGATCTCCATCATTGTGTCTTCATGAAGTTGTCACGCCAACGATTACTTCTACTTCTATGGCTAACGCGCTTAGCAATAAAGTAAAGTAATTTACATGGCGTTATTCAATGACACGCAGGTCATACAAAAATAAAGACAACTCCTATGGCTCCTGCCGGTTGTCATACTCATCGACATGCAAGTCGTGATTCCTATTACAAGAACATGATCAATCTCATACATCACATATATCATTCATCACATCCTTTTGGCCATATCACATCACATGGCATACCCTGCAAAAACAAGTTAGACGTCCTCTAATTGTTGATGCATGTTTTACGTGGCTGCTATGGGTTTCTAGCAAGAACGTTTCTTACCTATGCAAAACCACAACGTGATATGCCAATTTCTATTTACCCTTCATAAGGACCCTTTTCATCGAATCCGTTCCGACTAAAGTGGGAGAGACAGACACCCGCTAGCCACCTTATGCAACTAGTGCATGTCAGTCGGTGGAACCTGTCTCACGTAAGCGTACGTGTAAGGTCGGTCCGGGCCGCTTCATCCCACAATGCCGCCAAAACAAGATAAGACTAGTGGCGGCAAGAAGAATTGACAACATCGACGCCCACAACTACTTTGTGTTCTACTCGTGCATAGAAACTACGCATAGACCTAGCTCATGATGCCACTGTTGGGGAACGTAGCAGAAATTCAAAATTTTCTACGCATCACCAAGATCAATCTATGGAGTAATCTAGCAACGAGGGGAAGGGGAGTGCATCTACATACCCTTGTAGATCGCGAGCGGAAGCGTTCAAGAGAACGGGGTTGATGGAGTCGTACTCGTCGTGATCCAAATCACCGATGATCCTAGCGCCGAACGGACGGCACCTCCGCGTTCAACACACGTACGGAGCAGCGACGTCTCCTCCTTCTTGATCCAGCAAGGGGGGAGGAGAGGTTGATGGAGATCCAGCAGCACGACGGCGTGGTGGTGGAAGTAGCGGGATCCCGGCAGGGCTTCGCCAAGCGCAAGTGGGAGGAAGAGGTGTCACGGGAGGGGAGGGAGGCGCCAGAGGCTTCAGGTGCGACTGCCCTTCCCTCCCCTCCCTTATATAGGGGCAAGGGAGGAGGGGGAGGCGCAGCCTTGCCCTTCCTCCAAGGAAGGGGTGCGGCCCAAAGGGGGGGAGGAGTCCATCCTCCCCAAGGCACCTCGGAGGTGCCTTCCCCTTGAGGACTCTCCCTTTTTTCTTATATCTTGGCGCATGGGCCTCTTGGGGCTGGTGCCCTTGGCCCATATAGCCAAGGCGCACCCCCTACAGCCCATGTGCCCCCCGGGCAGGTGGACCCCCGGACCCCTTTCGGCACTCCCGGTACAATACCGATAAAGTGCGAAACTTTTCCGGCGACCAAAATAAAGACTTCCCATATATAATCTTTACCTCCGGAACTCCTCGTGACGTCCGGGATCTCATCCGGGATCCGAACAACATTCGGTAACCACATACAAACTTCCTTTATAACCCTAGCGTCATCGAACCTTAAGTGTGTAGACCCTACGGGTTCGGGAGACATGCAGACATGACCGAGACGACTCTCCGGTCAATAACCAACAGCGGGATCTGGATACCCATGTTGGCTCCCACATGTTCCACGATGATCTCATCGGATGAACCACGATGTCGAGGATTCAATCAATCCCGTATACAATTCCCTTTGTCTATCGGTATGTTAATTGCCCGAGATTCGATCGTCGGTATCCCGATACCTTGTTCAATCTCGTTACCGGCAAGTCTCTTTACTCGTTCCGTAACACATCATCCCGTGATCAACTCCTTGGTCACATTGTGCACATTATGATGATGTCCTACCGAGTGGGCCCAGAGATACCTCTCCGTTTACACGGAGTGACAAATCCCAGTCTCGATTCGTGCCAACCCAACAGACACTTTCGGAGACACCTGTAGTGCACCTTTATAGCCACCCAGTTATGTTGTGACGTTTGGTACACCCAAAGCATTCCTACGGTATCCGGGAGTTGCACAATCTCATGGTCTAAGGAAATGATACTTGACATTAGAAAAGCTCTGAGCAAACGAACTACACGGTCTTGTGCTAGGCTTAGGATTGGGTCTCGTCCATCACATCATTCTCCTAATGATGTGATCCCGTTATCAACGACATCCAATGTCCATGGTCAGGAAACCGTAACCATCCATTGATCAACGAGCTAGTCAACTAGAGGCTTACTAGGGACATGGTGTTGTCTATGTATCCACACATGTATCTGAGTTTCCTATCAATACAATTTTAGCATGGATAATAAACGATTATCGTGAACAAGGAAATATAATAATAACCAATTTATTATTGCCTCTAGGGCATATTTCCAACATACTTTACTAGTGTTTATAGCAACCCCTCAGTAATTGATACTGGTTCAGTTGCTAAGAGTAGTAACTCGAAACGGGAGTTGCAGAATAAACAGAGACTAGTAAAAGTGAACAAAGGTATATTTGATATACAAGATTATTGATGTGTACTTTACTAGTGTTTATAGCAGCCCCTCGGTAATTGATACTGGTTCAGTTGCTAAAGAGTAGTAACTCGAAAACGGGAGTTGCAAAATAAACAGAGACCAGTAAAAGGCGAGGTGACGATGTGTGTTGGAAGTAGTTCCAAGATTGATATGATCATCATCGCACACTCCCTGTACTTTCGGGTTAGTGTTGAAACTAAATAAGTGTTATTTGGTGTTTGCGTTGAGCATGAATATGATTTGATCATGTTTATTGCAATACGGTTATTCATTTAAGTTAGAGAACAATTGTTGTTCTGTTTACATGAATAAAAACCTTCTATGGTCATACACACCAACGAAAATGGTTTGTTGGATCTCGATCGTAGTGACACACATATTCATAATATTGAAGCCAAAAGATGCAAAGTTAATAATGATAGTGCAACTTATTTGTGGCACTGCCGTTTAGGTCATATTGGTGTAAAGCGCATGAAGAAACTCCATACTGATGGGATTTTGGAATCACTTGATTATGAATCACTTGATGCTTGCGAACCGTGCCTCATGGGAAAGATGACTAAAACGCCGTTCTCCAAAACTATGGAGAGAGCAACAGATTTGTTGGAAATCATACATACAGATGTATGTGGTCCGATGAATATTGAGGCTCGTAGCAGGTATCATTATTTTCTGACCTTCACAGATGACTTGAGTAGATATGGGTATATCCACTTGATGAAACACAAGTCTGAAACATTTGAAAAGTTCAAAGAATTTCAGAGTGAAGTGGAGAATCATCGTAACAAGAAAATAAAAGTTTCTACAATATGATCGCAGAGGTAAAATATTTGAGTTACGAGTTTGGCCTTCAGTTAAAACAATGTGAAATAGTTTCACTACTCACGCCACCTGGAACACCACAGTGTAATGGTGTGTCCGAACATCGTAACCGTACTTTATTAGATATTGTGCGATATATGATGTCTCTTACCGATCTATCACTATCATTTTTGGGGTTATGCATTAGAGACAGCTACATTCACGTTAAATAGGGCACCATCAAAATCCGTTGAGACGACGCCTTATGAACTATGGTTTGGCAAGAAACCAAAGTTGTCGTTTCTTAAAGTTTGGGGTTGCGATGCTTATGTGAAAAGGTTTCATCCTGATAAGCTCAAACCCAAATCGGAGAAATGTGTCTTCATAGGATACCCAAAGGAGACAATTGGGTACACCTTCTATCACAGATCCGAAGGCAAGACATTCGTTGCTTAGTATGGATCCTTTCTAGAGAAGGAGTTTCTCTCGAAAGAAGTGAGTGGGAGGAAAGTAGAACTTGATGAGGTAACTGTACCTGCTCCCTTATTGGAAAGTAGTTCATCACAGAAATCTGTTCCTGTGACTCCTACACCAATTAGTGAGGAAGTTAATGATGATGATCATGTAACTTCAGATCAAGTTACTACCAAACCTCGTAGGTAAACCAGAGTAAGATCCGCACCAGAGTGGTACGGTAATCCTGTTCTGGAGGTTATGTTACTAGACCATGACGAACCTACGAACTATGAAGAAGCGATGGTGAGCCCAGATTCCGCAAAATGGCTTGAGGCCATGAAATCTGAGATGAGATCCATGTATGAGAACAAAGTGTGGACTTTGGTTGACTTGCCCGATGATCGGCAAACAATTGAGAATAAATGGATCGTCAAGAGGAAGACGGATGCTGATAGTAGTGTCACTATGTACAAAGCTAGAATTGTCGCAAAAAGGTTTTCGACAAGTTCAAGATGTTGACTACGATGAGAGTTTCTCACTCGTATCTATGCTTAAGTCTGTCTGAATCATGTTAGCAATTGCCGCATTTTATGAAATATGGCAAATGAATAAACAAAACTGCATTCCTTAATGGATTTATTAAAGAAGAGTTGTATATGATGCAACCAGGAGGTTTTGTCAATCCTAAAGGTGCTAACAAAATATGCAAGCTCCAGCGATCCATCTATGGACTGGTGCAAGCATCTCGGAGTTGGAATATACGCTTTGATAAGTTGATCAAAGCATATAGTTGTATACAGACTTGCGGTGAAGCCTGTATTTACAAGAAAGTGAGTGGGAGCACTATAGCATTTCTGATAAGTATATGTGAATGACATATTGTTAATCAGAAATAATGTAGAATTATTCTGCAAAGCATAAAGGAGTGTTTTGAAATGAGTTTTTCAAAGAAAGACCTCGGTGAAGCTGCTTACATATTGAGCATCAAGATCTATAGAGATAGATCAAGACGCTTGATAAGTTTTTTCAATGAGTACATACCTTAACAAGATTTTGAAGTAGTTCAAAATGGAACAGTCAAAGAAAGAGTTCTTGCCTGTGTTACAAGGTATGAAATTGAGTAAGACTCAAAGCCCGACCACGGCAGAAGATAGAAAGAGAATGAAAGTCATTCCCTATGCCTCGGCCATAGGTTCTATAAAGTATGCCATGCTGTGTACCAGATCTATTGTATACCCTACACTGATTTTGGCAAGGGAGTACAATAGTGATCTAGGAGTAGATCACTGGACAGCGGTCAAAATTATCCTTAGTGGAATAAGGAAATGTTTCTCGATTATGGAAGTGACAAAAGGTTCGTCGTAAAGGGTTACGTCGATGCAAGTTTTGACACTAAATCTAGATGACTCTAAGTCTCGATCTAGATACATATTGAAAGTGGGAGCAATTAGCTAGAGTAGCTCCGTGCAGAGCATTGTAAACATAGAAATTTGCAAAATCCTTACGGATCTGAATGTGACAGACCCGTTGACTAAAATTATCTCACAATCAAAACATGATCACACCTTAGTACTCTTTGGGTGTTAATCACATAGCGATGTGAACTAGATTATTGACTCTAGTAAACCCTTTGAGTGTTGGTCACATAGAGATGTGAACTATGGGTGTTAATCACATGGTGATGTGAATTATTGATGTTAATCACATGGCGATGTGAACTAGATTATTGACTCTAGTGCAAGTGGGAGACTGAAGGAAATATGCCCTAGAGGCAATAATAAAGTATTATTTATTTCCTTGTATCATGATAAATGTTTATTATTCATGCTAGAATTGTATTAACCGGAAACATAATACATGTGTGAATATATTGACAAACAGAGTGTCACTAGTATGCCTCTACTTGACTAGCTCGTTAATCAAAGATGGTTATGTTTCCTAGCCATAGACATAAGTTGTCATTTGATTAACGAGATCACCTCATTAGGAGAATGACGTGATTGACTTGACCCATTCCGTTAGCTTAGCACTCGATCGTTTAGTATGTTGCTATTGCTTTCTTCATGACTTATACATGTTCCTATGACTATGAGATTATGCAACTCCCGTTTACCGGAGGAACACTTTGTGTGCTACCAAACGTCACAACGTAAATGGGTGATTATAAAGGTGCTCTACAGGTGTCTCCAAAGGTACTTGTTGGGTTGGCGTATTTCGAGATTAGGATTTGTCACTCCAATTGTCGGAGAGGTATCTCTGGGCCCACTCGGTAATGCACATCACTATAAGCCTTGCAAGCATTGTGACTAATGAGTTAGTTGCGGGATGATGTGTTACGGAACGAGTAAAGAGACTTGCCGGTAACGAGATTGAACTAGGTATCGAGATACCGACGATCAAATCTCGGGCAAGTAACATACCGGTGACAAAGGGAACAACGTATGTTGTTATGCGGTCTGACCGATAAAGATCTTCGTAGAATATGTGGGAGCCAATATGGGCATCCAGGTCCCGCTATTGGTTATTGACCGGAGACGTGTCTCGGTCATGTCTACATAGTTCTCGAACCCGTAGGGTCCGCACGCTTAACGTTACGATGACAGTTTTATTGAGTTTTGATGTACCGAAGTAGTTCGGAGTCCCGGATGAGATCGGGGATATGACGAGGAGTCTCGAAATGGTCGAGACGTAAAGATCGATATATTGGACGACTATATTCGGACTTCGGAAAGGTTCCGAGTGATTCGGGTATTTTTCGGAGTACCGGAGAGTTACGGGAATTCGTATTGGGCCTTAATGGGCCATACGGGAAAGGAGAGAAAGGCCTCAAAAGGTGGCCGCACCCCTCCCCATGGTCTGGTCCGAATTGGACTAGGGAAGGGGGGCGCACCCTTCCTTCTTTCTCTTTTCCCCTTCCCTTCTCCTACTCCCACAAGGAAAGGAGGAGTCCTACTCCCGGTAGGAGTATGACTCCCCCTATGGCGCGCCTCTCCCCTTGGCCGGCTACCTCCCCCTTGCTCCTTTATATACGGGGGCAAGGGGGCACCCCAGAGACACAACAATTGATCCTTGAGATCTCTTAGCCGTGTGCGGTGCCCCCCTCCACCATATTACACCTCGATAATACCGTTGCGGAGCTTAGGCGAAGCCCTGCGTCGGTGGAACATCATCATCGTCACCATGCCGTCGTGCTGACGAAACTCTCCCTCAACACTCGGCTGGATCGGAGTTCGAGGGACGTCATCGAGCTGAACGTGTGTAGAACTCGGAGGTGTCGTACGTTCGGTACTTGATCGGTCGGATCGTGAAGACGTACGACTACATCAATCGCGTTGTGTTAATGCTTCCACTGTCGGTCTACGAGGGTACGTGGACAACACTCTCCCCTCTCGTTGCTATGCATCACCATGATCTTGCGTGTGCGTAGGATTTTTTTTGAAATTACTACGTTCCCAACAGTGTTTCCTCCAGCCAATGATGATTTTACATGTGGAAAATTCCCATTGGTCGGGGCTGTTAACGGGTTATCGGATCCAAAACCGGACCCGATAGCTTAACGGCGTTCCGTTACGGTGGATGCCACGTGTCGGTCACCCTTGACGAAAGCACTTCTGTGACGCGCGATTTATCGTCATGGAAGTGGACACTTCCGTGATGATAATTTTTGTAATGTCATGGAACACTTCTACGACAGCATAGGTATGACTATCTTGATTCTGTCATAAATTTGTCATGGATGTACATGCATGACAGAAAACGTGACCTACTGTGACAAAGACGTATCATCACGGAAGTGTATTTTTTTGTAGTGCCTACTCCTACTAGGAGGAGGACTCCCCCCTCTCCTTGGCGCTCCCTAGGCCGGCCGGCCTCCCCCTTGCTCCTTTATATATGGGGGAGGGGGCACCCTAGAACACACAACAGACATTGATCTTAGTCGTGTGCGGTGCCCCCCTCCACCATAATCCACCTCGGTCATATCGTTGCAGTGCTTAGGCAAAGCCCTGCGCCGGTAGCTTCATCATCACCATCATCACGCCGTCGTGCTGACGAAGCTCTCCCTCGACACTCTGCTGGATCATGAGTTCGTGGGACGTCACCGAGCCGAACGTGTGTAGATCACGGAGGTGCGTACTTTCAGTACTAGGATCGGTCGATCGTGAAGACGTGTGGCTACATCAACCACGTTGTCATAACGCTTCCGCTTACGGTCTACGAGGGTACGTAGACAACACTCTCCCCTCTCGTTGCTATGCATCACCATGATCTTGCATGTGCGTCGGAAAATTTTGAAATTACTACGTTCCCCAACAGGGGGGCGCTCTATATTCACTGCCTTTATAAGGAGATAAGAATCCACCTTTTCACCCCACGCCTTCTTCTTCCTCAGCCCACCCGCCCTCGAGCTCAAGAGCCCATGCTTCAATCCCCTCCATCCCCAGAAAACACTCTAGCCATGTCCGGATCTGGAGCGCAGGGCAAGTGGATGGCCTCCTCCGTCACGGAGGAGAACATCAAGGAGCTCCGGGAAGCGGGGTACTTAGCCAAGGAAATCGCCCACCGGCTTCCGGCCAAGAAGCAGATCGTCCATACTCCGGAGCCCCATGAGAGGGTAGTATTTATCCCTCATTTCCTTCGCAGATTAGGGTTTCCCCTCCATCCTTTCGTCCGCGGCCTTATGTTTTACTATGGGTTAGATTTCCATGATCTAGCCCCGAATTCCTTCCTCAACATTTCGGCGTTCATCGTCGTGTGTGAGGCATTCCTCCGCATCCCTCCCCACTTCGGCTTATGGCTCAAGGTCTTCAATGTGAAGCCAAAAGTGGTGGACGGTCAACACGCGGAGTGTGGCGCCGCCATGGTGAGCAAGCTCCCAACGTCACTTGGCCCAAAGGCACCTTCGTGGAGAACGTGAAGGGGTGGCAGCAGGAGTGGTTCTACATCAGGGAACCTCGTGACTCCACGTAGGCCGCTCCTCCCGAGCTCAAGTCCGGGCCTCCACTGCGGCTGACATCCTGGCTCAATAAGGGTCTGGACTGGGCGTCATCCGACGAGGTGACGATGCTGCAGAAGCGCATCAAGAGTATGGTAGACAAGGATACCAGTCTTGCCAGCGTGATCCAGGTAATGCTCTTTCGCCGGATTCTGCCCTGCCAAGGCCAGACTCAGCACATGTGGGAGTTCGACCCGGTCGGTCCCCGGACCCTGCAGCGGTTCTTTGGCACGAAGACATGTGGAAGTTGTTGTTCAAGACCCAAAAGACATGGCCGAAAATGGCCGATGACCTCGGCCTCGACTGTACTCACGCAGCATCTCCCGTAAGTTTTTATGATAACTTTACTATTTGTGAATCCAAGGGGCATACTAAGCTTTCCATTCTTCCCATAGTGCTGGACAAAGAAGGCGGAGCGGATTCACTGTCCGGCTCCGCTACCCGAAGACCCAGCCATCCCTCTATTAACGAGGATGCTGGTTCCGGCGCCATATAAGGCGCCGGAAAAGAAGGCCAAGAAGAAGGGCAAGGAGGCCAAAAGTGGCCTCCGTCGTAAAGGTGCTTCAAACGTAGTGTCCGAAGACACTGAGACTCACTCCTCCCCTGACGAAGACGAAGGGGAGGAGGAAGAGAGTAATTCTCCCCTTAAGGGGGGAAAGAAGAAAAGGGGGGCTTCTGCAGATCTGGAGGCGGAGGCGTCCAAGAAAGGGAGAATCTCCCTCACGGACGACTTCGAATCGGACGCCAATGAGTGGTGCCCCAGGCCGAAGCCGCTGGCCGGATCGTAAGTACCCCAAAGGCACTTATACTTATATATCCATCCGGCTTTCCGCCTTGTGATTTTAATATACTGAATTTCGTGTTGTAGTTCGGCTCACATCCTCCCCCAGCAGTCCTCATCTTCGGGGAATTCACTGGATCCGAACGTGATGGATAGCGGGTTGCCTCCGCTGGCCTCTTTCCCCAAAGCTACAGACAATGCCGAAGTGTTGTCCCGAAGGACCCTTACGGGTCAGGGAGAGGTGCGAGAAGCCGCCAAGGTGGCACCAGAGGGCGAAACTTCTGCTGCCGGAAACATGGGGGAACCGACCCCCATGGAGACTGGCGACGGGGGCCATGCCCAATTCGGCCCCCAACCGAATATTATTCCGGAGACCCATATGGCTCCAGAATCAGGTGATCAGCCTCCTTCGAAAGAAGGGGGTGTGCCAATCCCACCAGCACCTCTGTCAATCCGGAGGCGCCGGATACCACTGGTGGAAGCGCTTCAAAATGCCACCATTGAGGAAGAACATCGTACCCTTATGGGTATGGTGGTTGAAAGGGTTCGGTCCACTAAAAGCGGATTGAACGAGGTCTACACTAGCCTTCTAAGAGGCTTTGAGGTATGTAATATAATGCCTTTTAGCTATATAAGAAAAATGTCTGTGTATAGATAGTAGCCCCTGAGACTCTGTTCGGTGTTCACAAAGAAAGGCCGCACAGAGGATCTAATGACTCATACAGGAGATTAACATACATATCTATTTGAATCAAACAGGCTGCCATGCAGGCGTCAGCTTCCCATGCCGCCGAATCGTCTGAGCTGAGGTGGAAGTTAGCGGAAAAGCAAGGTATGTGATACCGAAAAATGCATCTGAAATAATATCAGCAATAATTTCTCATCGAAATGAGTGTTATAACTTTGCTCATAGCTGATGCGTTTGAGGTCGAGACCCTCAAGAGCGCGCTGGCCAAGGCCAAGAAAGAGGCAGAGGAGGAACGAGCCGCCCGCCTAAATCATGAGTCAAGGGTGGAAGAAGTCCAGCAAGAGCTCAAGGATGCTATAAGCAAATGTGAGTCCTTAGAGCGGAAAATTTCGGATCAAAAATCCGAACTTGCTAAGGCCCTCCAAAGTGCACAGGAGGCCCGGGCTGAGGCCCAGGGCGCCCTCCGGGAGATCCAAGAGGCGAAACAGATCACGGTGGGTAAGGCCTTTAATATGTAGAGCGAATTTGTGAGGAGAAGGTACATCTTACTGACCCGGGTTTGGAGTTCTCCAGGAGCGTTTGCGGATCTGCCTCGGAGTGTTGCTGATGCTGCGGAGTTCTTCCGAGCCGAAGAGGGGAGCACAACGAAAAAGCTATTCTGGTCGCAATACCTTGCGCCAGAGCATCCAGTGTCCTTTAGCGATCAGCTGAAACAGCTGACCGAACTGCATTGGATGGCCGAATTGGCCATGAAGGATTTTATAATCCGTTTGTGGCCTGCCGAACCCATACCCAGCAGTTACTTCGGGCTCGTGAAGCGGTTGGTCAATGCCTGCCCCCGACTTGATGTCGTAAAGCGGTCGGTCTGCATCGAAAGTGCACGGATGGCCTTCGCCCGTGTCAAGGTGCAGTGGGCGAAGATGAACGGCGTCAAGCTCGCAACCGAGGGACCACCCGCAGGTAAAGAGCACCGCACGCCGGAGCGGTATTTCGATGATGTCCTGGAAGGATCCTGCATTGTAGAGGGCCAATGTTCGAAGGACATCATTTTTGAATGAATGTGTCTATGTTGTCCAATCATGTATTACGCAACAAGACTTATATATGATATGTTGCTTGCTTTATTTTAAATTGTTTCCTCCTGTGAGGCCGTTTACGATATCTGAGAGTTGGCCAGTCGTCGGCTTTAGCCCGCACGTAGGTAGTACGGGGGTGTTCGGGATAGCACATAAACACACTTGACCCAACGGCTTGGTCCATGAAGGAGGTGCTAGTGCGGCGAACCAGGCAATCAGACTATGTGGCTTTATCGCTCTCACCTAGCCATAGGAGTTTTATAATGGGAGTGTGGGCGCAACCCCTAGTATTGTTCGATTATCCGAACTTGGGTGTTGAGGATGCCCGGCCGGGTGAAGGCCGGCCTGTCGCGTAATGCGGAAAAAAATGCAAGAGATTTATACTTAGTCACCGAATAGCTGACCAGCTCTCGCCGCATCATGACAATCAGTTTTCGGCTTTCTCTACTGAGGTGTTTGTCCGGATGAACCGGAAACACAATCACAGTAGTTCTCCCTTTACTACCTTAGCCGAACAAGCGGAACGTAAGGCGGTAACCACAGGAGCCGGGCAACCCAACTATTGACCAAAGACATGATTCGGAGCCGATGCATATAATGCTATGTTCGGGACGCCGAATTGTACTATGAAAGTGTTCGAACTTTATTTGGTATTTAAGAAATGTATTGGCTCAATAGGGCCTCTGGCGATTTAAGTCGTACCAAGGTGTACATGACGATCGGACAAAAACAGGGAAATACAGATTAAGAGGTAGGCCATTACCGCATAGGTTGGGCTAGAAACTGTTTCCATTATAGTCTGATTGATACATCAAAACATATTGGTACAAATAGTGCGGTAAGCAACAAGGCTAGTTTACATGCCGAGCGTGTCCTGAAAACGGACGAGGTGATCTTTAAAGACCCTTTAGGTACTCTGCCACGCGTCTGCGCTACTTTTCTCCTTAGTGTATTGTCCTTCAAGAGGATCATCGATCGGTGTTTTCATGGTAGGCCTCAAAAGGAGGCCTTGGTACCATCGAAAAGGCGATGTGGGTTGTAAGGAACCTGGAAAAATAAAAGGAAATATGAGTGTCCGGATAGGGTCTAGCCGTATTGTGGACTTTATCTTTATTATTCCTCCATCCTTTCCCTTGGTATCTTTAGTGCGTAATTATGTACGCATGGTACATATGCCATAATTTGGTAGGGTCTGAGATGGAGGCCGAATTGCTAATCGAGCTCCTGACAAGATGGACTGTCGTACTGTCGTACTGTGGGGTAGTCCGGACTCGTTTGACAGTGTCCGGGGACTTGGCCGCCGATGTAATAGTTGGCTTGATAAGGCCGCCCTGTACTTCCGCTGCTAGGGCTGCGGTGTGCTCCTCAGTATGGAGGGAGCGTTCCATGTTTCCATTGACGGTTATAACACCGCGTGGTCCGGGCATCTTGAGTTTGAGATAGGCATAGTGTGGGACTGCATTGAAGCGAGCAAACGCGGTTCGTCTGAGTAGTGCGTGGTAGCCACTACGGAAGGGGACGATGTCAAAGATCAAGTCTTCGCTTCAGAAGTTGCCCGACGAACCAAAGACGACCTCCAAGGTGATTGAGCCCGTGCAGCCGGCCTCGACACCAGGTATTACTCCTTTAAAGGTAGTTTTGGTGGGCTTGATTCTTGATGGATCAATACCCATTTTGCGGACTGTGTCCTGATAGAGCAGGTTAAGGCTGTTGCCGCCGTCCATGAGGACTCGCGTAAGGTGGAATCCGTCAATGATTGGGTCGAGGACCAGTGCGGCTGATCCTCCATGACGGATACTGGTCGGATGGTCCCTGCGATCAAAGGTGATCGGACAGGCCGACCATGGGTTGAATTTTGGGGCGACTGGCTCTATCGCATAGACGTCCCTTAGCGTGTGCTTGTGCTCCCTCTTGGGGATATGAGTAACGTATGTCATATTCACCGTTTTGACTTCGGGGGAAAATTTCTTTTGTCCCCCTGTGTTTGGTGGACGAGGCTCCTCGTCGTCGTCCTCGCTGGGCGACCCTTTCTCCTTATGTTCGGTATTTAACTTACCGGCCTGTTTAAAGACCCAACAACTTCTGTTGGTATGATTGGCAGGCTTGTCGGGGGTGCCGTGAATCTGACAGGGTCGATCGAGTATTCGGCCCAAGCTGGATGAGCCCTCTCTGTTCCTTTTGAATGGCTTCTTCTGCTGACCGGACTTGGAGCCACTGAATCCGGCATTGACCGTCGTGTCTTCGATATTTTCATTGTTGCTTCGGCGCTTGTGTTTGTTGCGTCGGGGCCTGCCATTGCTATTCCTGGCTTCGGAAGTGCCAGGTTTGCTTGTACTATTACTGCTACAGGCTAGCCACGTGTCTTCGCCCGCGCAAAAGTGGGTCATGAGTGTTGTCAGGGCTGCCATGGACTTCGGCTTCTCTTGGTCGAGGTGTCGAGCGAGCCATTCATCGCGAATGCTATGTTTAAAGGCCGCTAGGGCTTCGGCGTCTGGACAATCGACAATCTGGTTCTTTTTAATGAGGAACCCAGTCCAGAATTTTCTGGCTGACTCTCCGGGCTGCTGGACAATATGACTGAGGTCATCAGCATCTGGAGGCCGAATATAGGTGCCTTGGAAGTTGTCTCTAAAGGCATCCTCCAGGTCTTCCCAGCTTCCAATAGAGTTTTCTGGGAGGCTGTTTAACCAGTGCCGAGCTGGCCCCTTAAGTTTTAGGGGAAGGTATTTGATGGCGTGTAGATCATCACCGCGAGCCATGTGAATGTGGAGAAGAAAATCTTCAATCCATACTGCGGGATCTGTTGTGCCGTCGTAAGATTCAATGTTCACAGGTTTAAACCCTTCTAGGAACTGGTGCTCCATTACCTCATCGGTGAAGCATAGGGGGTTGTGGCGCCTCTGTATCGGGCCATGTCATGATGCAGTTCGGATGAAGTTCATATGCGGTTTTTGGCCCGAGCGTGGTTATGCTTGTCGTGCCAGGCTTGATAGCCGTCTTCTCGCGCCGGGGCACGCCCCTGCGATTCGTAGATTGATCTGGTCTGACCTGCTCTATTTTCCAGGTCCTTTCGTAGGTCATATGTGTATCCCCAAGCTGTTGTTTCTCTGCTTTTACGGCGAGGTGGTGCGGGCTGGTGTTTGGCTTGAGTTGTCGTTCTGTCCCGGCCATGAGGTAGTCAGTCAGGTCCGTCAGCCACGTTACGCATGGGTGGTATGGGCTCCAGTGCCTCATCGTCGAATTGGGGTAGCAGCTTACGCTTCGGGTAACTCTTTGTCGGGCGTTCAAGGCCGTATTATTCGGCTGCCAGGACATTATTCCATCTGTCGTTGAGTAGATCTTGGTCAGCTTGAAGCTGCTGCTTCTTTTTTAGGCTTCTTGCATTGGATATTAGCCGGCGCTTAAAGCGCTCTTGTTCGAGGGGTTCCTCTGGTATGATAAAATCTTCGTCGCCGAGGCTCACGTCGTCCTCGGAAAGTGGTAGATAGTTACTATCCTCCGAGTCTTCGTTCCCTGCTTGCGCGTCAGGGTCAACTTGCCCGTCCTCCCGATCATCCTGTTCGGATGTTGGTTCGATGGGGTCTTCTTGGTCTTCGGCGTTCTTCGGAGTATCATTGTCTCTGGTGCCGGTATTGCTGTCTTTTCCGCGACGCGATTTAGAGCGGCGCCACTGACGTCGACGCTTTGGTGGTATCTCAGGAGGTTCGTCCTCGACTGGATCCTTCTCATTATTGTCGTCGCCCTCTTTAGGTGTGTCCACCATGTACATGTCGTATGAGGAAGTGGTCATCCAGCGTCCGGTGAACAGCAGGTTTTGGGCCTGCTCCTCTCCGGCATCGTCGTCCACACCGTCGATGTCTTCGGAGGTGTAATCGAGCATGTTGGTTAGATCCTCGATAGTGGCTATGAAGTGGGTGGTGGGTGGGAAGTAAAATTCCCTATTTTTAGCCCCTAGTTCGGGCTGGGCATAATTCGGAAGCGGTTCCTCTATGATGGCGAGGGATCGCATTAAGTCCAAAGCCTCGTTTAAGAGCGAGGTTTGGACGGGGACAGAAGTTCCCTGGCCGAGCTCGCATGATGCGGACTTCGAGGGTTCAGAGCTAGTGACCGGAGAAGAGTCCGGCTTTGTGATGACTGCCGGTGACACTATTCTCTCCGGTTCTCCAGTGTTGGGCTCTATAGCCGCAGAGAGTCCGGCGGGCTCTAGACTCCCGTCTTCGGACCTGATGACGCGCTCCGGATCTAAGGCCAGAGCGGTGGTTGGGGCCGCGAACCCTTGGAAGATCAAGTCTCCTCGGATATCAGCGACATAGTTCAGATTTCCAAAACTGATCTGGTGACCAGGGGCGTAGCTGTCGATCTGCTCTAGGTGGCCAACCGAGTTGGCACGCAGTGCGAAGCCGCCGAATACAAAGATCTGGCCGGGGAGAAAAATCCCTTCACAGCAGCATTGTTGTGGATGATTGATGGAGCCATCGAGCCTTTCGACGACGGCACAGTGGAACTCTAAATTAAAGCACCAATGTCGGTGTCGAAACCGGCAGATCTCGGGTAGGGGGTCCCGAACTGTGCGTCTAAGGATCGACGATAACAGGAGACAGGGACACGATGTTTACCCAGGTTCGGGCCCTCTCTATGGAGGTAATACCCTACTTCCTGCTTGATTGACTTTGATGAATATAGGGGTTACAAGAGTTGATCTACCTCGAGATCGTAATGGCTAAACCCTAGATGTCTAGCCTGTATGGTTGTGATTGCCTCTATGGACTAAACCCTCCGGTTTATATAGACACCGGAGGGGCTTAGGGTTGTACAGAGTCGGTTTACAGAGAAAGGAATCTTCATATCCGAACGCCAAGCTTGCCTTCCACGCCAAGGAGAGTCCCATCCCGACACGGGGGAAAGCCTTCCATCTTGTATCTTCAAGGCCCATGAGTCCGGCCATGTTACATAGCCCGGATGCCCGAGGACCCCCTAATCCAGGACTCCCTCACCCTACCCATTCATTGATGAAGAAGAGGCAACTGATGAGTTTGGCAGGGTTCGTCAGAGTGGTCAGCGCACTAAGGATGAGATTGCGTGCCTACAAGCAAGAGAAGTATTTTTCACTGGTTCCATCAAAGATCTTGTGCCTCTCTATGATACGATGCGCCATATCTTGAGGTATACTCTCACTCCAAAGGCTGGTAATTCTCACAACATTCGGAGTTCCATGTTGGATGTCTTTGTGTCTGGACTTCATGTTCTATGAGCTCCCTCAGTGTGTGCAAGAGAACAAGTCTTTGATCTATGCTCCATTCATCCAGGCGTTGATTGAGTCGGTCTGCCCAGCTAAGTACATCTCTTCGTACAAGACTTCAGTTCCTAAGCGCAACTCCAACTGGACCCCTGCTGCTCCCGCTCAATATGTGCCTCTCAAGAAGGGGCGCAATCCTAGGCCTGAAGATCATGCCACATACACTCCTAGTATGTCCTCCACTGCACGGATCCCTCGTCGTAAGGGCAAGAAGGTAGATTCTGAGGCTGTTTTTGCCAGAGGAGAGAAGAAGTCCTTGTTCAAGACCATGAGCAACTTGTTCAAGATGTGTCAGTCCAGCAGGACCACGGGCGCTCCATGCCCCTTTGGGACTCCCCCCCCACACACATGTATGCATACTTCGCGACCAAGGTGTTCATGTCCAAGCTTGACGGAAAGAAGACCACATCTTCCTGCCGCTTCCTGTCCAGCTCCGCCGCCCTCTTCTTCTTCCCTTACGCTGCAGTCTCCTTTGCGGTGGTCGCCCGCTTCCCCCTCGCGGCGGCTGTCTTCCCCATCCTTCGGGATCGGTTGAAGAATGGAAGAGTTGGCAGAGCAATGGAGGTGGGTGTTGGCTTGGGAGCAGTTGCTTGGCTTGAGGAAGAAGGTGATGAAGAGCGGAAAAGATGTGATTGAGCAGCGCCCCTTCGCGTTTTCTCTTTTATTTGAGAACAGATGTGGGGGGGGGGGTCGGCTCTTTGCTATCCTTCTCTCAGGAAGTTACCGTTTTTCAGGCGCACTACCCATTAACTGCTACAGTCCCATGACCCCACGACCTACGGTAATTACGCGGAGTGGAAGTTGGATTGACTATTCATCATGATAGCCGTTGCATGTGCAGTACTTTTTCAACAAGTGCCCGCGCACCGTTTGGGGCCTAACCCAATGTACCCGGAGACACGTATGGCTCAGGCCCAGGGGCTTCTCTCAGGGTACACAAACAGGGGTGTATGTTTCCCTGACTGGTGCATGGACAGTTAGCCTTCGACCCCGGTAGCCGAAGCTCGACAAGGAAGCAAACTTCACCAAGCATCCAAGTCAAAACCAAGACAGATAAACAAGCTCTTTGAGGGATCAAAGGGTGGATCAAGAAGATCAAGACAAGCCAAAGCAGCAAGATATCACTAAGGGAAAGCCTCCCTTGCCGGGCAGGCGAGCCTGGTCAGGTCGAGGCCGCCCCAAGGACGAATCCAATATTTCCCCGGCAGGCTTGCCGGGGCCGCTAAAGGCAAACTTCCCCGCCAAGACTCCACCGCTCCACCACACCGCAACACAAGTCATCTATCAGTGCGGTGTCAAGCCCCCAGGTGATTAAGTGGTTGTCATTTGGCATGTGGCAGCCATTTGGAAAGGAAGAGTACCTCTATATGACACCCGTCCAGAGGCGTGTCAAGCAGGCAGGTAGAAGATGACTAAGCGCCGCGGTAGGCTTGTTGGGCTGCATCCTCAGCGTGACACCTAGCAGTGCATTTAATGCACTTTGTCCTAACTGCCAGAGTTAGGTATGATAGCACTGTTGACTATCTAATCACTAGATAATGACTGGTTTGCCATTGTGGTTACCCCTTAGCCTATAAAAGGAGGGCCATGGCAACCCAGAAAAGGATTGGGACCCTTGTATACTCAGACGCGCGTAGCTGCTCTGCCCGAGGCGACCTTGTCGGGCTTGAGCGTTGCATGTTCATTGCGGTCCTTCCCTCAATTCACCAAAGTAGGAGTAGGGTTTTACGCTTCCCAGCGGCCCAAACCTAGGTAAAAACCACCATCGTCACCTCTGTCGTGCTGTCTCATCGCTTCTGCTCTTTGTGCAACGTGACCTTCCCCCTTGCTGAACCACAAGGGGCTGATGGCCCCGTAGGTGATCGTGTTCCACCGGGACACTTAAGCAAGATGGCATGATGTATACAAAGTAAATCCAATCAATATGAATAAACCCCATCATTTTATCCTTAGTGGCAACAATACAAATACGTGTCTTGTCCCTTTCTGTCACTGGGATATAGAGCACCGCAAGATGGAACCCATTGCAAAGCACCTCTCCCATTGCAAGATAAATCAATCTAATTGGCCAAACCAAACGGACAGATCAAAGAGAAATACAAAGCTATAATAATCTTGCATAAAAGAGTTCAGAGAAGACTCAAATAATATTCATAGATAATCTGATCATCAACCCACAATTCATCGGATCCCAACAAACACACCAGAAAAGAATATTACATCAAATAGATCTCCAAGAACATCGAGGAGAACATTGTATTTAAGATCAAAGAGAGAGAGAAGAAGATATCTAGCTACTAGCTATGGACCCGTAGGTCTGTGGTAAACTAGTCACACACCATCGAAAGGGCAACAAGGTTGATGTAGAGGCCCTCCGTGATCGATTCCCCCTCCGATAGAGTACCAGAAAAGGCCTCCAGATGGGACCTCACAAGAACAAAGGCTTGCGGCAGCGGAAAAAGCATTTTAGGTGGCTCCCTATTGGTTTCCCGATTTTAGAGAATTTATAGAGTTGGAAATAGGTCAAACGAAGGAACGAGGGGCCCACAAGGTACTATGGCGTGCCCTAGTGCCTTGTGGCCTACTCCTTCGCCTTCTGGCCTCCTCCCGAAGCTTCTAGGGTCTCTTATGTCCAAAAAAATCGTCAAAAAATTTCATGGCATTTGGACTTCATTTGGTATTGATTTCCTGGATAACCAAAAACATGCAAAAAAATAGCAACTGTCACTTGGCACTAAGTTAATAGGTTAGTCCCAAAAAAGATATATAATTGCATATAAAACATGCAAGAATGATACTATAATAGCATGGAACAATCAAAAATTATAGATACGTTGAAGATGTATCCATGCCTTCTCCTGTGTAGGTCTACATTTTCTTTTTCCTGGGGACATGTCTCACAAAAGGATCTTTGATGGTAAATCAAATCTTACATTCCCCTCAAATACATTTATCACATCTTTGATAGTCTTTAGGAAAGTTCTACCAAGAATTATAGGAGAAATTGGGTCTTCTGGTATATCTACTATCACAAGATCAAACATGACAGGGCAATCATTATTTGAACTATAACTCTATGCTTAATGCCTACTGCCTGAGTAAAAGTAGAGTCAGCCATATTCAATATAATCTCAGTATTAGCATCAGGACCTAGATTGAGACTATAATAAACATATTTGGGGATAGTGGAAACACTTGCCCCTAGATCACATAAGGCACTGATTATTCAATCCTATCTCAGTCTCAATTGTAGGTTCAGAAGCATCTTATTGGTTAGCTGGTAACTTACCGTAGAGCTTTTTCTTTTCATCATCAAGTTTAGGTACCTTGGCTGCAACTTGTTCAACAAAGACATTATATGCTTCGTTATTAGTTACCTCCGGTAGTGGATACTTCATGGATATCATCTTTACAAAATCTGCAATGATATAATTGTACTCTGGCACATGACTTGTGTTAAGCACTTCGGCCTTCTCTTCGTTGCTTCTCATTGTTTTAACCTCTTCAACCGGGTTAGGATCCGGTTTACCTGCAAACTTGTCTAAAATTAATGTTTGGATCTCTACAATTTTAGCCACTTGTGCCTCCATATTCTTGGATCTTCCTTCAAGTATCTGCACATCATTTGTTAGTCAAACAACCTTACTGGTCAATTGACCAAGTAAGTTATCATGATTCTTTAAGATATTCTTAAAGTTTTCATTTTGCTCAGTCTGGCTAGCAATAAAACTTTTAAGTGTTTTTTCTATTGCTACCATCAGTTCAATTAAAATTATTGGATGCTCCTCCATTACTAGGATAAGGGAGTCTAGGAGCATAACCATCATTTCTTCAATTAGGATTGTAGCTATTACGAGCAATAAAATTTACATCACTAGTTTCTTCATTAGTGTTGGCATTCAGGATTACCTCTTCTTTCCCTTTCATCACGGAGATAAGTTCCTCAAGCTTGGTTGTCAGCTCCGTGCTACTTTCTTCAATGGCATTCACCCTCTTGGTGGTGGCTCTTTCAACATGCCATTGGGCATGTTGGGCCCGTGGGACTGGGGGTACCTAGGCCCGTCTGCCTGCGGCCCAGTGCGCAACACATACCTTGGGCCCAATGGATGGCCAACCACCTAGCTTCACGAGCAAGACTCCTCGCGAGGTCCTTGCCCTGTGAGCCCCCCCCCTAAAATCCGCAGGTGACCTGAGGAGACTAGGCGGTGCCACCAGGAGCCTCGCGAGGCGGCCTCGCGAGGCCCCTCTCGAGGGCGGACAAGTTAAGAGCTGCTTGAGACCAGTCGCGCGGCCCGCGCCTTCATGTGGGTGACTGAAAGAACATGTGGTGCCCCCATGTTTGGTTTTGGTAATTGACGACAATCTCTATGGACTAATGGTTGCCTTGAGTTATATTTGAAGGTTTTGTCCATAGGCTTTTCTTGGAGTACATGTGTTGGTTTCAAGGAGAGTTTTTGTTGACCAAGGTGCTATTAAGGAATTATCCAAAGATTGGTCATGTGAGAGTTGAGCTTATTGCAAGCATGTCTTGAAGAAGAAGATTGTGTGATCATTCATGTTTACCTTCAAGACATCATCCAAATGAAGAGAGTTGGAAAGATTCTAGGTTGATCAAGACTAAGTCAAGAGTGAATCAAGTTGATCAACTCACAAAGCGTAGAAGATGTACCGAGAGGGATCAAGTGATCCCATGGCATGGTAAGCATTGTCCATTGTGCTTTGTGTACTAACCCATGGTCTATGTGAGAGTTCTATGTGGGGTTATGTACGTGTTCATGGGCTTGCGTCAAGAGGAAGATATCACTCAACCCATGGAGAGGATGACATCAAGTGGTGATCGTCATCAAGATTGTCGTGTGCAAGTTCAAGTGGAGCATCACGAAGAGATCAAGTGCTTGAAGCTTGCCGTCCATTGTGGTGATAATGGACTTGTGCCGAAGAGTGGCTCACCCATAGTGGACTATGGGGGAGTAATCATCTAGTCTTCATCGAGCCAACGCAATCAAGAAAGGTGGTCCAACTTGAGGGAGTCAAGATCGTCATCATCTAGCTCAAGTGGACCATGTGCAAGGCAAAGGTTTGCCCTTGATAGGTTTTCTATTTTACCGGTCTCATGGTGGTAGTTGGGAGACCGGCTTATAGGATCGATAGCCGTACTATCAAGGGGGGCTCTCAAGTGAGTAGCTTGATTGTATCGTTCGTCGAGAGCTCAAACCATTGCATCCTTGCATCATGTTTCTTGGTTCTTGTTTGGTTCTCTTTGTGAGTCTTAGAGCTTATGGTCATCTTGATGACAAGCTTGAGTTCATCGAAAACGGAGTTTGCATGCGTCTTCTATGATGTTTTCGATGTTGGAGGTTTTACCGGTCTTATCCAAGGAAGGGTTCTCACCATTTTCTTTTGGGCCTTTTCTCATTTGCTTCTTATTGGTATTTCTATCAAGATTGTGTTATCCCTTGTCGCTAGCTTTCCAAAAAACTTGGTTTCGTCGAATTCGGAGTCCGTTTGCAGAAGTTGTGTCAGTTTTGGTGTTCTGAAAAGGCTGCAGCGGTACTACCGCGGACAGGAGCGGATGTAATTTTTTACTACCGCTCTTGGGAGCGGTACTACCGCTTGGAGCAGTACTACTGCGGCTACTTCCGCTCGGGACCAAAAACTCGTCACAAGTCCAGCGGTGGTAGGCACGGATGTAATTTTTTAGTACCGCTCGCGAGCAGTAGTACCGCTACCCTTAGCAGTAGTACCACTACCCCTAGCGGTAGTACCGTGAGGTCAAGCGGTACTACCGCTCCGACGGTTCTTCTGGCTTTTTTGCCTCCTCGCTGTTGTGTTTCAAAGGGCTACTACCGCCCTAGCGGTAGTACCGCTCCTTGGAGCGGTAGTACCGCTCGGTGCGGGCTGTGAGCATAACGGTTGGATTTTTTCCCACCTATAAAAGGGGGTCTTCTTCCCCAATGAACCTTATCCTTTGAGCTCGTGTTCTTCCCCCATTGTTGACCTTCTTCGAGCTTGCTAACTCTCAATCCCTCCAATGATTCTTGCTAGTTCTTGAGGGAAAAGAGAGAGGAGATCTAGATCCACGTTTCCACCAATCACTTTCTCCTCTAAGTGAGGGGAACCCCTTGGATCTAGATCTTGGAGTTCTTCGTGTTCTTCTTTCGTTCTTCCTCTCATTTTCCTCCCTAGCATTAGTTGATTTGGTGGGATTTGGGAGAGAAGGACTTGGGCACTCTGTGTGCCCTTGCCATTGCATTTGGTGCATCGGTTTGAGTTCTCCACGGTGATACGTGGAAGTGAAGTTTGAGAAGCTTATTACTCTTGGGTGTTTGGGCACCCTAGAGCTTGTTCCTCTTGGGTGCCTTGGCGCCCTAGACGGTTGGTGGTGTTCGGAGCTCAATCATTGTGGTGTAAAGCTCCGGGCAAGCGTCGGGGTCTCCAATTAGGCTGTGGAGATCGCCCCGAGCAATTTGACGGGTTCCAGTGACCGCCCCCAAGGGTTGCCAACGTGTACGGGTTCGGTGACCGCCCCCAAGGGTTGCCATTTGTACGGGTTCGGTGACCGCCCTCAAGGGTCCCTTAGTGGAATCACGGCATCTTGCATTGTGCGAGGGCGTGAGGAGATTACGGTGGCCCTAGTGGCTTCTTGGGGAGCATTGTGCCTCCACACCGCTCCAAACGGAGATTAGCATCCGCAAGGGTGTGAATTTCGGGATACATCGTCGTCTCCGCGTGCCTCGGTTATCTCTTACCCGAGCTCTTTACTTATGCACTTTACTTTGTGATAGCCATTTTGTTTCTTGTCATATATATCTTGCTATCACCTAGTAGTTTATCTTGCTTAGCATAAGTTGTTGGTGCACATAGGTGCGCCTAGTTGTTGTAGGTTTTGTGCTTGACAAATTAACCGCTAGGTTTATTCCGCATTTGTTCAAGCCTAAACCGTAATTATTTTAAAGCGCCTATTCACCCCCCCCCCCTCTAGGCGACATCCATGATCTTTCAGTGATGCGCGCGACGACGAACGGCGCCAGCAGGCGCTGATAACCCACAAGTATAGGGGATTGTTTGTAGCCTTTTTTGATAAATAAGAGTGTCGAACCCAACGAGGAGCTAAAGGTAGAACAAATATTCCCTCAAGTTCTATCGACCATCGATACAACTCTACGCATACTTAACATTTGCTTTACCTAGAACAAGAATAAAACTAGAAGTACTTTGCGAGAATAAAACTATGAATAAATTGCAAGATAATAAATTTAGTAGTTTAGTAGAAATGTTTTTGGTCACACAAGAAAGTTATTTGTCCCTAGGTGATCGATAATTAAACCGGTAATCATTATTGCAATTTTATATGAGGGAGAGGCATGAGCTAACATACTTAATTTCCGTACTTGGATCATATGCACTTATGATTGGAACTCTAGTAAGCATTCGCAACTGCCAAAGATCATTAAGGTAAAACCCAACCATAGCATTAAGTATCAAGTCCTCTTTACTCCCATACGCAACAACCCCCTTACTCGGGTGTAAGTTTCTGTCACTCTCGCCACCCACTGTAAGAGAATCATGAATGTATTGCAACATCCTACAATGGGGATCCCTCACGTTTGCGCGACACAGAAGGCACCATAGGATAGCACCAAAAAATATATACAACTCAAACCAATCACAATCATCAATTAAGCCATAGGACAAAACAGGTCTACTCAAACATCATAGGATAACCACATATCATTGGATAATAATATATAGTGTTGAGCACCATGTTTAAGTAGAGAATTGCAGCGGGAATAGATAGGTTACACCACTGCATAGAGGAGGAGAAAGTTGGTGTTGATGGCGGTAGCAAGATTGTTGGTGTAGGTCGCCGTCACGATCCTTGCCCCGGCGGCACTCCAGCGTCACCGGGAGAGAGGGGGAGAGAGCCCCCTCCTTCTTCTTCTTCCTTGGCCTCCCCCTAGATGGGAGGAGAGTTCCCCCTCTAGTCCATGGCCTCCATGGCGGTGGAGGGGCGGGAGCCCGTCCAAAATTGGATCTCTCTCTCTCTCTCTCACTCTCTCTCTGTTCTCTTCTATTTCGCGTTCCTGTTTTCTGGCTGAAAACCGTTTCTTAAATATCCGGAGATCCGTAACTCCGATTGCGCTAAAATTTTAACATGTTTTTTTTCTGGATATAATCTTCCTTGCGCCCGAAGAAGAGTCCCAACCGACTTACGGGGTGCCCACTAGGCACCACCGCGTGCCAAGGGGGGCAGGCGCGCCCTGGTGGGTAGTGGAGGTCGTGGGCCTCCGTTTGCATTGATTCCACCTCCCAAAAATCACATATATTCCAAAATAATTCTCCGTAAGTTTTTATCGCGTTTGGAATTTGTTTGATATGGATATTCTGCGAAACAAAAAACATGCAACAAACAGGAACTGACACTGGGCACTGGATCAATATGTTAGTCCTAAAAATAATATAAAATGTTGCCAAAAGTATATAAAAGTTGTATAATATTGGCATGGAACAATACAAAATTATAGATACGACAGAGATGTATCAGCATCCCAAGCTTAATTCCCAATCGTCCTTGAGTAGGCAAATGATAAAAAAATGATGTGGAATGCTACCTAGCATAATCTTGATCATATATCTAATCATGGCATGAATATTAAGACACGAGTGATTTAAAGCAATAGTCTATAATTTGACATAAAGACATTAATACTCAGGCATCCCATCAAACAATCATGTTTTCCAAATATCAATGCTAAAGAACGCTATCCCTACAAAATCATATAGTCTTGTCATGCTCCATCTTCTTAACACAAAGTATTTTTCATGCACGGCCCTGATGACAAGTTGAGCAATTGGTTCATACTTTTTAACGCGCTTCAGCTTTTCAACCCCCACGCAATACATGAGCGCAAGCCATGGACACAACACTATGGGTGGAATAGAGTATGATGATAGGGGTAAACATAGAGAAGCCAAAAAGGTAAGAAAGTCTCACATCAACGCGGCTAATCAACGGGTTATGGAGATGCCCATCAATTGATATCAATGCGAGGAGTAGGGATTGCCATGCAACGGATGCACTAAGAGCTATAAGTGTATGAAAGCTCAGCATGAAAACTAAGTGGGTGTGCATCCAACTTGCTTGCTCACGAAGACCTCGGGCATTTGAGGAAGCCCATCATGGAATATACAAGCCAAGTTTTATAATGAAAAATTCCCACAAGTATATGAAAGTGACTACATAGGAGACTCTCTACATGAAATACATGGTGCTACTTTGAAGCACAAGTGTGGAATTTGCATTCCCCTTCTCTCTTTTTCTCTCATTTTTTTCTTTTTTTCCTTTTCTCTTGGGCCCTTTTTGGCCTCACCTTTTTCTTCTTCTTTTTTTCTTTTTTTTTTCTTTTTGTCCGGAGTCTCATCCCTACTTGTGGGGGAATCATAGTTTCCATCATCCTTTCCTCACAGGGACATGCTCTAATAATGAATAATGATGATCATCACACTTCTATTTACTTACAACTCAATATTACAACTCGATACCTAGAACAAAGCATGACTCTATATGAATGCCTCTGGCAGTGTACCAGGATGTGCAATGATCTAGCGTAGCAAAGATATCAAAAAATGGACAAGCCGTGAAAATATCATGCTAGCTATCTTACGATCATGCAAAGCAATATGACAATGAATGCTCAAGTCATGTATATAATGATGATGAAAGTTGCATGGCAATATATCTCGGAATGGCTATGAAAATGCCATAATAGGTAGGTATGGTGGCTGTTTTGAGGAAGATATGATGAGGCTTACGTGTGACGGAGTGTATCATATCACGGGATTTGGATGCACCGGCGAAGTTTGCACCACGTCTCAAGGTGAGAAAGGCAATGCACGGTACCGTAGAGGCTAGCAAATTGCGGAAATGTAAGAGTGTGTATAATTCCTAGACTCACATTAGTCATACAGAACTCACATACTTATCACAAAAGTTTATTAGCCTTCGAAGCAAAGTACTACTATGCATGCCCCAAGGGGGATAGATTGGTAGGAAAAGACCATTGCTCGTCCCCGACCGCCACTCATAAGGAAGACAATCAATAATAAATCATGCTCCAACTTTTTAGCATAACGAGAGACTATACGTGCATGCTTCGGAAATCACAAACCTTAACACCAATATTCTTACTAAACACAACTGTTCACTAGTACCTCCCACATATTATCATCTCTATATCACAAAACTATTGCAAGGAATCAAACATATCATATTCAGTTATCCATAAGTTTTATGTAGGATTTTATGACTAACCATGCAAATGACCAATTCCCGTTGACTCTCTATATAGATATAAGTGAAGCAAGAGAGTATAATTTTTCTACAAAAGACCATGCTCTAATAAATATAAGTGAAGCAAAAGAGCATTCTACAAATAGTGGTTTTCTATATGTAGAGAAATAGGCAATCCAAAACTTCAAATGATATAAGTGAAGCACATGAAGTATTCTATAAAGTCATACTCAAAAGATATAAGTGAAGTGCATAGAGCATTCTATAAATCAACTAAGGACTATCTCATACCAACATGCTGCATTATTAAAATAAAAATAAAAAGCACACGACGCTCCAAGATTTACACATATCACGTGAGCAAAACAAAAACCAAAACATACCGGTACTTGTTGAAGAAAGATGGGATGCCTTCCGGGGCATCCCAAGCCTATACGCTTGAGTCTCCTTGAATATTTACTTGGAGTTCCTTGATCATCCCCAAGCTTGAACTCTTGTCTCTCCTCCTTCTCCTCATATCAAGACGTCCTCGATCCTCGACACTTCATCCACACAAAACTTAACAAAAACCTTCACGAGATTCGTTAGTATAATAAGGCAAATCACTACTTTAAGTATTGTTGCAAACCCATTCATATTTTATTTTTGCATTAAAAATACGATATTATAACTTCTCCATGGCTTATACCATCAATACACTCCATAGTTCCATCAAAACAAGCAAAAGAATGCATCAGAATCTGCCAAAAACAGGACAGTCTGTAGTAATTTAGACTTTGCCCATACTAAAAATTCTGAAAAATTAGGAAAAATGAAATATTTGCACAACAGTACTGTGTAAAAATTTCAGAAACTTTTGACGTTCCACAAAAAATGTAAATTCACGGACTACAGCCAAAGTTTCTGTTTTTGCACCGCACATACCAAACAAGCAATCTAATCATCCTAAAGGCAAATCTTGGCACATTATTTTTATAATACAACGGATTTGTACAAAGGGATATTTTTTTAATTTTTTAATGTAATCAAGGTTCACAAAGTTTTCATGGGCATGAACAAAGTTCAAGGCTAGCTCCCACATTAACAATGCTCGTCTCTCTCACTTTCACTTTTCTTTTTGAAAAAGTTTTAGATTCTCCTCTATACTTTTTGTTTTTAAACTTTATAAAAGCACACAACAGACTAAAATGACTCTCTAAAACTTTCGGGTTGTCTCCCTGGCAGCGTTTTCTTTAAAGCCATTAAGTTGAGGGGGTGGTGGCGGTTATGGTGGTGATCGTGGTGGCCGAGGTGGTGGTGTTGATTTATTTTGATGGCCGAGGGGGTGATGGCGGTGATGTAGTGGCCGAGGTGGTGTTGATGGTGGCCGAGAGGATGGTGGCGTTAATTTCTTCGCCGACGAACTCGTTTGAGTGGTGGTGACCGAGGGGACGGTGGTGCATGCCATTGGTTGGCTCAATCCACAACATATACATATTATGTTTGTGGTGATTTTGGATCAATCATTGTGTTTGAAGCGATGTGTTTTGGGAACTTTGCATGTTTTAATTTAAAAACTCGATGATGAAACTTCATGTTATGTACATGTTTTAATTTGAATGTTTTTAAAATATATATTGTATAGTGCTTGAAGTTCATGTAGCTATGACCCCAAATCTATCTATAGAAGATCGGCTAGGTGCGTCGTTGGTGAAGTAAAAATTTACTCCCTCCGTCCGAAAATATTTATCACCAGAATGAATAAAAAGGAATGTATTTAGATGTATTTTAGTTTTAGATACATCTTTTTTTGTCCATTTTAATGACATGTATTTTCGGACGGAGGGAGTACTTGGCTAACTTTACTCCGCCCGGTAGCGTTAGAAATGCCCCTTTTCGCTCTTTTCAACACACAATGTGCGGGACCGATCCGCGACCTCAGGCCTTTGGGCCGGGACGGCACGGCCCGCCCAGATGGCCAGGTTCGGCTCAACCTGACTACCCGAGGCAAACGGCCCATACGAGATCCTCGGGGCCCGCGTGTCAGCGTCATGCCCCCCAAAGCCTCCTCACTCTCATCGCGTCCCTCACATCGCCACAAAGCCTGCGCCTCCATCCACCTCCCTCCCACACGCTCCCCACCCCCCGCGCCGCCGCTCGTCGGAGCCCCGCCTCGCCGTGTCAAGCCCGCTACCAATCGGTAACTGTGCTATGCCCTTCACTGCTTTCTACCCGTCCCTCCCGTTTCAGCAATATATTAGCCCGATCTGGTGATCTGCTCCGGTCGTCGCGCGGTTGCGCACGGGCGATCCGGTCAACGTCTCGGGGGTGAGTGGTAATCGAGCGCGTAGATAGATCGCGGCGTTTCCTCTGCGAATCTGATACATTCGGGCTGTCGCGCCGTAGTCGTACCGTTACCAATAGCGCGTCTCGGTTTAGATCTCCCAGGGGATTGGTGTTACTGCTTGCGAACTGTAGATATGGAATTGGCACCCGCCACACTTCGGTGAATCTGATCCATTTAGGGTCGTTACAGTCCTGTTTTCCCCCCGTTCATTTCGTGTGGAGATCATCATACTTTACTGCCAAGCCTGGTCCAGTGTATGATCTAATATCTGTTGAGATTTGTTAGTTTCTAATCTGAAGTAACTGCCCAGAATTTTATTTCGAGATTTGGGCTTGACGTTGCAACATATCCTTGTGATTATTGGGTTTGTACTTTGTGCCACGATTTTCTTCCAATCCTCTCCAATATGATGGCTTGGATAATGTAAATGCAATCACAATTATTCAATTTATCGCTGGCAAGTTTGCATCTATTGTCTGTTGCTTTTGTGATATCACACGAGTCCAACTTGTTTCTATAACACAGCTTGTAATCTTTGACGCAGAGCCCTGAATGGCTGCCGGCAGGGGCATTAACCAGCTTCTGAGGAAAACTCTTCAGAGCCAGTCTTCTGTAAGTGCTTTCTCAGAACTCCCGCTTTGGTATGCATTCTATTGGAAAACTAGTCCAGTATCTAGCCCCGTTATTGTTTGTTTTATTAGTTTCCACGGTTGTACTGAAGTTATCACATTACTGTTCCATATGCTGGGAATAAATCCTTGGCATGCTTAGTCTGTATTTTGTTTTTTTCTGTAGAGAAACCAGTTATTGCTCAAATGCTGCATGTTTTTTTTGGGTGAGGGTTAAACGTTTGGCAGGATTACCTTTTCGTGTAAAGTAGAATGGATAGTTCTCAATGCCGGACTTTCGGTTGGGTCAAGCCATCATCTAGTTAATACTTAATACTACTATTTACGCGCTACGACTGCTCGTTCTAACATTATAATATTTTTTCCAGGGCTCATCTCTGCTTTCTTCATTTCGGGGAAAGCATGAAGAGTCCTCTGCTGGACTGAGAGCATTGGCTCTTCTTGGAGTTGGTGCTTCTGGTCTTTTAAGTTTTGGTACGATAGCATCTGCAGATGAAGCTGAGCACGGTTTGGCGGCTGCAGAGTACCCCTGGCCGCATGCTGGCATCCTTAGCTCATATGATCATGCATCGTAAGTCGCCCATTTGTGCTTCTTTTATTTTGTAGATGTAGCTATGTGTTTAGTGTGTCACATTAAGATTAATATTATGAACAAAATATCGGCTGTCCTAATGTATTTTCCCAGTAAGATAGTGAAAAAAAGTTGGGGCATTCATTTTGAACTGTAACGCCTTATACAAATAAAATCTATGAGCAGAATCCGCCGTGGACATCAAGTTTACCAGCAAGTGTGTGCATCTTGTCACTCCATGTCATTGATTTCATACCGTGATTTGGTTGGGGTGGCCTATACTGAGGAGGAAACTAAGGCAATGGCTGCTGAAATTGAAGTGGTTGATGGTCCTAATGATGAGGGTGAAATGTTCACACGTCCTGGCAAGCTGAGTGATCGCTTCCCGCAGCCTTATCCAAATGAACAAGCAGCCCGATTTGCAAATGGTGGGGCATATCCCCCAGATCTCAGCCTTATCACGAAGGTAACAATTGCCCATCTCTTTGCATTGCAGTGGTGTAATCTTTCATCCCAAACTTTTAACTTACTGTGTTTGATTCATATGAGCTCAGGCAAGGCACGATGGCCAGAACTACGTGTTTGCTCTTCTTACTGGTTACCATGACCCACCTGCTGGTGTTCAGGTAAGCCTCCTGTATGCCTTTTGGCTCCATCGTGTAGCTTAGGTTTGTACTTTCTTTCTGTATTCTCTCTCAGTACCTGCATTAATAAGTTGCTAAGGCACATGGTATGCAATCATATGGATACATTTCACACCAACACACGAATACATTCCACAATTAGGATTTTTGGCTAGCCTGAGAAGACATAACACACGAATACATTCCACAATTAGGATTTTTGGCTAGCCTGAGAAGACTTATTTACCTTCCCTGCCAATGTTTATTGTTTCTGCTGAATATTCTATGATGGTTGCAGTACTTTATACACTTACTGAAAAAGCTTCTTTTATTTATCATCTAGCAAGAGGCTGCTAACTATAATAATTGTTGTAAACCTGTAAATTTTCGTACTGTTTACTCCTTTTTTTGTAATTTCTCCTCTGTTGTAATAGTTAGCAACAGGCTGCTAATAGACTCTTTTGGCATTAGTAAACTTATTCTGACTGATTAAATTGTAGATTCGTGAGGGTCTGCATTACAATCCCTACTTCCCTGGTGGTGCCATAGCCATGCCTAAGATGCTTATGGATGGAGCTATTGAGTATGAAGATGGTACTCCTGCAACTGAAGCTCAGGCATGTTGTTTAAACCTTTGTTGAGCCCTTAATGCGTAAATTGTTGTCTTATTGTGCTAACACCGAAGCATTAAATTTCTATCGCAGATGGGCAAGGATGTTGTGTCATTCTTGTCGTGGGCTGCTGAGCCTGAAATGGAAGAGAGGAAACTGGTAACTACCTGACATTTCACTCATGTAAAAGTTACAAACCCTTTTAGTTGTCCATTTCTGATGTGCCTAATACCTACATCATTTTTTTCTTCTAGATGGGTGTCAAATGGATCTTCCTACTGTCACTTGCTCTTCTCCAAGCCGCATACTACCGTCGCATGAGGTGGTCCGTCCTCAAGTCCCGCAAGCTGGTCCTGGACGTCGTCAACTGATGACCATTGTTTCTTCTTTTTATTGCAACGTTGAGGCTTTAAGCAGAAGCGATCGAAATAATGACTTCCGTTGTATATTTTTGCTACTGGGGTTGTCTCCCATCATACCTTGGGTACAATCTCTTTTGTTTTCTTCCTCTGCTGCAAAAGCATTTCTCCAAGGAGCAGTTATTTTCAAATATTTTTTGCCAGTTGATACCTGATGGTACCAACATACTTCTTACAGAAGAGTTGATGAAGTTCATAAATGCTTTATATTGTGGAACGCAGCATCATGCGGTTGTCTATTGTCTTGCCCATCCGTCCAGACATGGTGATTTGCATGTGATCACATTACACTCTTTACAACATTGTCGTGTCAGAACTATGTAGTGATAATCTGAGGGGACGTGAATTTTTGGGACATGAGTACTCTTTAAATTCGTAAATTTGTATGCATGCTACTTTGTCTGGTAGAGCATGTACAGAGATTGGTAAGACAATCTTATCTTAATCTTGGGACGTGCTGTAGAGATGATAAAAAAGATGATGTACAATAGGTGGTCTCTTAATCTTATATCTAATTCCTAAAAATATGGTGAGAGAATTGTTGCTAAGAGATCATCTCTTATAATTAAGAGAAGGCCAAGAGGATGCAAAACACGTGTTGTTTATGTGTTGTGTCAGAAGGCAAAAGAGGTTAAGAAAGCTTGTACTGTTGATTGTGTGGGAGAGGCAGTCCTTCAATTATTACTCCACATGCGAGATCAAGAACTATCTATAATGGGCTTTCAGAATGCACGTGAACTGATCATTATAGGGCGTGTTTGGTTAGTTTCTTCACCGGGCCTAGCCAGGAGAGCAAAAACGAGCCACACTAAGCAGGGTCTGGGTAAGGAAAAACAGGGTAAAAAATTGAGATGACCAGTTGATTGGTTGCCTGCATTAGGGATCTTGTCATTGAGATGCATTTTTCATTCGGCGTTTGGTTGCATACATGCATATGATTAGGAATTAACAACAAGGCTTAACACCCACCAGGTTTGGCATCTCATTTCGTCGAACACGTCGAGTGCGCCGGAGCTTCCTCTGCCCATCATGTCCTTAACCGGTGATGACGCTCAACTACCTCGAGAACCCCCTCGGTTGAGCGGGATGCGCTAGCCGGCGCGGCTCCGCACTCTCCTCGAGCCACGTCGAGGCCGCCGCGGCCGTGCTCCTCACCTCGCTGGCCTTCCTCCCGCGCGCCGCGCAGCGCTGGTTCTGGCCGTGGAAGCTGCTGCTCTGCTTGGAATCCCCTGACCGCGCCACGGACGTCGCAGCGGCCGCGGAGCTCGGCCTCGTCGACGCCAACCGCGCCGAGGAGATCGCGGACACGGTCATGGCGCTCTTGGTTCATGACGAACATGTTCACAAGCCGCTGCATCTCCGGCGACTCGAACAACGTCTGGTCCGAGCTCAGCAGGCCCCTCCGCTGCTGCAGCTCCTTGAAGTAGACGCCGTCGAACGTCGTGCTCGTCCGGTCGAAGTCGCCGTCGCCGAGTCCCTGCCATTGCTGCACGTGGCCACCAGCGACGACGCGAATCCGGCGTCCAGCGTGGCCGCCTCGAACTTGAGGCGGGGCGTGAACGACGGGCAGTGCGCCACGCCCAGGGTGTGTCTGCCGGAGAGCGCCACCATGTCCTGCACGTTGAAGCCGTGGGTGCCGAAGAGGCTGATGAGCGCCGAGGCGTTCAGGAACGGCGATCGGCCGATGCGGCTGCGGCTCTGCAGCCACCTCGTACTACCCGTGACCCCGACGACTCCCTGCAGTCTGGCCGCTCCCGGCCCTCGCGGCCGAGGCCGACGGCGGCGGCGGGAGCAAGGTGAGCCTCGTACTGTGTCTCCTCTGCCTGTCCGTCCTCCTTGCTCGCGCCTAATCAGGTCGCATCCACTTGGCCGCACAAGCACGCCGGTCATGGCATCAAGGGCACCGCCGTGGACTGGCGGGATGCGCCCTAGCGCCGGCGCCCCATGCAGCACAAGGCGAGCCAGGCGTCCTCGCAGCGCCGACGAGATCCAGAGGGAGGAGAAAGGGAAGAGTGGGTTGACCCAGAAAGAGGAAAGGGAAGAGTGATGAAGTCTAAACACATCTCCAGCGAGCCATCGAGAGCATCGCTCGGGTCTGGCTCCTGAGAAACTGCCCATTCGTCCGTTTCCATTGAGCCAGGCGCAGGGGTGCTTTAAGAACCGTGCTATGCAGGCCCAACAGTATATGCGTGCAATCAAACGGCCCACCTTTAAAAAGATGCTGCATCGCGCGGGATTGGTTGGGCTCTATGCAGACAACCAAACTCGCCCATAACCGCTTGGTATTTATGGTTTGATAGACGCAAGCTGGTTCATGAGGGAAATTTCAAGAGGTGTCTCAAACCTCGATGGAAATTCGTACTATAACGGCAAACTATGTAAATGCCCATTCCCCTAATGCAACTAGGAGAAATGGAGGATGGAGTTGACCTTCTATGGGGTTTCTTAAGCTAAATGTGGATACTTCCTTTGATCATAATCTGCTTAGGGGTGCAGTTGATGCTGTACTCAAGGATGACAAAGGAAAATTCATTGTTGGCCGAAATTCGAAGATTGATCGGTGTGTTGATGTACTGACAAAGAAAGTGTTGGCGCTTAGGTTTGGCTTATTGTTGGCACAAAAGATAGGCTGCAATCGTCTCGTTATTAACTCTGTTAACATGGAAATCATTAATATAATGAAGAACGGTGGACATTCTGCGGAGTGGCAGCAATAGTTTTTGATGATTGCTACTTTATGGCTTGTGAACTTGCTAGGTTAGCGAAATGTTTCGTGACAAGGGATTGATTCGAGGAGCTTATAAAAAATAATGTACCTGTTCTTATAGACGATGTAACCATTGTTTCTAATTAATAAAGTTGTTGCTGTTGTCTTTAAAAATAAAATAAAAAGAGAGAAGCAAAGTCATTCCGTTGGTTTCTGTTTCCTCCGCTTAAGCATTAAGATTAAGATATCACCATTGTACATGCCCATGCATTCGCATATCTGTTGAATTTAAATAGCTACTAGATGGCTTGATGACCTACATGTCATTTAGAATTTTTTTCTTGTTATTGAAAGCTGAATAAAACTGTTGCTTATTGATGATTTGGCGCGGCATACAAGAGTATATAAGAGGGTACAAACCGACTTGGGGTAGGGGTATAAAACTGACTTGGACTAGAAGTCGTATACCATAATGACTACTCTAACATCCCCCCGCAGTATCAACGGCAGGCTCGACGACGTTGAGACTGAAACAGATATCTTGAAACGGCTTAGTAGGCAGTGCCTTGGTGAAAATGTCAGCAAACTGAGCCGTAGAGGGAACATGAAGCACCCGAACTTGACCAAGAGCAACCTTTTCACGAACAAAATGAATATCAATCTCAATATGCTTTGTGCGTCGGTGTTGAACTGGATTGCTGGTCATGTAGACTGCTGATATGTTGTCACAGTAGACAATAGTGGCCTGCTCAATAGGCCTGTGTAGCTCGGAGAGTAACTGCCGAATCCAGATTGTATCTGCAACGGCATGTGCCACAGCGCGATACTCAGCCTCGGCCGACGAACGTGAGACTGTAACCTGTCTTTTCGAAGACCAAGAAATCAAATTGTTACCAAGAAAAACACAAAAACCGGAAGTGGACCTTCGAGTGTCAGGACAACCAGCCCAGTCTGCATCAGAGTATGCGGTAAGCGAGTTTGGAGAAGAATTATTGAGGTGGAGACCATGATTGAGAGTTCCTTTTAAATACCGAAGAATGCGTTTAACATGATTATAGTGAGGAACCCGGGGATCATGCATATAGAGACATGCTTGTTGAACAGCAAAAGAGATTTCAGGACGAGTAATGGTGAGATATTGGAGAGCACCTGTTAGGCTACGATAGAGAGTAGGATCGGAAAAGGGTTCACCGGTAGCCGAAAGTTTAAAACTAGTATCGACAGGAGTGCGAGATGATTGACAGTCAAGCATACCAGCACGATTAAGAAGATCAAGAATATACTGGCGTTGGGAAAGAAAAAGGCTGGAGGAATCTCGAACAACAGCAATGCCTAAGAAATGATGAAGGAGTCCTAGGTCAGTCATAGAAAATTCAGATCTAAGAAGAGAGACAATATGATCTAAGAACTTTTGAGAGGAGGCGGTAAGAATGATATCATCTACATAGAGAAGTAAATAGGCAGTGTCAGAAGTTTGATGATACACAAAAAGAGAGGTGTCGGAGAGAGATGGAGTGAAGCCTATTGTTTGAATGAAGGAGGAGAAGCGTTGAAACCAAGCTCGTGGGGCCTGTTTAAGACCGTAGAGAGATTTCTGAAGAAGACATACATGAGTTGGAAAGGATGGATTTTCAAAACCCAGAGGTTGCTGGCAGTAGACAGTTTCTTGAAGGGAACCATGGAGGAAAGCATTTTTAACATCAAGTTGGTGAATGGGCCATGAAGAGGAGACAACAACACTAAGAACGGTGCGAATGGTGCTAGGTTTAACAACAGGAGAGAAGGTTTCTTCGTAATCAATTCCTTGTTGCTGAGAAAAGCCACGACAAACCCACCTGGCTTTATATCGTGAGAGGCTCCCATCGGAGTGGAACTTTTGGCGAAAAATCCATTTGCCAGAAACAATATTTGTATTGGGAGGACGAGGAACAAGTTGCCAGGTGTTGTTTTGAAGTAAAGCATTATATTCTTCTTGCATGGCAGCGGCCCAATTGGGATCAAGTAGAGCAGTTTTGTAATTCTTTGGAAGAGAAGTGAGAGATACGGAGGTATGAAGGTTTAGGCGGTCTTGGGGTTGATGAAATCCTGATTTGGCCCTAGTACGCATGCGATGATCATTAATCGGGGCTGCTGTAGGAATAGCACGAGGGGGTAAGGTGGGTACTGGTGAGTCCGGCGCAGCGGAAGAGTCGGACGAAGGAGTAGGGCTGGGTGGTGGAGTGGGAGCAGGGCTGGGTGGTGGAGTGGGAGTAGGGGCCGGGGGTGTTGGGGAGGGAGCAGGGGTCGGGGTGTTGGGGACGTCTCGGGTGGGGTGAGTGTATGGTTGGGATTGGCTATGGTGGGTGTTAATGGTGGTGGTGATAAGTTGTGTTCGGCAGGTAGGGGAGTATATAGTTGGAAAGGACGGGGAGAGGGGGTGTTTGCGGAGCTAGGGGTGTTGGATGGTGTAGTAGTGCGTTGTGAGAAAGGAAAAATGTGCTCAGCAAACGTGACATGACGAGAGACATGAACGTGTCCGGTGTGAAGGTCGAGACAGCGATAGCCTTTGTGCTCGTCAGAGAAGCCGAGAAAAGCACATGGGATAGAGCGTGGTGACAATTTATTTGCAGAAGTGGCGTAGGCATTGGGAAAACAGAGACAGCCGAAAACACGAACCGCGGAGTAGTCGGGGTGGGAAAGAAAGAGGGAATAATAGGGAGTAGTGTTGGGTTTAGTTTTAGAAGGTCGAATATTTAGAAGGAAGGTGGCCATGTGTAGGGCTTCAGCCCAAAACTTGGGAGGCATAGATGATTGAATGAGGAGAGTGCGAACTATATCATTGAGGGTGCGAAGAGAGCGTTCTGCTTTACCATTTTGAGGGGAGGTGTAGGGACATGAGAACCTAAGCAGGATGCCATGTTGTAAGAAGAAAGTACGATTTTTAATGTTATCAAACTCGCGACCATTGTCACATTGGATAAAGCGAATTGGGAGGAAGAAGTGAACAGACACATAGCGTTGAAAATTAAGGAAAAGAGAATGGACCTCGGATTTGTTGCGTAGAGGAAAAGTCCAGACAAAGTGGGTGAAATCATCTAGGATAACAAGGTAGTATTTAAAACCCGAAACACTTGCAATGGGAGAGGTCCATAAATCACAATGTATTAATTCAAAGGGATAAGTGCTACAAGAACTAGAGGAACTAAAGGGAAGACGCACATGTTTGCCTAATTGACAAGACTCGCAAAACACAGAATTATGAGAGTCCCTATTACATGGTATGGTAAATTCACTAAGCATAGAAGCTAAGACGGCGGGGTTGGGATGGCCCAAGCGACGATGCCAGAGATCGACGGAGGCCAGCATGGATGTTGGAGGGGTGGCGGCAGGAACTCCATTAAGAGAATAAAGATCACCGGAGCTATTGAAGCGAGCGATCTCGGCCTTGGTCAGGTAATCCTTCACAGATAAACCAAAAGGGTCAAATTCAGCCGAAACTAGATTGTCGCAAGTAAATTGGCGAACAGAGATAAGATTTTTAATGAGGGCGGGTGCAACTAGAACATCGCGAAGTAAAAGAGGTTTGGTGGAAGAGGGAAGTTGAGCCTGACCAACACAATATATAGGAATAGATGATCCATCTCCAAGGATAATGGAAGGGAAAGGAGATTTAGTGCAAGAAGATAACCAATTACTAGATGCAGACATATGACTAGAGGCCCCTGAATCAAAGATCCAATCCGTACCTGAGTTTCCTTGTGCAGCAAAGTTATTCATGGCCTGGAGAAAGGCAGCTTGATCCCAGCTCGGCGTCGCAGGTGAGGGTGGCGTCGGAAGCAGTGCCGGCGGATACGATGGTGAAGGCAGTAGGGCCGGCTGGGGAGTGTAGTAGGCATTGGCCGGCTGTGGTGGGGGTGGCGTCGGGAGCAGGGCCGGCTGAGGTGTGTAGTAGGCGCCGCCGTCGGTGCTGTAATGACCATAAGGAGCATACGTCGGGGCGGCGTGATAGGCATTGGCCGGCTGTCGGGGGTTGAGAACCCCGGGAGCACCAGTAGGCGGCCGAAGGCCGGGTTGCCAGGCACCTGAGTATGCCGGCGGAGCACCGAGGGTGGACGGAGCGGACCAGGGCATGGGCCATGCTTGAACAAGCCCCGTCCAAGGATCATGAGGAGGCCGCCATGCAACCGCAGATGGAGCACTGGTGGGTGGTGCAGGACTCGGTGCTGGTGATGTCGTAGGCGGAACCGAACGAGTCGACGGCGGCCTGTAGATAGGGTTTTTGCCGCGGTAGTTCGGACTAGGACGCCAGCCTGGGGGCGGTTGAACAGATGACGATGCGGACGGCCCGGCGGCAGGAGCCGGCCTGGAAGGCGGCGCTGGTGTAGACGACAGAGGAGGACGAGCCGCAGCATGAAAGACCTTGGGGCGAGAGTCCTTGCGAGCTTGTGTTTCCGCCGCGAGTTGTAGCAAGGAACGAACTTCAGCGAAGGTAGGAGGGGGCCGTATCATCGGTATGAACGAGGCTTGCTTGTCAAAGTCTTCGCTGAGGCCGACGACGACGATATTGATTAGCTGTGAGTCGCTAACTGTATCGCCGAGTTCGCGGAGCTCATCACCAATGGTCTTAACGCGCTGGCAGAACAGGTTCACCGGGGCGTCTCCTTGCACCATATTGCGAAGCTCGGTGTGGAGAGCGTTTTTCCGAGCGTCGGTGTTGCTTTGGAAGAGCTGACGGAGGGAGTGCCAGATGTTGGCAGCGGTGGCGCCGTCGTGATCGAGCATGTTGAAGATCTCGGTGGTGATGCGGGTGTAGAACCACTGGACGATCGCGAGATCGTCTTTCAACCATTGCGGATCGTCGGGGCGGGGAAGAAAGTTGGCGGCGACATGCGAGCGCAGGTTGCAGCGGCCGAGGTGGAGATCGAAGAGATGTCTTCAATGATAGTAGTTGTGGGCGGCGAGATCAAGAACTATGGGGATGTAGGGGCTGACGTCGGAGATTGTGTCAGCAAGAGATATTGGTGCGGCGAGGATGGGTGCAGGGTAGTTTTGTGGAGTTATGGTGAGGGCCGAGAGAGAAGCGGCCGCGGCGTTGGCAGCCTTGGCGATGAGTGCGGCCCGGCGCTCGAAGTAGCCGGGCGGCGGCGGCGTTGGCGGAGCCATACCCTAAACCCTGGGACCGGTATCTGATACCATGAAAGCTGAATAAAACTGTTGCTTATTGATGATTTGGTGCGGCATACAAGAGTATATAAGAGGGTACAAACCGACTTGGGTAGGGGTACAAAACTGACTTGGACTAGAAGTTGTATACCATAATGACTACTCTAACAGTTATGAATCAAACGCAGCCCCATACGAGTTAGTTGGGGTGGGGGAGGGGGGAGGGCACAAATTTTAAATATGCTTCTTGCAGGTGGGTGTAAATTGAACGGTCAGATTCAGTCTATGTGTGATTAGTTGAAGTAGTCTCTATTGTATGTAGCTTAGTAGACTGAATCAATATTACAGTACATCATCCATTATCTAGCGTTAATTGTGTGGTAGGTGAGTATACACTAGACACTCGAGGATAAGGGGGACACATGAAAAACAACATTCAAGGATATAGATGATCCACATGAACCTCAACTTATGGTGACTAGTGCGAGTAGTGCGTCCTCATCTTGGATAATGATGAACACATGAACAACACTAGGACATGAACATAAAAATACTGGTGTTGGAGAAGTTGATGGACATAAAATATTGGCCACGACAAAGAGGACCGAGAGAGAAGACGAGGAATACGGACTAAAATAAATATATTTGGAAAATCTATGTCTTCACAACACACATGTACAAATGTTCTAATTCCATGCAGTTTCGCTAAGAGATAACATTTAATGTGCACAGAACAAACAAACAAAATTAGTACTCTAAAAAGGTCATCTTTGAAGCATTTTGGGCCTCATGTTTTGTTTTTTATACCCAAAGTTCTATGAATGTGATATCTTCATGAAAAATTATTTGTAGGAAGAACACTCAAGAACGTTTGCTAAAAAAAATTCAAAATATTTTCAGTTATTTTTGCCATTTTCTGGAATGTACTGTTCACCTAGGTGCATTTTCATTTGGGAGCAGGAGAGCGCTTTCGGAGAGAGAGTGAACATGATGAAAATGGATGAGAGCACATGCAAACTCACTATTATTCCAAATGCAGCGAACTAAGATTAGCTCAAATGGTTAGGTTCTTGGGGTGGAATCAAGCCATTAGAGTTCATGTCCTAGACTTGCACTACTGGTCGTATTTTTCGGAATTTACTTTAGGTCTTTTGGCGATGTGCGTTCAGTGAGAGGAGACGTTCTCGGTGACTATGAAGGCGTCCGTGATGACTTCGTCAATCCCAAAATATTGCGCCGGCTCAGTATCTCATATGTGCTCATAGGAGTATGTATATGCACGTGCCAAAGTGGTTGTTCTAATCCGAGCTCACGTGAGTTTGGGTGAACAGTAAAATCAACAATAATAAAAAAATAAAAAATTCTGATTTTTTATATGAAATATTGACAAATGTTTTGATAGCTTGGGAAATTTCATCATGAAACGATATTCGTGAAAGACATGGCAGCATCGATTATGTTTTTTTGCCATATTTTTCATGAAATGTCATATGGTGATGAAAATTTTAAAGCTATCAAAACATTTGTCAATGTTTCACACCAAAAAATTTAGAATGTTTTAAATTTATTTTATTTTTATTTTACTGTTCACCCGACCCGAGTTCATACTACTGTTTGTACTGTTTAAAAAGAGAAGAGTATATTTAAAACGGCGGAAGCAAGATAAAAGAGGAAGCAAAAAAAGAGAAAAAAACAGGAAGAGAAGCTTCGCATACCGCGCTTGTCTCTAGCGCTACCGGCCGAGACGAGAGCCGGCGCGACGCGAGCCACTCGCTCACTCGCTTCACAAATCCACGAACCTTAGCTCGCCGTCCGGCCATGGTCGCTGCAACCGTCGCGTCGACCTCCACCGCCGCCGCGTACTCGTCCTTGGCTCCGAACCCGACAGCGCGTGACCCGGTTAGGAGGCGCACTACTCATCCACTTGTGGCAGCCACCAATCGCCACGTGCACGGCCGCACTGTGACGAGTCTCCGCCAGATTCACTCTCGCGACCATTTCGCGAACCCTCCGCGGCCCCTATTCGTGGCGTCGCCGGCGGAAGCAGAAGCGGAAGAGATGGCCGTGGAGGCGAGTACTCCGGCGCCGGCCGAGGCCAGCCGGAAGCCCTTCGCTGTCCTCTTCGTCTGCCTCGGTAAATCCCGCGAACCCTACTCAATCCCCACCCCTGGGCGGGCGTCCGCATCACCCCAACTGATTCGAGTAGCTTGCTTGAATACCCGTCTGGTCTCGCTGCTTACGAATGCTTGTGCGTGTGAGCATCCGTGTACTGCGTTCGCATCGTGCGTGTACAAGAGCCTGGGTGCACATCACATGAGAATCGGATTTCTTGTTTCCATGATTACCGTCCTGACGTCCCATTTGTTTCAGTTTGTCTCCCTGTTGTCTTGTTCTCATCATTTTGGTGTCACAGCATGCGGCGACCGCTCGACTTGGTAGGTGCAAGTGTGCAATCACATCATGTGATTCCATCTTGTCTCTATGTTTTTTTTAGGGGTTCATCTTGTCTCTATGTTAGAGATGTTAATGTTTGCTTTCTGATTTTGTTAGTATGTGTGCGTGAGCATGCTTAATAAGTGTACATACATCAACTATCGTTTATCTTTGTGCGATTGAAGATAGTTTCATTACACCACCTTACTTTGGCTTAAAGCATTTAGTTGTTATGCATACATGCACTATATTATCTAATTTCCTGTGCTTGATGTATGATGTATGTTCAGGGAACATTTGTAGGAGTCCTGCAGCTGAGGCCGTCTTCCGGAACCTCGTCAGCAAGCGCGGACTTGAGTCCAAGTTTCAGATAGACTCTGCTGGTACCATAGGTTATCATGAGGTTATATTCTACACTTACCTAGTTACCTTTCTCATGTGTACAGTCAATCAGTTCAGTGACGGCATAAGAATTGACGATGCATCACATGAATCCAGGGAAATAAGGCCGACTCAAGGATGATATCAACTTCCAAGAAGCGGGGGATTGAGGTGACCTCAATATCCAGGCCTATCAAACCCTCAGATTTCCGAAATTTTGATCTTATCCTTGCAATGGACAGGCAAAATTATGGTTATCTCTCAGCTCCCTTCATTTGTGTCTCACAACCTGAGGACCTTTGTTGATGTATTGCCGCTTAATGCACTTATATTTTGACCATTACGCAGAAGACATTTTGAGTTCATTTGACAGATGGCAACACAAGGAGACCCTCCTAGATAGTGGGCCCAAGAAGGTTAGGTTTATAGGCTTTATTTTTATTGTGCAACCTTGACATTTTGCATGTCCATCCTTGATCTACATAATTGTATGGCCATTTGTACTGTTAATGTTTATAGTCCTTGACCACAATGAATTGATGATATGGTGTGTCCATACCTTCTTTCTTTAAATGTAATATAAAAAGTGAATGAATGGGAACATTATAATTTATTTCGCTGCTAATCACCAACTTGATATTTCTGGAAATCCCTTAGCCTTGATTTCATTTAAACAATGCCTTGCATGCTTGTTGCTCCCAATGATGTTTGCTTATTTTTTTTCCAGGAGCTTGCCTGGTTAAATATGTCTACAGTTGAGATTTTGTTTACTAGTCACTCTCTTTGCTCTGTAATGGGGATAGCCGCATAGATGTTGGATAAATTGTTTAGGCAATAGATAATTTAGTTGTCTGATAACGCATGATGTGTTGCCTAGATCTTTTTTTCTTAGCTATTTTACAAAGTACTCCCTCCGTCCCAAAATAAGTGACTCAACTTTCTACTAACTTTAGTACAAAGTTAGTAGAAAGTTGAGTCACTTATTTTGGGACGGAGGGAGTAAGTTGGTTATCTTTTGCTTGTATTTGACTATCTGACGAACATTGTGGGTTTTAAGTGGTCAGCACAATATATCTGGTGATGCTGTTATTCATGACTCGAAATTCACATATTGATTTGTTTGTGGTATCCTTACTAGGTTAAGCTGATGTGCTCCTATTGCAAGCGGCATACGGAGTCTGAAGTTCCAGATCCTTACTATGGAGGCGCTAAGGGATTTGAAAAGGTGAGCCAAGGACACCATGCGCTTGCTCGTCAGTATCATGAGTCTGCACTTGATTTTTCAGTCCCTTTTTAGTTTATAATTATCCCCAACTGGCATTAGCCTTGATATGTGCATGAATGCACATAAGCATAGTAGCTAGCATTAGTCAGGCACAGCCCCTATGTTAAACCACCATCTTAGTGGCTAATGACCGTACTGTTCATGAGCCTGTCTATGTATTTCTAGAAATTCAATATAGCTAATCAAGTTAAGTTCAAGTCCTACGAAAGTAATATTCTACAACAAACAACTCATTTATTTTGAGGCCGACTCACTTCCTATCTAGGATTTTATTTACTAGTTCTTTATATTCCAATGTGTCAATCGTCAAATGCTTTGGCAATTTCCCTGGGTCCGGTGAAGCAATATAATTTTCAACCAGACCTTTTGATCTTTGGTTATCCTCCGTAGTTATGATGTCTCGGGGTTTGCAACAAAAACTTGGTATATTGACTATCAGGCCATTAAATAGGCGCTTACAACACACTCACGTGCCACACATAAGCACTAAGCTACTAGTAAGCTCTGGTGTTAGTGACACCTGAAGCCAGGACGCACCTGATGTGCCCCACAAATGCGCCTCTGTGCTGACTGTGTGCAGCAGAGCGGCGGACTAGCAGCAGCATTCAGCTGCTTCCATGTGTTCCACCATACAGTGAGCATGGTCACCGAGGATGAGCCCTTTTTATGTGATGGTGGGGTGGCGTCGACAGCTGACTGCCATGAGCCGCCAAACTCATCTCCAACATGCTGGCATTCACACCTTCAGCATATATCAAGTACTGGACTTCCTGTCCAGCAATTTAGCCGCCCCTTGGTTCTAATGAAATTGCGGTATTCTGTCTAAAGAACATTTAAGTGAATCATCTTTGAAAGGAAGATGCAGCTTAAGCTACTGCACTGGACATAATATCCAGGTATTATGTGCACCTACTTGTAAGTTGAATATAGTAAAGCGTGAAGATGCTTATTTCAATACATTAAGAAAGCGAGACCAATATAAAAAACATTTGTTTGCCCCTCTTCCTTGATTTCCTTGTGGCATTTCTTTCTTCAGTTTGCAGATGGCCACCATGAGAAGTTCCTACTTGAAACCATTTAGATATAGGTGCAGTAATTATTTTACAAGCTAGCCAGGATCACGCGGTTTTCTTAATGGAGTGATATGCAGGTCTCCTGTGTGTTCTAGCAGCAGCAGCTGCAACAACAACAACAACAACAACAACAACAAAGCCTTTCAGTCCCAGAGAAGTTGGGGTAGGCTAGAGTTGAAACCCATAAAATCTCGAAACCTAGTCATGGTTCTGACACGTGGATGACTAACTTCCATGCACGTCTGTCCATGGCTAGTTCTTTGGTGATATTCTAGTTCTTTAGGTCTCTCTTTATGGACTCCTCCCATGTCAAGTTTGGTCTATCCCGATCTCTCCTGCGAGTTCTAGAAAAAAAAAGGTTTGCTCTAAACATTCTTTGGGCAATGATTTTCAGGTACTGGACCTGCTGGAAGATGCATGCGAGTCATTACTTGACAGCATCGTGGCGGAGAATGAAAACATTTCTGCTTGATCTCGGAATGAATTTCCCTGAGCCAATGTAAGCGTCACATTTTAATTTGATTGTATCAGGGATCAGTTGCAAAGATGTGGATTAGCTTTCTGTGAGCCATCATCTCTTCAGCCCAGATAATTGTAATGATAATTAACTAAAAATACACTCTCTCATCACCATGCGTATATATGTGTTAGTGTATACATTTCATACTTTCTTTGTTTTGATTTTACTCCGGTAACATCGCAGAATACACATATAACCAGGTCATGTCCTTTTTCGTGAGGATAACATGTAGGGCCCGGGGATGCTAGTTAGCAATTTTCAGGTTTGCTTTACCTTAGAGGATTGAAAAAGTTCTTTGCAAAAAAAAAAGACCGAGAAAGCTCTTATAATCAGTTGATCAAAAATTTGTGTAATATCAACCGATTTAATTTGATGCGCAGTTGTTCATTTAATATACACTAGATGACTCGTTGCGCCAATGGCGCAAAGGGCGAGAGGGAGACAACTATTGTGAGAATATTCAGACACCCAAGTTTTTACTATTGGTACATAGATGATTAGTTACAACGTGGTACACAAAGGAAGTAGATAGGAAGGGATAGATTATTAGCTTATGAAAACCAAACGTGGCCAACACTGCCGCATCCTCTGCTTGGAAGCCGCCTTTTCTCACCGGATCAAACATAGATACATGATCACAAAAGGAAGCAAGACCATCATATATAATGGTCTACTTACTCATTCAGGTTAGTGATCAGGTGGCTGGAACCGCAAAGTATAATGGGGCTTGACGGACAATAAAAATAGGTGTTGCTCCTCGTCTTCTCCTCCTCCTGAGTCTGGATCGAGGCCTCGCTCCTCTCTTCTCCTGAACAGCTTGAAGGAAAGGACACACAAAAGCGCAGTCCTATACATTGACTAACCTGACAGAAAATAGAGACAAATGTAGATATGGTTATCTATTATGCCGCTGATAAAAAAGTAAAACACTAAACAGAGACAAATAGAAGAATAGTGAGGACTGGAGTAACCTCTACATAATAATTCAGATTGCATCACTGAACATATGAATGACAGAGAGCCCCAAAGAAATTGGCTTTATCAGGTATATGAATGACATTACAGAGAGAATTACCAAATTATCAGGTAAGTGACATGATAGAAAGAGGAAGGTGCTCCATGCTTGTTGCTTGAAACTCCATCAACTACCAGTGCATATACTACATAGGTTAATAATAAACTAATCCTTGAATTCCTCTCATACTTTTTTGTGTGGCTAGTGGATGCTGGAATTTTGCTACTGCGACGCTGCAAATCTTGTTTTGTTTTTACCGAAGGACCTTATTATGGTTTGAAATGTAGTAGTATAGTACTTCGCTAGTTAGCATCCTCTCCTCTCCTCTCAAGAGAAAAAAGAGAGAAGAAATGGGTAGGTGTCTCAACTGGACATCTGAAGAGGATCTGACCACCACACTTAAATCAAACAGAATGGAAGCAAAAACAAAACAAAAAAACCTTAATTGGCCTAGAACCAGACGGAGTTAACACAGAGGTTAGAGAGGTGAAAGGGACATTGATGAGCACAAGAGCGGTTTCGGCTGTCAGCGGTGGGGAAGGAGCTTTCTTTGGCTGTCAGCATCGTCTTGGTGGATGGCTGCTGTAAATTTATAAAAGAATGTAGTATAAACACAACTGAAAATTCTGTAACATAGTTTAGAAGATACCATATTAACAGCAAATACAATATAAAAAAGAGCCACTGTAACTGTAAGGCATAATGGTGATTCAGTGCTGGTTTTCAAATAAACGCAAATGCTACTACCATCGCAAATTAAGGCTCGCAATATAAAACAAAGCAATTGCCCAAGTATTTATTTGTGAGTGGCGAAGCATGATAAATGTGAGCGAAAATCCTGTCTTATTAATGAGCAGTTCGATTTTCTCACATGATATAGTACCTGGTGCACCAGTGATTGGATTACTGCTTGTTGGTGGGAAAGCAAGCATAGCGAAGCTTCAGAAATACCACTATAGGGATCGCCATATTTTACAAATAAAATTTTCACTGTTAGCCTGTACACAAAGTTGACAGAAAAAAATCAGTGTTGCTTCCAAAATCATACCAGCAACTTTACCATGTTATACAGAGAACCTAAAAAAATCAGAAAATAAGTACCCAAATATAATAACAAACAAATAAACCTATTCGAGAAATTGTTTCCCATGCTACCTATATGCATGCCTAAGAAAAAGAAAACCTACCTAAGAAATTGTTTCACACGGCTCCTAAAATCTAAATCCAATGGGCTGTGACCAAACTTATCTGCACCACCAAACCATTTTAAAAGGTCAAACAAGCAGTCACATTGTTCCAACGGGCCATTTAGCTCACTGGCAAGTACAACCTCTCAATAACACCTAAGAGACTCAAGACAAAAGCTAGCCCAACGTTCCTCGCAGCTAATAGAAACACCATGAGAGAACTGTTATGCAACAAAAATGAAAATAACAACCATAGTGATAGTAGCAGGGTTCAGAAAACTGCTTTGTTTTTCGACAACCAAACAAACATTGTTTTCAACAAGTTTCAGAGTCTGACATGTAATATTTTATGAAGTGTAAATTAGATTTGAATTATTTGATAAGAAGAAACTCCAGGAGAAATAAATATCATGCAGCTCTTCTTTTGTGTTTTTTACATAGATAAAACCTATCCAAATCTATGTTTTTGGGCCTTCAATGCCATTATTAAGAACAACACAACTACAAAAGCTTCTGCCTTTCCACAACACTTTCCTCCCAACTTCACTAAAGCATAGAAGAATATAATTTTTATAATCGGCAATAGCAACCATAGTGACAGTAGCAGGGGCGAGTCCTCTCAACTATATATTGCAAAAGAAATTAGGATTGTAGCAATCTTCGGCTTGGCTGGTTTTACCTTGAACAAAATTCAGTCTCATGAAGCTGGAGCCCAAAACTTGGATCCCGGAAATCACGATCTATAACAAGAAGCTAAGACAATGTCACATCAAGCTGCGGTAAGGTAAGTTTGATGTCAGAAACCGTTAACCTCAACAACAACAACAACAAAAGAAAGAACAACAGTTAGCAAACCCACTTGGCTAAACAGTGTATCGTAGATAGCCATGAGGCCACTCTGGCCGACGGCAGCGCAGGCCTTCCCATCCAGGTCCAACTGTGGGTTCTGCAGATCGGCAAAACTTCAAGCAAGGAGAATTATCAGCACACAAGCAGTGACGATAACCAGAGGCAATGCCCGTCAGTAAACTGCTGTGAGAAAAAACTCTCTGCAACATGGCTGTTGATGAGCTTTCGGTACTTGATCCTCTGCCTCCCGATGCCAACGGCGCCGGAGGCGAACAGAATCACCTCATACCCTTGGAAATTAAGCTTCTTCACCTGAAACAGTTCCACATATTTACCGGTCAGCAGCTGTCAGAATGATTTTTTACAGGTTTAGAAAGCTCCTTGGTCAGAAAATTCAGTTACCTGCTCGCAGAGGGCTCCGAGCCTGCCCATGGCCAGTCGGCCATTCTGCCCGGTGACAACAGCAGTGCCGACCTGGATGCACGAGAAAGTGATTAGATGGACCCAACGAACAGAATACCAATTTACTTAGCGAATATGCAAATTATTTACTTGTTTTTTTTACTTTACAAGACAACCAAAATTGACTAAAAAGTTGTAAACTAACTTTAGAAATTTCATGCTGCGTAAACATACGAAGTAATTCCTCCTCTCCTCTTCTCTTCCATTTTTTCACTCAGGAGTAATTCACATGTTTGTCAAAAAACCAAAAGGAATCTAACCCAAGGCAGAAAATAGCTTGCAGCCACACAAGCATTTTATCGAGCAGGTCAAGAGCATGGGAAAAAAAGAGAGGCTCACCTAGGAACAAACACAATGAGCAAACGCATAGCAGAAGACGAGGCAGCAAATCGCACAAATAAGATGCAAGGGGCCCGCAAGAAGGCACTTATCTCACGAGAACACCAAACCGCATGATCACCACTCAATAACCTCATAAGAACAGAGGTTCCCATCTACTATGTATGTCTTGGATCCTCAAGAACCACTAAAATCACTGAACCTAACACCGAATTACCCAAGCATCCAAGAAGCAAGAGCAAAATCACAATTTTGCAATAATGGACAACAGGGGTAAGGTAAGACCCAATTTCCCAAAGCATCCAAGAAACGACAGAAATCACAATCAACATTCATGGACACCGGGGGTAGGGACAAGAACGGTGGAGGATCCCGGCACAATTGCACACATCAAGCAACGAATTACAGAAAGGGGGCGCCACGATTCCGCAGGGACTCGGCGGCAATGCAAGATCATGACGCACACAACCATGTCATACCAAGAAATAGGGAGGGGGACGAGGGCGGGGGATGGGTGCGCACCAATATGCATGCGCTTGCACCCGGAGCACTTCTTGGTGCCGGTGGCGCTGCACTCGGCGCAGGGCCCCAGCTTGGCCCCGACCTGCTGGCTGGGCCCCTACAGCGAGGGGGGCTGCTGCTGATCCCCCTGGGGCGGCATCGCGTAGGCGGTGGCGAAGCCCGCAGTGTCGACGACGAAGTAGCGCGAGGCGGCGCTCCGCAGCACCAACGCCATGGCTGGGCCAAGCCGCCTCCTTGGCTCCCCACGGTGCCCCATCTGAAACCACGGAGCCGCAGCCAACCGCCCGGTCCCGCCCAACCTTGCCAGCACATGCCGACGTCGGTCGACGCACCTCCAGCTACTCTTTCCTCTCTCTTTCTCCCTCCTCTCCTTCCTTCTCTCTCTCCCTCTCATCTTCTCTCTCTCCTACAGCAGGGAACTAATCCATGGCGCTGCATCATCCACATCATGAGTTAATGACAAAGCATGGAAGACCCAAACAAAAATTGCAGTTTAAAAGAAAATGAAGCAGTTTGCTAAATTTTAAGAACATGGAACAACAAAAAGGACTACAGGATAAACACTTGGTGCTGCTATTTTCATGGTATTATCTAATCTAGAATGAAAAGTGTTTATCCTAAAAAATTGTGATATACAAAGATGATAACTTTACCTCATCACCACATGAGAGAACATCAAGAACAGCGTGTGTAGTGCATTGCTTAGCCCCATTGGTCGCTAGCACATGATCTGGGCTATAGGTTAGACCATTATCCTCTGCATATCGATAACCGAGCAACAAAGAAGTCAATTAGACTACTTATTCAATATGGATATTCTGAAAATAAGAAATGCATCCGTGTGCACGTACCCTGAAGCTTGTTGCAGATAGCCTTCCTGAGCTCCATACACCCGACATTAGCGGTGTAGCTTGTCCAATTTACTACACCTACAGTACACGTGCCCACAGAAAGTAAGAAAATTACTATAAGTCTGAATGATACAAAGGAATGCCTGAAGCTAAACTGACAGATTGCCAGGGAAATCCGAAGAATTTTCTTGCTACAACTACAGCACACGTGCATGGGATACAAAGAGAAGCCTGCACATTTTTCTTGGTCGCTCAGTACAGTTAAACTAACTGGTAATTTGACTGTTTAGAAGAAAAAAATGAGATTGAGTCGAGAGAAAGAGTGAGGGGCGGCGATGCGCATCACAAATCCTCTCCTCGTCCCTACAGAAACCCCAAAGCACCCCCTGCAGGCGGAAGGATTGGATTCACAGAACACGCAAAATCTGGTGGTTGAGGAGCTCACCAAGATCCGGGAAAATTCATGGGAGGGACAGGGAAAAAGAAAGATCAGACGAATTCGATCTCACCTTCTCTTCTCGCTTGGCGTCAGCGGGGACCAAGGAAACGACGAGCTGCTGCTTCCTACCGGCGTCCTCTAGGCGACGGCGACGGCGTCACGGATGGCTCGAAGGCAAGGACGACGGTGACGACACTGCGGACTGCTCTACAACGGGAGAGGAGTTTAACCTGCCGCGACATCCTCCTCTAGGCACCTCATACACCGCGACGTGGAGCCGCCCCTCCGGCCACCGCGGCCACGGAACGCCACGCCGCCCTCGTCTTGCCTCCCCAGCTTCTTCAGCAACACCCGCTCTCTCCCTCGCCTCCACCCCCATGTCCCGTCCTGGCAATAGGCACGACGCCTCTCTCCATTGGAGGAGGGGTGGGGGAGTTGGAGGAGGGGAGTGGGTGCAGCAGCTCGCCCCCGCACCCGGGGCGGATGAGATGCTGGGGAGGGGGGGAGGGGGTGGGGGAGGGGCGAAGGAGGAGGGGCGGCGATGGGAGGAGAAGGAGGGGGGCGACGAGGAGGGGGAGGCGAGCGGGACGGGCGGGGCGAGCGGCTGGGAAGGGGGCGAGCGGGACGGGCGGAGCGGCGGGGTGAGTGGGTCGGGCGGGGCAGCAGATGGGGAGGCGGCTAGGGTTCTACATTGCACGGGAGCTGCTGGGATTTATACCAAAAGGTGAAATGACTAAAATGCCCTTGGCGGGACAAGGAATTTACAGGCGGTGGCACGAGTATTTAAAGGCGACGTGGCTGGCTTCATCCTGCCTAGCGGTTCTTCAAGGTTTATAAGTTAAATAAGCTGCTAATTTCTAAAAACGTGCAGCTATTGTATTTTGTTATGTACAATCATGTACATTTGATTGCTATTTACACGACCACTCTATTCTTGTATTTTGCTCTGCAGTTGCACTTTTAATCTACACTGTTTTTGCCAACAACAATAAAAATCTACACTGGTTGCGCTTTATTATGTGCAGCTGATGTATTTATAGTACAATTTTTATTCATGAAATAGATTGATTATATGTGAGTTTTCATTTGACTGGTTTGTTTGTAAAAGTTGAGACCCTATGTTTGTTTCAAACTCTCGGTGTTGGCTATGGTAATGAACAATATCTACACGTATTTCATGAACGAGGTACATTGATAGAATGAGCAACTCAATATAGAAAATCATGAAATGAAATGGTTGTTGCAAGGAAGTCAACCATCAACGCCGGTAGCACTGCACATGCAAGAAGAAGCCGCCGGGCGGCGCTGCCGACGGCTGGTCGGCCATCCACAGTCTCCCCTCCTTCTCCGCCCTCGACCTCACCATGAACTGCGCCCCGGCGCCGCCGCCGCGGCGGCCAAACCACCAGTCGTGCACATCCCACATGACGTCAACCACCTCCCCGTCGGCCAGCAGGACCGCGCGGTTGCCGCGGAATCCCCACCCAACTCGCCGCACCCCCGCCACCTCCTCTCCGTCGATGCTGACGCGCACCTCTCCCTCCACCCCGCCCCTGCCGCCGCACGCGCGCACCGCCACCTCGTGCTCCTCCCCGCCCTCGCGGAACCTGCACCGGGTGGCGTGCGCGGCCGTGGCCTCGGCGTCGCCGCAGCGCAGCTGCTCGCGCCGGCTCACGAGGTGCCCGGTGGCGGCGGCAGGAGCGGAGGCGAATCGGCGGGATAGGTCGCCCGCGCCGAGGAGGAGGGCGAGCTCGGCGTCTGCGACGACCGCGAGGTAGTAGTCGCCGCCGGAGGGCTCCGGGGAGGAGGAGTACTCGGCCGCCGTGACGTCCCAATGGACGCCGACGGCCGTGCCGGAATCGGTGACGATGGACCTGCTTCCGCGTTTCTTCCGCAGCACGTGCTGCTGGGTGGCGATCCTCGACGACGACAGCGAGAGGAGACCTTCGTTGTCGAAGGCGACGGTGAGCCCCGGGGCTCCGACGGTGCTCCGGCTCCACGTGACCCGGATGAGGATCCCCTTGCCGGAGGACAGAGACGCGTTGTACACGCTGGTGGTCGCCGCCTGCAGCGAGCGGTCGAGCGTGCAGCCGCGGCCGGAGACAGAGGCCGCCGACGCGGCAGAGACTGCGACAGAGCCGTCGCCGAAGCAGGACAGGTCCCGCATTGCTGCGCGGGGTCGGATCAAGCGTGGCGATGGTGCTGCTTGGGAGCTGCAATTCTTGCGATGAATGAGGCTGCAAGAATGTGGGCGAGGAGGAGAAGAAGCGACGATGATGGATGGTAAGCGCGTCGCTTGATTTATTATTCGTTTGGTGAGCTTGCTCGCAGCCGCGTATCTCAGCATAGGTGGCTGCCACCTAATGAGCCGATCCGCTATGCCATTCGAGATTTTCTTACATCATGGTTTAGACTTCTTTTTAGTTACAAAAATCGTGCACCATGTCAATGACCGAGGAATGTTTCACGCTTAGTTTAAAAAACAGGGCCGGTTGTGGAACCGGTGAGCCAGACGGTCCAGGTTTTCACCTGTCAGACCGTGTGTTCGCCGGTTTGACCGTCGTCGGTGTGGAAAGTATAGAATGGGTATGTGAATATGTTGTTCTATTAATCTGACCCTTGTAGGGGTATTTATAGAATATAATATGAGGGAAAGAGATTTGGAGTATAGGACAAGTCATACATGGTTTAAACCTATCACATCTCTAACTCCTAATATCTAACTTAACATAAGGGCGGTGATCTGCGCCGGCGCACCGGCCCAACTTGGGCCGGTCGAACGCCAACCGCCCAATGTAGCGAGCCGGAACCGTCCGATCTGGCAACTCTACCCTCGACTCGTTCTTCCTTCGGTCAAAGCTTCCAGAAAAAACGCCCCCACCCAGCCAATCCTCCTTCCACCGTTGTGCGTGCGCTCCCGGTGAGCTCGCCGCTCCCCCCTCCCGCTCCCGCGGTTGCAGCGTCTGGTCCCCCACCCCCTTTTGTCCCCGTCGTCGAGCTCGGCGCAGGCGTCGCCGTCTCTGCTGGCCTCCATCGACATGCATCGTACCTACAGAACTCCGGTGGTCGGTTGAAGCAAAAACGAACAACGCTTCCAGCAAAATCGAACAACGCTTCTAGCAAAAATGACAGGAAACATTTGAGAGCTCTGCAGCCGATGAAGCAAAAAATTATATCTATTCCAGCAAAGAAATTCATCGGTTCCAGCAAAAAAAATTGGTTCACCAAAAAAAGACGCATCAGCAAAAACGGCCACTCCCTCTTGCAACACCCCCGGTCACCGGTTGTAGCTCCGGCGTACATGGTTGCAACTCCCGGCGTTTGAACGACGTTGGATGCAGCCCTCCTCGCCGCTAGATGCAGCTTCCTCCGGCGAGCTGTCAACCTTGCAGCACGTCCACCAAATGCTTCCCGCAAATCGGGACACCGGTTCCAGCAAAAAGGAAAAGAGTTCATCAAATCGAATGGGGATGGTAGCAAAAAAGAAAGGGGTTGTAGCAAAAAAAGTGGGTGGATCCAGCAAAAAAATAACCTGGTTCCAGCAACCCTGAGCTCCAGCACAAACTCGTCGCCGCCGCGGCTGATTGCAGGTTAGTCATGGCGACTAGCGAAGCTCTGGCTGCGGTTGCCATGGAGAGGGCGCGCGTCCAGTTGCCGCGGACAAGGCGACGAGCAAGCCCCTGGCTGTGGGCGGCCATGGAGAGGGATGCATCCGGTGCGGGTGATCCGCACACGATTCAAAATGAGGCGCATCCAGTTGCCGGCGGCCATGGCGACGACCGCGCCCCCGGCTGTGGGTGGATGGGGAGGGAGATGCGAGTGGATATGGAAGCGAAGGGATAAGGTCGCGGGCGGTGCGCGGGCCCCAACAGCCACGCGTTTGATCCCCTGTGTGGAAGACGTGGCTAAACAGGCGGTTCGATCGCTAATCATCGAACGACCCGCGCGTGACCGGCCGAAGCTTCGGCCGGTCCGCCGGCTACAACCGTTTCCCTTAACATAATTATACTTCTAATAGTCGGTAGGGCGTGTTTGGTTCCGGAACTTTGTTTTTGCCACTCTAGTTTTTTGCCCACTTTACTTATGCCATTCTAAAATTTGACATATCACTTTTGCCACTCTTAGCTTTTGACAATACATCACAAATGTCATTTCGTGGCAAAAGCAATAATTTTTCATTTCACTAAATTTTGACAATGCATCACAATTGCCACTCTAAAATTATTGCTTTTGCCATGGAATTGCAATTGTGATGTATTGTCAAAAACTAAGAGTGGCAAAAGTGAAATGTCAAATTTTAGAGTGGCAAAAGCAACGTGGTCAAAAGCTAGAGTGGCAAAAACAAAGTTTTTCCGTTTGGTTCCTGTGAGAGGTAATGAAAACGAAACGTAATGGCACCATTAATGTAAATGGAAAGGAGGAAAATTGGTGGAGTAAAATTAATGGAGCAATTTTTACTTTTTTATAGGTGGCCGAACCTAGTGATCCCCTAAACTTATACAATAATAGAGTAAAAAAAATTGCATAAGCTTTTGTCCTAGCCGCGTGAAATTCAAACACATCACAATATATACCATAAAACATTCAAATTAAAACATGTATAATATAATCATTAACAAGCATATAGTTTCATTGTTCGCGATTTTCAAATTAAAACATTCATAGTTCATCCAAGAGGCATCATTTCAAACACAAAGTTTGATCCGAAATCACCACAGATATAGCATGTGTTATGTTGTGGATCGAGGCCATCCAATGGCATGCACGAACTCAAACAATGTGCTCGCCACCGCCACCATCATGCACATGGCCACCATCACCACCACCACCACCATCCTCTCGGAATTGGACGAAACTTTTTGACGATTTTTTTGGAAGAAAAGGGAAATAATGGAGCAAAGAACCACCAGAGGGGGGGGGGGCTGTTGCCCACAAGACACGAGGGCGCGCCAGCCCCCCTGGCGTGCCCTGGTGGGTGGTGGGCCCCTCGAAGCCCATCTTCACATTAAACCAACGCCAAAAAATACTATAAATACAGAAGCCTCTGCAGCCATGAAAAACCAATCTAGACCCTATTCCGGCACCCTACCAGAGGGGGAAATCATCACCGGTGGCCATCTTCATCATCCCGACGGCCACCATGATGAGGAGGGAGTAGTCCACCCTCGGGGCTGAGGGTTTGTACCAGTAGCTATGTGTTTAATCTCTCTCTCTCTCGTGTTCTTGAGTTGGCACAATCTTGATGTATTGCGAGCTTTGTTAATATAGTTGGATCATATGGTGTTTTCCCCTCTGTATCTTGTTGTGATGAATTGATTTTTCCGTTTGAGATTTTGTTATTACCGGATTGAATACTTTTATGGATTTAAAGACACTTGATGTATGTCTTGCTATGAATACCCGTGCTGACAATGGGGTATCATATTGATTCACTTGATGTGCGTTTTGGCACTCAACTCGCAGATTCCCGAGGTGACATTGGGGTAATCTATGCATAGGGGTTGATGCACGTTCTCGTCTTTGTTTCTCCGTAGAAATCTTGGGGCAATCTTTGAGGTTCTTTGTGTTGGATTGAGTATTATGAATATGAAATTATTTGATGCATATTGTATAATCAACTCACAGATACTCGTGGTGACATTGGAGTATCTAGGTGACATTAGAGTTGTTTGATGTGTATCATATGGTGTTATTTTAGTACAAACTCTTAGATAGATCGATCGGAAAGGATAACTTGGTGTTATTTTAATACGAACTCTTGGGTAGATCGATCAGAAAGGATAACTTTGAGGTGGTTTTGTACCCTACAAACAATTTCTTCTTATGTTCTCCGCTAGATAAGAACTTTGAAGTTATTCTTCATCGCACATTGAGGGATGGTTATATGATCCAATTATATTAGCATTGTTGAGATATTGCACTAGCGAAAGTACGGACCCTAGGCCTCATTTTCAAGCATTGCAATACCATTTGTGCTCACTTTTGTTACTTGTTACCTTGCTGTTTTTTATTGTTCCTATTACAAAAATCAATATCTACTATCATTACTACACTTGTATCACCATCTCTTCGCCGAACTAGTGCACCTATACAAATTACCATTGTATTTGGTATGTTGGGGACACAAGAGACTCTTTGTTATTTGGTTACAGAGTTGTTTGAGAGAGACCATCTTCAACTACGCCTCCCATGGATTGATAGACCTTAGGTCATCCACTTGAGGGAAAATTGCTACTGTCCTACAAAACTCTGTGCTTGGAGGCCCAACACGAGTCTACAAGAACTAGTTGAGTAGTAGACATCAAGCTCTTTTCTGGCGCCGTTGCCCGGGAGGTGAGTGCTTGAAGGTATATCTTTAGATCTTGCGATTGAATCTTTTATTTTTATTGTTTTATCACTAGTTTGGTTTATAAAAAGGAAACTACAAAAAATGGAGTTGAGGTGGCCTCATATTATTCGTCTTTATCATGTCTTTCTTGAAAATGATGGAAAGGAAAATTGTGCTCAACTGATAGAAGAAGAATTCAATAAAATGTTTGGCATAAAAACTTTGAATGACGAGCATGATTGCAATGTTGTTAGTATGAACTCTTTTGAATATCCATGATGCTAATGATATGCAAAGCCATAAGCTTGGGGATGCTATGTTTGATGATGATATTTTTAGTCCCCCAAGTTTTGATGAGAAATTTTATTATGATGAAAGCATGCCTCCTATTTATGATGATTATATTGATGAAACTGGGTTTGGAAGAGTGTCAACTCTAGGTAATGATGATCCCACTATTTTGGAGGGTGTTGAATCCTATTCTAATAATTATGAAAGTGGATTTGGATTGGTCATAACTTTATTTAGTGATGAATCCACTATTTTGGAAGAGGTTTCAAGTGACTATGATAAAAAAGTTGCTATCTATGATGATTATTGTGATGACATGTATGCTATAAAGAGTAATGATATCCATGAAACTTGTCATGCTCAAATTGATTATGTGAATCAAGTGTCTTATGATAGTTATTTTGTTGAATTTGCTCCCACTAGTATTCATGAGAATAAACGGCCTATGTGGAGAGTAATAAAATTTCTATGCTTGTGGATCATGAAAAGAATGTTTTATGTGATAGCTACATTGTTGAATTCATACATGATCCTACTGAAAATTATTATGAGAGGGGAAGATGTGCTCATATATATTTCAACAACATCAAGTTTCCTCTCTATGTGTTGAAAGTTTTGAAGTCATGCTTGTTTTGCCTTCCTATGCTAGTTGATTCTTGTTCCCATAAATTATTTTCTCACAAAATCCCTATGCATAGGAAGCATGTTAGGCTTAAATGTGCTTGTCATGTGATTCATGATGCTCCCGTTATGTTTCAATCCTTTACTTTTATGTGAGCATCATTGAAATCATCATGCCTAGCTAAAAAGGCATTAAAGAAAAGCGCTTGTTGGGAGACAACCCAACACTTATACCTACCGTTTTTGTGTGTTCACATGATTAAGCTACTGTAGTAATCATGTTTTATAGCTTTTGTTTCAATAAAGTACCAAGTAAAGCCTTTGGGATAGTGTGGATGATAGTTGACTTGATTTTGTGCAAAAATAGAAAGTTTTGCGCTCAGTCCAGGAATTTTTAAAATTCACTAGAACGTGATTTTAATCTGAATGTTTTACAGATGATTTATATACAAATTGCCTATGTTGTCCTAATTTTTCAGAATTTTTGGAATTACAGAAGTATGGTCATTGTCCAGATCAATATAGACTGTTCTGTTTTTGACATATTCTGTTTTCAATGCATATAAATTGTGGAAATGATAAGGTATAGTAGGAATTGTGTGAGAACAATTATGAATCTTGTCTTTGACAGTACCAAAGTGAATGATTTTTCTTTATCATACTAACCTATCTCACGAAGTTCCGTTAAGTTTTGTGTGATTGAAGTTTTCAACTTTTGGGTGAGATATCGATATGAGGAGAATAGGGAGTGGAAAAACTATAAGCTTGGGGATACCCAAGGCACCCCAAGGTAATATTCAAGGAAGATCCAATCAACTAAGCTTGGGGATGCCCCGGAAGGCATCCCCTCTTTTGTCTTCAACATTATCGGTAACCTCACTTGGAGCTATATTTTCATTCGTCACATGATATGCATTTTGCTTGGAGCATCATTTTATTTTGTTAGGATTTTCTTGCATTTATTTATAATAATGTTTTTTATCTTTTACTTCAATAAAAATGTCAAGTATAGCCTTTGCCATGCTTATTTTGCAAGTCTATATGTGGCTGTTTGAAAACAGTAAGTTGCACGCTAGTGCGTGAATTCTTGAGAAAATTCATAATGTGATAAAATGTTGATTTTTTTGCCCAATAAGCTATGACAAATTTTCTACACTGTGGTAAATTTTCAGAATTTTTGGAGTTAAAGAAGTATGTATCTTCTTGCATTCTTTACAGACTGTCCTGTTTTGGCAGATTGCTGTTATGTTTGCATTGTTTGCATATGTTTGCTTGTTTAATGATTACATTTGAGGATAGGAGTATTAAATATGCAGAGGCATTTAGTATGCAATGTTAAATAATAATTTTAGTGATTTGCTACAATAGAGAATAATAAAGTTATTGCATTGATTTATACTAACTTATCTCATGAGTTCTTGTTGAGTTTTGTGTGGATGAAGTTTTTAAGATTTAGGAAAACCGTGATATAGAAGGAATTAAGGAGACACAAAAGCTCAAGATTGGGGATTCCCAAGGCATCCCAAGATAATATTTCAAGAAGTCTCAAGCGTCTAAGCTTGGGGATGCCCCGGTAGGCATCCCACCTTTCTTCATCAACAATTATCGTTTAGCCTCGGTTGAGCCTAAGTTTTTGCTTCTTCACGTGATGTGTGCTATTCTTGGAATGCCATTTTATTTTTTTCTTGCTGTTTTAATAAAATATTTATATCTGAAAGTTTTTAAATAAGAGTGAGTCCTCAAATAGCTACCCATTTACTTAGCTACTCGCTTGATCGTCACTTTTATCTTTTTGGAGTAGTTTGTTATTTACTCTTGTGCCTCACTCATATCCTATGAGTAAATTGTTGAATGAATTGAATATCATGAAGTTGAAACTACATATTCATATCATGCCTAGTAGTCACTAGAAAAAAGACACATCCGTGACATTTTGGCCCGAACAAAAAGTTTTTCTGTCATGCTTATGACACTTCTATGACGATAATTATGACAAAACCACGTATCATCATAGATGTGATGGGCTCCTACTTATATGACAAAAAATGGGCTTTTCATCCATGACGCACCTGCATGACATTCTTTGGGCCGTCCATGACGGAAAAATCGTGGTAGAAGCGAGGGCGAGGAAAATATCGGGGAGTTCCCGGTTACGGTGGGTGGCTGGGGCCGAGCGATGCATGGTGGTTTGCGCGTTTCTCTCTCGTACGCGCACGTGTGTGAGGCGTTGGGCTCTAAGTGAACTCAGGCGATCGCACTAGCTAGGTTACTGAACCCAAGCGATCGATCGATCCCTTGGCTGTTAACTGAACCCGAGCGATTCATTCGCTGCTGACTAAACCCGAGCGATTCCTTCGATGCTGCTGCTAACTGAACCGGAGCGATCGATTACTGCTGCTACTTTGCTGAAGCCGATCGAGCCCCGTATGAGACGTAGCCAGCCGGTGTTGGGTTGCCTCTCGATGAACAGTGACAGTTGCTCCGTGCACGCGGTACATAGAACTAGTCGAGACATGGTGAGTCGAGCCTATTGGTTGGCTATGGATGAACAGTTCCTGAAGGGGGTTGGATGAACAGGACCTTGTGGTAGTAGGCCGTTGCCGCTGGATGAACAGGACCCCGAGGAGGCCGCCACACCCGAGCTGGTTGGGGTGGATGAATGATGCGGCTTGAACTACGTTGGTATTTCCCAAAGAGGAAGGGATGATGCAGCACAACTACGGTAGGTATTTCCCTCAGTTATGAAACCAAGGTATCAATCCAGTAGGAGAACCAAGCAACACTATGTAAATGGTACCTGCACACAAAGAACAAATACTTGCAACCCGACGCTTATGAGGGGTTGTCAATCCCTCTTACGGGTAACGGTGTAGGAAATTGGCAAGTTGACGGGATAAAATTGTGATAGATTGGATAAATAGATCTCGAATAAACGCGAAATAAAAGATGCAAATAAAAAGTGCAGCAAAGTATTTTTGGGTTTTTGGATTAATAGATCTGAAAACAAAAGGAAATAAAAATAGATCTCAAAGCAAATAATAGGTCGGGAAGCAAATATGATAAAGAATAGACCCGGGGCCGTAGATTTCACTAGTGGCTTCTCTTGAGAAATAGCACACGGTGGGTAAAAAAATTACTGTTGGGCAATTGATAGAACTTCAAATAATTATGACGATATCTAGGCAATGATCAATATATAGGCATCACGTCCAAGATTAGTAGACCAACTCCTGCCTACATCTACTACTATTACTCCACACATCGACCGCTTTCCAGCATGCATCTAGTGTATTAAGTTCATGGAGAAATGGAGTAATGCAATAAGAACGATGACATGATGTAGACAGGATCTATTCATGTAGGAATAGACCCCATCTTGTTACCTTAATAGCAATGATCAATACGTGTCTTGCTGCCCCTTCTGTCACTGGGAAAGAACACTGCACGATTGAACCCATTACAAAGCATCTCTTCCCATGGCAAGAAAAATCGATCTAGCCGGCCTAACTAAACCAAAGATTCGAAGAAGAAATACGATGCTATAAATAATCATGCATATAAGTGATCAAAACTCAAATAACTTTCATGGATAAATAGATCTGATCATAAACTCAAATTTCATCGGATCCCAACAAACACACCGCAAAAAAGAGTTAACATCAAATAGATACCCAAGAGACCATTGTATTGAGAATCAAAAGAGAGAGAGGAAGCCATCTAGCTACTGCCTACGGACCCGTAGGTCTATGCTACCTCTTGAGCATGCGTTGGTTTTCCCTTGAAGAGGAAAGGGTGATGCAGCAAAGTAATGTAAGTATTTCCCTCAGTTTTTGAGAACCAAGGTATCAATCCAGTAGGAGGTTACACGCAAGTCGCCTTGTACCTGCACAAACAAATAAGAACCTTGCAACCAACGCGATAAAGGGGTTGTCAATCCCTTCACGGCCACTTGCAAAAGTGAGATCTGATAGAGATAATAAGATAAATATTTTTGGTATTTTTATGATACAGATTGGAAAGTAAAGATTGCAAAATAAAATAGATCGGAAACTTATATGATGGAAAATAGACCCGGGGGCCATAGGTTTCACTAGTGGCTTCTCTCAAGATAGCATAATCTACGTGTTGGGGAACGTAGCAATAATTCAAAATTTTCCTACATGTCACCAAGATCAATCTAGGAGATGCTAGCAACGAGAGAGAGGGAGTGCATCTTCATAAGTTGAAGATCGCTAAGCAGAAGCGTTACAAGAACGCGGTTGATGGAGTCGTACTCGCGGCGATTCAAATCGCGGAAGATCCGATCTAGCGCCGAACGGACGGCGCCTCCGCGTTCAACACATGTACAGCCCGGGGACGTCTCCTCCTTCTTGATCCAGCAAGGGGAGAGGAGAAGTTGAGGGAGAACTCCAGCAGCACGACGGCATGGTGGCAATGGAGCTCGTGGTTCTCCGGCAGAGCTTCACTAAGCACTACGGAGGAGGAGAGGGCTGCGCCAGGCAAGGGCTGTGGCTGCCCTCCCACCCCCTCACTATATATAGGGGGAAGGGGAGAGGGGGCCGGCCCCTCTAGATGGATCTAGAGGAGGAGGCGGCGGCCAGGGGAAACCCTAGATGGGTTTGGGCGCCCCACCCCCTAGGAAACTTGCCCCCCAAGCCGGGAGGGGCGGCTGCCCTAGGGGTGGTGCCCCCACCTCTCCTGGTTACGTGAGAGGGGTTGGGAGGGGCGCACAGTCCCTTAGTGGGCTGGTTTGCCCCTTCCCCTTGGCCCATAAGGCCCCCCAACGCTTGCCGAGGCCTCCGAAACCCCTTTCGGACATGCTGGCCATAGCCTGGTACCCCCGGAACAATTCCGGACTCCAATACCCTTCGTCCAATATACCGATCTTCACCTCCGGACCATTCCGGAGATCCTCGTCATGTCCGGGATCTCATCCGGGACTCCGAACAACCTTCGGTAACCACATACTATTTCCCATAACAACTCTAGCGTCACCGAACCTTAAGTGTGTAGACCCTACGGGTTCGGGAACCATGCAGACATGACCGAGACGTTCTCCGGCCAATAACCAACAGCGGGATCTGGATACCCATGTTGGCTCCCACATGTTCCACGATGATCTCATCGGATGAACCACGATGTCGGGGATTCAATCAGCCCCGTATACAATTCCCTTTGTCTATCGGTATGTTACTTGCCCGAGATTCGATCGTCGGTATCCCTATACCTTGTTCAATCTCGTTACCGGCAAGTATCTTTACTCGTTCCGTAACGCATGATCCCGTGGCTAACTCATTAGTCACATTGAGCTCATTATGATGATGCATTACCGAGTGGGCCCAGAGATACCTCTCCGTCATACGGAGTGACAAATCCCAGTCTCGATTCGTGCCAACCCAACAGACACTTTCGGAGATACCTGTAGTGCACCTTTATAGCCACCCAGTTACGTTGTGACGTTTGGTACACCCAAAGCATTCCTACGGTATTCGGGAGTTGCACAATCTCATGGTCTAAGGAAATGATACTTGACATTAGAAAAGCTCTTAGCAAACGAACTACACGATCTTGTGCTATGCTTAGGATCGGGTCTTGTCCATCACATCATTCTCCTAATGATGTGATCCCGTTATCAATGACATCCAATGTCCATGGTCAGGAAACCATAACCATCTATTGATCAACGAGCTAGTCAACTAGAGGCTTACTAGGGACATGTTGTGGTCTATGTATTCACACATGTATTACGGTTTCCAGTTAATACAATTATAGCATGAACATGGAAATACAATAATAACCATTTTATTATTGCCTCTAGGGCATAGTTCCAACAGTCTCCCACTTGCACTAGAGTCAATAATCTAGTTCACATCACTATGTGATTGTAATGAATCCAACACCCATGGGGTTTGTTCATATCTCGCTTGTGAGAGAGGTTATTAGTCAACGGGTCTGAACCTTTCAGATCCGTGTGTGCTTTACAAATCTCTATGTCATCTTGTAGATGCAGCTACCACGCGCTACTTGGAGCTATTCCAAATAACTTCTCTACTATACGAATCCGGTTCACTACTCAGAGTCATCCGGATTAGTGTCAAAGTTTGCATCGACGTAACCCTTTACGACGAACTCTTTTACCACCTCCATAATCGAGAAAATTCCCTAGTCCACTAGTTACTAAGGATAAGTTCGACCGCTGTCATGTGATCCATTCCTGGATCACTATTGTACCCCTTGACTAACTCATGGCAAGGCACACTTCAGGTGCGGTACACAACATAGCATACTGTAGAGCCTACATCTAAAACATAGGGGACGACCTTCGTCCTTTCTCTCTCTTCTGCCGTGGTCAGGTCTTGAGTCTTACTCAGTACTCACACCTTGTAACACAGCCAAGAACTCCTTCTTTGCTGATCTATTTTGAACTCCTTCAAAATCTTGTCACGGTATGTATTCACTTTGAAAGTACTATTAAGCGTTTTTGATCTATCCTTATAGATCTTGATGCTCAATGTTCAAGTAGCTTAATCCAGTTTTCCATTGAAAAACACTTTTCAAATAACCCTGTATGCTTTCCAGAAATTCTACATCATTTCTGATCAACAATATGTTAACAACATATACTCATCAAAAATTCTATAGTGCTCCCACTCACTTATTTGGAAATACAAGTTTCTCATAAACTTTGTAAAAACCCAAAATCTTTGATCATCTCACCAAAGCGTACATTCCAACTCCGAGATGCTTACTCCAGTCCTTAGAAGGATTGCTAGAGCTTTGCATACTTGTTAGCATCTTTCAGGATTGACAAAACCTTCTGGTTTTTACAAATTGATACGAACTCAGAAAAATGCAAATAAGATATCACGATGTTCAGGAAACATCACCTACATCTGCAAGCAATTTTTATTCATGAAAAAAATATTGTTTATACCTTTTTATTTTCAATAATATTAATAACATTAATTACCTCAGGTAGTTTAAAGGGTGCTTTTGTCCTGAATGCAAATGATATGCATAAAGGTAATGTTTATCTGAACATTTTGATATCTTATTTGCATTTTTCTGAGTTCATATGAATTAGTTATGAATTTTCAAAGTTTTGGTCAAACGGTCAAAGGGCATTCGAGGGACCACGACAGAAAAAGTAAGGGCAAAACTGAGCAAGCTCGAAAAGTAAGGGCAAAACCCGTGGGTAGGAACCAACTAGGGGCAAAAATGCAATTATCCCCATAAATAATGCAGTAACTGCTAATATAATTCCAACAGACTCTTAGCATCGCTACGAGTGAGAAAGTCTCATCACAGTCAACTCCTTGAACTTGTCGGAAAACATCTTAACGACAAGTCGAGCTTTCTTAATGGTGACACTTACCATCATTGTCTGTCTTCCTTTTAAAATCCATCTGCACCCAACAGCCTTACGACCATCAAGTAGTTCTTCCAAAGTCTATACTTTATTTTATACATGGATCCTCTCTCGGATTTTATGGCCTCGAGCCATTCGTCGGAATCCGGGCCCACCATCGCTTCTCCATAGCTCGTAGGTTCATTGTTGTCTAGCAACATGACTTCCAAGACAAGATTATGTACCACTCTGAAGTAGTACGCATCCTTGTCGACCTACAAGGTTTGGTAGTGACTTGATCCGAAGTTTCATGATCACTATCAGAAGCTTCCACTTCAATTGGTGTAGGTGCCACAGGAACAACTTCCTGTGCCCTGATACACACTAGTTGAAGTCATGGTTCAATAACCTCATCAAGTCTCCACCATCCTCCCACTCAATTCTTTCGAGAGAAACTTTTCCTCGAGAAAGGACCCGTTACTAGAAACAATCACTTTTGCTTCTAGATTTGAAATAGGAGGTATGCCCAACCGTTTTGGGTATTCTATGAAGATGCATTTATCCGCTTTGGGTTCGAGCTTATCAGCCTGAAACTTTTTCACATAAGCGTCGCAGCCCCAAACTTTTAAGAAACAACAGCTTAGGTTTCTCTAAACCATAGTTCATACGTTGTCGTCTCAACGGAATTGCGTGGTGCCCTATTTAAAGTGAATGCGGTTGTCTCTAATGCCTAGCCCATAAATGATAGCGGTAATTCGATAAGAGACATCATGGTATGCACCATATCCAATAGGGTGCAGTTATGATGTTCGGACACACCATCACACTATGGTGTTCCAGGCGGTATTAGTTGTGAAACAATTTCCACAATGTCTTAATTGTGTGCCAAACTCGTAACTCAGATATTCATCTCTATGATCATATCACAGACATTTTATCCTCTTGTCACGACGATCTTCAACTTCACTCTGAAATTAGTTGGACCTTTCAATAATTCAGACTTGTGTTTCATCAAGTAAATATACTCAGCATCTACTCAAATCATCTGTGAAGTAAGAACATAACGATATCCACTGCATGCCTCAGCACTCATTGGACTGCACACATCAAAATGTATTACTTCCAACAAGTTGCTTTCTTGTTCCATCTTACTGAAAACGACGCCTTTCAGTCATCTTGCCCATGTGGTATGATTTGCATGTCTCAAGTGATTCAAAATCAAGTGAGTCCAAACGATCCATCTGTATGGACTTTCTTCATGCATATATACTAATAGACATGGTTTGCATGTCTCAATTTTTTTTTCAAAAACGAGTGAGTCCAAAGATCCATCAACATGGAGCTTCTTCATGCATTTTATACCAATATGACTCAAGTGGCAGTGCCACAAGTATGTGGTACTATCATTACTATCTTATATCTTTTGGCATGAACATGTGTATCACTACGATCGAGATTCAATAAACCATTCATTTTAGGTGCAAGACCATTGAAGGTATTATTCAAATAGACAGAGTAACCATTATTCTCCTTAAATGAATAACCATATTGCGATAAACATAATCCAATCATGTCTATGCTCAATGCAAACACCAAATAACAATTATTTAGGTTTAACACCAATCTCGATGGTAGAGGGAGCATGCGATGCTTGATCACATCAACCTTGGAAACACTTCCAACACATATCGTCATCTCACCTTTAGCTAGTCTCCGTTTATTCCGTAGCCTTTTATTTCAAGTTACCAACACTTAGCAACCGAACCGGTATCTAATACCCTGGTGCTACTAGGAGTACTAGTAGAGTACACATTAATATAATGTATATCCAATATACTTCTGTCGACCTTGCCTGCCTTCCCATCTACCAAGTATCTAGGGTAGTTCTGCTTCAGTGACCGTTCCCCTCATTACAGAAGCACTTAGTCTCGGGCTTGGATTCAACCTTGGGTTTCTTCACTAGAGCAGCAACTGATTTGCCGTTTCACGAAGTATCCCTTCTTTCCCTTGCCCTTCTTGAAACTAGTGGTTTTACTAACCATCAACAATTGATGCTCCTACTTGATTTCTACTTTCGCGGTGTCAAACATCGCGAGTTTCTCAAGGATCATCATGTCTATCCCTGATATGTTATAGTTCATCACGAAGCTCTAATAGCTTGGTGGCAGTGACTATGGAGAACTATCACTATCTCATCTGGAAGATTAACTCCCACTCGATTCAAGCGATTGTAGTACTCAGACAATCTGAGCACATGCTCAACGATTGAGCTTTTCTCCCTTAGTTTGCAGGATTAAGAAACTTGTCAGAGGTCTCATACCTCTTGACGTGGGTACTAGTCTGAAATCCCAATTTCAGTCTTTGGAACATCTCATATGTTCTGCGACGTTTCAAAAATGTCTTTGGTGCCACAATTTTAAACCGTTAGCATTACGCACTGAACTATCACGTAGTCATCAAAACGTGTATGTCAGATGTTTCGCAACATCTACAGACGACGCTCGAGGTTCAGCACACCGAGCGGTGCATTAAGGACATAAGCCTTCTGTGCAGCAATGAGGACAATCCTCAGTATACGGACCCAGTCCGCATAATTGCTACTGTCAACTTTCAACTAAATTTTCTCTAGGAACATATCTTAAAGCGTAAGCTATGACATAATTTGCAAAGACCTTTTGACTATGTTCATGACAATTAAGTTCATCTGATTATTTAATGAACTCCCACTTAGATAGACATCCCTATAGTCATCTAAGTGATACATGATCCGAATCGACTAGACCGTGTCCGATCATCACGTGAGACGGACTAGTCATCAACGGTGAACATCTCCATGTTGATCGTATCTACTATACGACTCATGTTCGACCTTTCGGTCTCTTGTGTTCCGAGGCCATGTCTGTACATGCTAGGCTCGTCAAGTCAACCTAAGTGTTTCGCATGTGTAAATCTGGCTTACACCCGTTGTATGCGAACGTTAGAATCTATCACACCCGATCATCACGTGGTGCTTCGAAACAACGAACCTTCGCAACGGTGCACAGTTAGGGGGAACACATCTCTTGAAATTTTAGTTAGGGATCATCTTATTTATGCTACCGTCGTTCTAAGCAAATAAGATGTAAACATGACAAACATCACATGCAAATCATAAAGTGACATGATATGGCCAATATCATCTTGCGCCTTTTGATCTCCATCTTCGAGGCGCGTCATGATCACCTTCGTCATCGGCATGACACCATGATCTCCATCATCGTGTCTTCATGAAGTTGTCTCGCCAACTATTACTTCTACTACTATGGCTAATGGTTAGCAATAAAGTAAAGTAATTACATGGCGTTTCATTGACACACAGGTCATACAATAAATTAAGACAACTCCTATGGCTCTTGCCGGTTGTCATACTCATCGACATGCAAGTCGTGATTCCTATTACAAGAACATGATTAATCTCATACATCACATATATATAATTCATCACATCCTTTTGGCCATATCACATCACATAACATACCCTGCAAAAACAAGTTAGACGTCCTCTAATTATTGTTGCATGTTTTACGTGGCTGCTATGGGTTTCTAGCAAGAACGTTTCTTACCTACGCAAAAGCCACAATGGTGATATGCCAATTGCTATTTACCCTTCATAAGGACCCTTTTCATCGAATCCGATCCAACTAAAGTGGGAGAGACAGACACCCGCTAGCCACCTTATGCATCAAGTGCATGTCAGTCGGTGGAACCTGTCTCACGTAAGAGTACGTGTAAGGTCGGTCCGGGCCACTTCATCCCACAATGCCGCCGAATCAAGATAAGACTAGTAACGGTAAGCAAATTGAACAAATCATCGCCCACAACTACTTTGTGTTCTACTCGTGCATAGAATCTACGCATAGACCTAGCTCATGATGTCACTGTTGGGGAACGTAGCAATAATTCAAAATTTTCCTACGTGTCACCAAGATCAATCTAGGAGATGCTAGCAACGAGAGAGAGGGAGTGAATCTTCATAAGTTGAAGATCTCTAAGCGGAAGCGTTACAAGAACGCGGTTGATGGAGTCGTACTCGCGGCGATTCAAATCGCGGAAGATCCGATCTAGCGCCGAACGGACGGCGCCTCCGCGTTCAACACACGTACAGCCCGGGGACGTCTCCTCCTTCTTGATCCAGCAAGGGGAGAGGAGAAGTTGAGGGAGAACTCCAGCAGCACGACGACATGGTGGCAATGGAGCTCGTGGTTCTCCGGCAGAGCTTCGCTAAGCACTACGGAGAAGGAGGAGGAGTTGGAGGAGGACAGGGCTGCGCCAGGCAAGGGCTGTGGCTGCCCTCCCACTCGCTCACTATATATAGGGGGAAGGGGAGAGGGGGCCGGCCCCTCTAGATGGATCTAGAGGAGGAGGCGGCGGCCAGGGGAAACCCTAGAGGGGTTTGGGCGCCCCCACCCCCTAGGAAACTTGCCCCCCCAAGCTTTGAGGGGCGGCTGCCCTAGGGGTGGCGCCCCCACCTCTCCTGGTTACATGAGAGGGGTTGGGAGGGGCGCACAGCCCCTTAGTGGGCTGGTTTGCCCCTTCCCTTGGCCCATAAGGCCCCCAACGCTTGCCGGGGCCTCCGAAACCCCTTTCGGACATGCTGGCCATAGCCTGGTACCCCCGGAACAATTCCGGACTCCAATACCCTTCGTCCAATATATCGATCTTCACCTCCGGACCTTTTCGGAGCTCCTCGTCATGTCCGGGATCTCATCCGGGACTCCGAACAACCTTCGGTAACCACATACTATTTCCCATAACAACTCTAGCGTCACCGAACCTTAAGTGTGTAGACCCTACGGGTTCGGGAACCATGCAGACATGACCGAGACGTTCTCCGGCCAATAACCAACAGCGGGATCTGGATACCCATGTTGGCTCCCACATGTTCCACGATGATCTCATCGGATGAACCACGATGTCGGGGATTCAATCAGTCCCGTATACAATTCCCTTTGTCTATCGGTATGTTACTAGCCCGAGATTCGATCGTCGGTATCCCTATACCTTGTTCAATCTCGTTACCGGCAAGTCTCTTTACTCGTTCCATAATGCATGATCCCGTGGCTAACTCATTAGTCACATTGAGCTCATTATGATGATGCATTACCGAGTGGGCCCAGAGATACCTCTCCGTCATACGGAGTGACAAATCCCAGTCTCGATTCGAGCCAACCCAACAGACACTTTCGGAGATACCTGTAGTGCACCTTTATAGCCACCCAGTTACGTTGTGACGTTTGGTACACCCAAAGCATTCCTACGGTATCCGGGAGTTGCACAATCTCATGGTCTAAGGAAACGATACTTGACATTAGAAAAGCTCTTAGCAAACGAACTACACGATCTTGTGCTATGCTTAGGATTGGGTCTTATCCATCACATCATTCTCCTAATGATGTGATCCCGTTATCAATGACATCCAATGTCCATGGTCAGGAAACCATAACCATCTATTGATCAACGAGCTAGTCAACTAGAGGCTTACTAGGGACATGTTGTGGTCTATGTATTCACACATGTATTACGGTTTCCAGTTAATACAATTATAGCATGAACAATAGACAATTATCATGAACAAGGAAATACAATAATAACATTTTATTATTGCCTCCTGGGCATATTTCCAACACTACGGTGGGTGAACAAATTACTGTCGAGCAATTGATAGAAAAGCGCATAGTTATGAGAATATCTAGGCATGATCATGTATATAGGCATCACGTCCACGACAAGTAGACCGAAACGATTCTGTATCTACTACTATTACTCCACACATCGACCGCTATCCAGCATGCATCTAGAGTATTAAGTTCATAAGAACGGAGTAACGCATTAGGCAAGATGACATGATGTAGAGGGATAAACTCAAGCAATATGATATAAACCCCATCTTTTTATCCTCGATGGCAGCAATACAATACGTGCCTTGCTGCCCCTGCTGTCACTGGGAAAGGACACCGCAAGATTGAACCCAAAGCTAAGCACTTCTCCCATTGCAAGAAAGATCAATCTAGTAGGCCAAACCAAACTGATAATTCGAAGAGACTTGCAAAGATATCAAATCATACATATAAGAATTCAGAGAAGAACCAAATATTGTTCATAGATAATCTTGATCATAAACCCACAATTCATTGGATCTCAACAAACACACCGCAAAAAGAATTACATCGAATAGATCTCCAAGAGAATCGAGGAGAACTTTGTATTGAGATCCAAAGAGAGAGAAGAAGCCATCTAGCTAATAACTATGGACCCGAAGGTCTGTGGTAAACTACTCACACATCATCGGAGAGGCTATGGTGTTGATGTAGAATCCCTCCATGATCGATTCCCCCTCCAGCGGAGCGCTGGAAAAGGCCCCAAGATGGGATCTCACGGGTACAGAAGGTTGCGGCAGTGGAAATAGGTTTCGTGGTGCTCTCGGATGTTTTCGGGGTATATGAGTATATATAGGCGAAGGAAGTAGGTCGGTGGAGCCACGAGGGGCCCACGAGGGTGGGGGGCGCGCCTGCCCCCCTGGGCGTGCCTCCCTGCCTCGTGGCCGCCTTGTTGCTTCCTTGATGTCCACTCCAAGTCTCCTGGATCATGTTTGTTCCTAAAATAACTCTCCCGAAGGTTTCATTCCGTTTGGATTCCGTTTGATATTCCTTTTCTGCGAAACACTGAAATAGGCAAAAAAACAACAATTTGCACCAGGCCTCCGGTTAGTAGGTTAGTCCCAAAAATAATATAAAAGTGTATAATAAAGCCCATCAAACATCCAAAACAGATAATATAATAGCATGGAAGAATAAAAAATTATAGATACGTTGGAGACGTATCAGTCTACAATGAACTACTCACGCATCATCAGAGAGGCACCAATGAGGATGATGAACCCCTCCGTGATGGCGTCTATATTGGATCTCGTGGTTCTGGAATTTGCGGTGGCTGGAATTGTGTTTCGTAGACTCCCCTAGGGTTTCTGGAATATTTCGGTATTTATAGGGCGAAGAGGTGGTGCGGGAGGCCACCGAGGTGGGCACAACCCTCCAGGGCGCGCCTGGGCCCCCAGACACGCCCAGGTGGGTTGTGCCCCCCTCGGGGCTCCCCTCTAGTACTTCTTTGGCCCAAGTTGTGTCTTCTGGTCCATAAAATTCTCCAAAAAGTTCCGCGGCGTTTGGACTCCGTTTGGTATTGATTTTTTGCGATGTAAAAAACAAGCAAAAAACAGCAACTAGCACTGGGCACTATGTAAATAGGTTAGTCCCAAAAGATGATATAAAGTTGATATAAAATGATAGTAAAACATCCAAGAATGATAATATAACATCATGGAACAAGCAAAAATTATAGATATGTTGGAGACGTATCAATGAACAGGACCCGGTGGAGGCTGGATGAACAGTTGCTGGTGGAGGCAGGAGGAAGATGCGGTGGATGAACAACAGCAGGTGGAGGCTGGAGGAAGTCGACGATGGATGAGCAGTAGCCCGTGGAGGCTAGAGCGAGGCAGTAGACAGTGGATGAACAGTAGGCCGCGGAGTCCCGTTTTGCGGTGCGCCACACCCCTCCCGATGAACAAGACCCCGTTTCAACCGTAGGTGCTCCAACACAAGTCTGTTTCTTCTGTTTTGCGGTATGCCACACCCCTCCCGATGAACAGGACCCAGTTTCGACCGTAGGAGCTCGAATAGAAGTCAGTTTCCTCCGTTTTGCGGTACGCCAGACCCCTCCCGATGAATAGGATCCCATTTTGACCGTAGCCGGTCGAACGGAAGGCCGTTTCCTCCGTTCTGCGGTAAGTCAGCCCCGTTACGGGTGTTCCGTCCAAACTGGTTGGCTCCCGATGAACACGACGCGTTCCGTTGCCTCCCAATGAACACGACGCAGTTTCTCCGTTTCGACCTAGCCGGTTGGCTGCCGATGAACAGGAAGCCATTGCTGCCATCTGTTGCCTCTCCATGTACACGAGCCGTGGCTGTACGTATGTGCGAGTAGGCATTCGAGACCCCGCCCGTATGTATGTACGTGGCCGTTTTGGCATCTGGTTGTACGCACGTGTACATGGTTTAGACCGGATTGCCTAAACTGCTATGTCGGGGGCTCTACTACTACACGTACCATTGCTTGCTCGGCCACGGGTCATCGTTGCAGAGACACCGATCGGCCAGTATGTACGTACATGTTGGTGCCAGCCAAACAACGCTACGTACTCTTCGACCGGGTGGGTCCCAGCCATCAGGAAGGATAAGGAGGCACTTCTTTGCGTGCGAAGATATAGCTGGTGGGTCCCAACTGTCAGCGGGAGGAATCATTTTTTTTGCGTGTAATATGGAGGCACTTCCTTGCGTCCGAAGATGTAGCTGGTGGGTCCAGCTCTCAGCGTCACCGCGTATAGTCGTCTTCTAATGGCTGTCATTCGTTGACCATGTTGACCATGCCGCGCTGAGAGCACCAAGGCGGTGGACGTCGGCGAGGCCTAGGAAGGGAACGACATGGAGCTGGGGAAGACGCGGCAGTGGATGCCCACGCGGAGGGGAGTACAAGGGTTGACTGGTTCGGCCGTGGTGTGAGGCTGCCGTCGCCATAGAATGACAAGGGTTGTGGGTGAGTAGAAGGATGGCTTGGCCAGCGGTTGGAGTAGGAGGGGGCGGTGAGGCCTGGGCGGCAGGACAGCCGGCCACGGGACGCAGGAGCACGCGGTCCCGCCGGCGCTGGTTTGGGCGGCTGCATCAAGAAAAATCAGAGGTTGAAGAAGAAGACAACCATTGGATTAACATCCAACGGTGACTGCTGATAGAATTATTTGTTGACTAAGTTGACAAACCCTGCGTACGCGTCAACTAAATAGGGCCACACGTCAGCCTCCAAATATGATGGGCCCCAGTTGTCAAGGGGAGCAATCGTTATTTTTCTCTTAATAAGGAGACACTTCCCTTGCATGCGAAGATATAGCTGGTGGGTCTGAGCTGTCAGGGGGATTCATTTTTTTCGCGTAATAAGGTGGCACTTGCTTGCGTGCGGCCATGGACCATGTGGGTCCTTACTGTTAGGATCTCCACTTACATCCCTCTTTCGATGGCTGTCGTTTGTTGACCAGATTGACCACGCCGCGCCGAGAGCATCAACGCGGTGCACGACGGCGAGGCCCAGGAAGGGAACGACCAGGAGCCGGCGAAGCCACAGTAGTGGATGCCGATGCTGAGGAGAATACGAGGGATGTGACTGGTTCGGCTGCGGGGTGAGGCTAGTGTCGTCGGAAAATAACAGGAGGTGCGGGTGGGTAGAGGGATGGCCTTGCCAGCGGTGGCAGTAGGGTCGGCCGGTGAGGCCTGCGCGGAAGCACAACCGGCCACAGGAGGAGGGAGTAGGCAGTCCTGCCAGCGCTGGCTTGGGCGGCAAGAGCAAGAAGATTAGAGATTGAAGAAGCACGACGACCGTTGGATGGACATCCAACAGTCATTGCTCTCTTGTGTTGACTAAGTTGGCACACCCTTGCGTACATGTCAACCTTTTTTTAGGAAAGTGTACACGTCAACCTATAGTAGGCGCACAAGTTAGTCTCAAATCTGTGGAAAACAGCATACAACCCATCTGCCATTATTTCTAATAATTTATAGCCCATTTGCTAATTCTTAAGTATTTTTTTGGAGCCCATATTCTTTTTGTTAGCATCACAACCCATATTGTGGCCACGTTTAAAAAATTCTATGAAATTTTGCATATTTTGGTGCGGTCCGAACTGTTTTTTATCCTGAAATTTCGAGTCACATTCAAACTAATTTGAAAAATAAATTTATATTAATATAAAATCCAGATAATTGTCCACGCATAAAAATAAATGGAATTTAAAATCTCTAAATGAAAATAAATAAATTTGAAACTAATTGCCGGTTTGTTGTGTTTAAAAAATGTACATCCCATTTCTCATTACCGATAGCCCATTTTCTGGGCAAGCCGAATGAAACTCTCCTCGTCTTGAAAGATTTACAGCCCAGCAGGGCCGACAAAAGCAAGTAAGCCTCGGTTGGGTATTCTGGAAAAGAAAAAAAACTGGGCTAGCCATTTTCAGAAAGGAAAAAAACTACTGGGCTGGTCTTATGATAAACATAAAATAAAAGGCTGGTTAGACAGGCCAGAGTGCCCTGCACAGCCCAGTTGGCACCCTACTCCGTCTCAAGAACAAAAAGAACTGGGCGAGCTGCTGGGTCCCTGGTGTCAGCCGCTCGTTGTGCAATTCTCTCGTTTATTGACTACGTTGACAATGGCATGGGACCCATATGTCAGAAATCCATTAGGAGGAACCATTTTTTGGCTTGAAATAAGGAGGCACTTGCTTGCTTACTGCCATGACCCTGGTGGGTCCCTACTGTCATCCTCTCCACGTACAATCATCTCCTAATTGTGTACGCGTCAACCTAGTAGGACCACAAGTCAGCCTCTAAACCCATGGCGGACAAATATAACCCATTTAAAAAAATAACAGCCCATTCCATACGTTCAAACGGAAAGTTCAACATTCAGAGCAAAGTAACAGGTGTGATCCAGATATAGAGTACTGAACTTCCACGTTGACAACCATCATAGCCAAGTTAACTATCTACTCCCACTAATGCTCTAGTGTACAAGTACTAACTTACTCTTAGCTAACAAGACGATGCCGGCCGCCATCTGCGGTACACGCTAAACGCCGGCACCGATGTCCTCCTCCTTGCCTCGGACTTGCCAGAGATGTGATAGGGCGCGTTGCTCGCGCGCGTTGGCCCTTTCCATGCCGGCGTGGTCCACCGAAGCTTAGGCTTCTAAGCAGGAAACCCACTTGACGAGTTGGTAGTAAAATTCGCGTCACAAACGCGTGTGTGCCCGACAGCCTCCACGGCTATTTGCCGGGCGCCGGCCTTCACTTACTTGGGCCAGTTGCGGGCGCTCTACTCGCGACACAGCGCGTCGGTGCGCTGCTGCTCCATGCCACGCTGGCGGCGCAAATCGGCGATACACTGTGATACGTCTCCAACGTATCTATAATTTTTTTATTGTTCTATGCTATTATATTATCTGTTTTGGATGTTTTATATGCAATAATATGATGTTTTATATTATTTTTGGGACTAACCTATTAACCTAGAGCCCAGTGCCAGTTTCTGTTTTTTTCCTTGTTTTAGAGTTTCACAGAAAACGAATACCAAACGGAGTCCAAACGGAATGAAACTTTTGCGATGATTTTCTTGGACCAGAAGACATCCAGAGGACTTGGAGTACACATTAGGGAAGCCACGAGGCACCCACAAGGACGGAGGGCGTGCCCAGGGGGTAGGGCGCGCCCCTACCCTTGTGGGCCCCTCATGACTCCACCGACCTGTTTCTTCCACCTATATATTCTCAAATATTCCAAAACCTACCAGGAGAGCCACGAAAACACTTTTCCACCGCCGCAACCTTCTGTACCCGTTAGATCTCATCTAGGGGCCTTTTCCGGCGTCCTGCCGGAGGGGGATTCGATCACGGAGGCTTCTACATCAACACCATTGCCTCTCTGATGAAGCGTTAGTAGTTTACCTCAGACCTACGGGTCCATAGCTAGTAGCTAGATGGCTTCTTCTCTCTCTTTGATTCTCAATACCATGTTCTCCTCGATTTTCTTGGAGATCTATCTGACGTAATACTCTTTTGCGGTGTGTTTGCCGAGATCCGATGAATTGTGGATTATGATTAGCTTATCTATGAATATTATTTGAATCTTCTTTGAATTCTTATATGCATGATTTGATATCTTTGCAAGTCTCTTCGAACTATCAATTTGGTTTGGCCAACTAGATTGGTTTTTCTTGCAATGGGAGAAGTGCTTAGGTTTGGGTTCAATCTTGCGGTGCTCGATCCCAGTGACAGAAGGGGAATCGACACGTATTGTATTGTTGCCATCGAGGATAACAAGATGGGGTTTTCATCATATTGCTTGAGTTTATCCCGCTACATCATGTCATCTTAAATAATGTGTTACTCTGTTCTATGAACTTAATACTCTAGATGCAGGCAGGAGTCGATCGATGTGTGGAGTAATAGTAGTAGATGCACGCAGGAGTCGGTCTACTTGATACGGACGTGATGCCTATATTCATGATCATTGCCTTAGATATCGTCATAACTTTGCGCTTTTCTATCAATTGCTCGGTAGTAATTTGTTCACCCACCGTAATATTTTCTATCTTGAGAGAAGCCTCTAGTGAAACCTATGGCCCCGGGTCTATTTTCCATCTTATAAGTTTCCGATCTACAATTTTAGTTTCCTATTTACTTCCTTTGCAATATTTTACTTTCCGTTCCATAAACCAAAAATACCAAAAAATATTACTTTACCGTTTATCCATCTCTATCAGATCTCACTTTGCAAATAACCGTGAAGGGATTGATAACCCCTTTATCGCGTTGGGTGCAAGTTGGTGTTTGTTTGTGTAGGTATTCGGTGACTTGCGCGTTGTCTCCTATTGGATTGATACCTTGGTTCTCAAAACTGAGGGAAATACTTACTCTACTTTGCTGCATCACCCTTTCCTCTTCAAGGGAAAAACCAACGCAAGCTCAAGAGGTAGCAGGAAGAATTTCGGGCGCCGTTGTCGGGGAGGTTTACGCCAAGTCAAGTCAAGATTTGATCTCCTGTCAACTTGCCAATTTCTGGCGCCGTTGCCGAGGAGATCTACGCCAAGTCAAGACATACCAAGTACCCATCATAAACTCTCATCTCTTGCATTACATTATTCGCCATTTGCCTCTCGTTTTCCTCTCCCCCACTGTCGGGGATATACCCCGCGGCGTAAACCGGCCGGAAGTATAACCCGGCCGGACTTGGCGGTTTACTTGAGACCCGACTGAGAATTGACGATCCACTGGCGATCCGTTTGGACCTGGCAGTTTACGATTCATTGGTAATCCGGCAGGCGCGTCAGAGGAGCGACAAGACCCGGTGGCCCAACGGGCGGTTCATGAAGGCCGATTCATACTATGGTGGGCCGGTTTACAAGGAAAGGCGTGAGAAATATTTGTCTTACAAGGAGTTAAGACCTGGACTTGTATCCGGTTTGTATTAGAGATAGACTAGTCCTAATCCTAATAGGACTCCACATGTAACCCGCCCCTTCAACATATATAAGGAGGGGCAGGGCTCCCCAAAGAGGGACAAGCAACAATCAATAATCTCTAGGGCTAGACACAATTAGAGGAGAGCCGGTTTACGGCGACTCCCTCATGAGCGTAATGAGATCTAGCCTCAAACAACATGTAGGGTTATTACCGGATGATGTTTCCCGGGGCCCGAAGCTGTCTAAATCCTCGTCTTGTGTTGCGTCTCTCGATTCCGCTCAACCCCTCTCAAGCCACTACATAGATGCGCTGGCCTCACGACTAAGTCCTCACCCTAGGACATCTGCCGTGACAATTCCATGACAGTTGGTGCCCACCGTGGGGCTGTCGCACGGTGGTGTTGAGTTCTTGGAGGGATCTCATCTGGAGATTGACGAGCTCGCGATTTTATCAGATGAAGAAGAGCCAGCAAGTTCATTATTTTGTGATCCGGAACATGATTACACTTTGGAGCTGGCAGTACAAGGTTCGAGATCAAGACGAAAGATTAGGGTTACATGCGCCACCGCACGCGTCTGGGCGTTCCGTCGAATCAGTTCAGAATTGTGTTTCTGCTGCGGCACCGCCTACCAAGTTGAGTCTGACAGGCTGCAAGTTGCGATTTGCGTTGTTGCTACATACAAGATCAAGACCCAAAGCTGCGACTGTCATCGACCGATCCGCCGCGTTTCCTACTGCTGGTCGCTTGAAGTCCTGAGGTAAAACAGCAATTGGCTGCCTTTAATTCACGTGAAGATCGAAGGAGTCAAGAAAATAAAAAAAATATACTACTCTGTTGCTGGGGAGGACACCTCGGTTTGCCTTGCCGCCGCGGCCTTGTATTACGCCGGACCGGTCCGCCGCGTCTGAGCCGCCGCCACGCCTTGAGCCACCGCGCCGCGGCTCGGCCGCGCGCCCCGCCTCCACCAGCGCTTCTTCGAGTCGGGTTCGGGGTTGACTTCGCCTCCTAGTCGCCTCGCCTTCAGTTGCCATCTCGGATTCGACCTCGCCTCGTTGCCACCGCGAGAAGCTCCGCCCACAGGGGGAAGTCACAGACTGGATCTCCGCCCATCTCGTCTTCCCAGTCTCGCCCCGTCGCCCGCTTGGCCGCGCGTGGTCTCACTCGCCGTCGCCGCCTCGCCCTCGCTCCGGGTTGCCGGGAGACCCATAGCGGTCACCATCATCATGATTTTCCCCGCCGTGTTGAGCCGCCGTGGCCGACGTCGAACCGTCTGGCCTTGCGGCCACCTCAGCTGTGGCCTCGCGCGGCTGCAACCTGCCTCGCCGGGGGTCTTGCCGTTTCCGCGACCTTGCCAAGTTGCTGCTGCGGCCTCCTACTTCCAGGACACCCCGCAGACTCACCTTAGTGACGCTACAGCCCATGCTGCTCTGAGTTTAATCGCCGGCGCCGATGCTTCCCCGTTTTCCTCCAACTCGCCAAGAGGGCCTCTACAGTTGAAGCACCTGCCACTTGCAAACCGCCTCCGTGGTCAAACCTTTGCTGTGTTTCAGCCGCCTCCGATTCCGGCGAGGGCCGCTGCCGCCACCCGTTTCTGCTGCCGCTGTGCCGAGTATAGCAGGCATGCTGTTCTCCGGAGTAAAAGGTACAGCGGCACTGTGTATACATGTACCCGGTTCAACATAGCAGAACCAACGCCCAGCAATGGATGCTTCGTTTGGCCCAACCAAAATTTTCTACAACATGGACGACATATTGTGTGATTAATCAGTCCATCTAGCCAGCCGGCTCACACTGACCACGGCTACGACTTCTGGAGAAGGCCTCGCCGACACATATGGTGGTTTTTGATTGTCTTAATAATTTGTTTGCTTATAAAATCCCTATGCATTGGAAGCATGTTAGACTTAAACTTGTTTGTCACATATTTTATGATGCTCTCTTTGTGCTTCAATTGCTATCTTTCATGTGAGCATCATTAAAATTATCGATGCCTAGCTAAAAGGCTTTAAATAAAGCGCTTGTTGGGAGACAACCCAATATTTTTCCTTGCTGTTATTCAATAAGTATTTCATCTAGCCTCTGGTTAGATGTGGTTTTGTGTTTTAGTTAGTGTTTGTGCCAAGTAAGACCTTTGGGATAACTTACGGTGATAGTTGATTTGATCTGGTTGAAAAACAGAAACTTTTGCGCTCAGTCCCAGAATTGTTAAAAATCATAGGAGCGTGATAAAATATTGATTATTTTTTTACATAAGATTAATAAACAAATTGCTTAGGTCATCCTAATGTTTCAGAATTTTTGGAGTTACAGAAGTATTCGAAATATCCAGATTGCTACAGACTGTTCTGTTTTTGACACATTCTGTTTTCTATGTGTTGTTTGCTTATTTTGTTGAATCTATGGCTAGTATCGGGGGGTATGAACCATGGAAAAGTTGGAATACAGTAGATATTACACCAATATAACTAAAGAATGAGTTCACAATAGTACCAAAAGTGGTGATTTATTTTCTTATACTAACGAATCTTACGAGATTTTCTGTTGAGTTCTGTGTTGTGAAGTTTTCAAGTTTTGGGTAAGGATTTGATGGACTATGGAATAAGGAGTGGAAAGAGCCTAAGCTTGGGGATGCCAAAGGCACCCCAAGGTAATATTCAAGGATACCAAGAGCCTAAGCTAGGCATCCCCTCTTTCGTCTTCGTCTATCGGTAACTTTACTTGAGGCTATATTTTTATTAACCACATGATATGTGTTTTGATTGGAGTGTCTTGTATAATTTGAGTCTTTGATTTTTAGTTTGCCACAATCATCCTTGATGTACACACCTTTTGAGAGAGACACGCTTTAATCGTGATTTATTAGAATACTCTTTGTGCTTCACTTATATCTTTTGAGCTAGGCAATATTGCTGTAGTGCTTCACTCATATCTTTTAGAGCCTGGTGGTGGCTTTATTTTATAGAAATTGATGAACTCTCATGCTTCACTTATATTATTTTGAGAGTCTCTAAACAACATGGTAATTTGCTTTGGTTTTAAATTTAGTCCTAATATGATAGGCATCCAAGAGGGATATAATAAAAACTCTCATATAAAGTGCATTGAATACTATGAGAAGTTTGATTCCTTATGATTGTTTTGAGATATAAAGATGGTGATATTAGAGTCATGCTAGTGAGTAGTTGTGAATTTGAGAAATACTTGTGTTAAAGTTTGCGATTCCCGTAGCATGCACGTATGGTGAACCGTTATGTGATGAAGTTGGAGCATGATTTATTTATTGATTGTCTTCCTTATGAGTGGCAGTCGGGGACGAGCGATGGTATTTTCCTACCAATATATTCCCCTAGGAGCATGTGCGTAGTACTTCGTTTCGATAACTAATAGATTTTTGCAATAAGTATGTGAGTTCTTTATGGCTAATGTTGAGTCCATGGATTATACGCACTCCCACCGTTGCACCATTGCTAGCCTCTCTAGTACCGCGCAACTTTCGTCGGTACCATACACCCACCATATACCTTCCTCAAAACAGCCACCATACCTACCTATTATGGCATTTCAATAGACATTCCGAGATATATTGCCATGCAAATTTCCACCGTTCCATTTTTTATGACACGCTCCATCATTGTCATATTGCTTTGCATGATCATGTAGTTGACATTGTATTTGTGGCAAAGCCACCATTCATAATTCTTTCATACATGACACTCTTGATTCATTGCACATCCCGGTACACCGGCGGAGGCATCCACATAGAGTCATATTTTTTTCTAAGTATCGAGTTGTAATTCTTGAGTTGTAAGTAAATAAAAGTGTGATGATCTTCATTATTAGAGCATTGTCCCATGTGAGGAAAGGATGATGGAGACTATGATTCCCCCACAAGTCGGGATGAGACTCCAGACGAAAAAAGGCCAAAAAATGAGAGAAGGCCCAAATAAAAAAAAATGAGAGAAAAGAGAGAAGGGGCAAGGCTACTATCCTTTTACCACACTTGTGCTTCAAAGTAGCACCATGATCTTCATGATAGAGAGTCTCCTATGTTGTCACTTTCATATACTAGTGGGAATTTTTCATTATAGTACTTGGCTTGTATATTCCAATGATGGGCTTCCTCAAATTGCCCCAGGTCTTCGTGAGCAAGCAAGTTGGATGCACACCTACTTAGTTTCATTTTGAGCTTTCATACGCTTACAACTCTAGTGCATCAGTTGCATGTCAATCCCTACTCACTCACATTGATATCTATTGATGGGCATCTCCATAGCCCGTTGATACGCCTAGTTGATGTGAGACTATCTCCTTCTTTTTGTCTTCTCCACAACCACCGTCTATTCCACCTATAGTGCTATGTCCATGGCTCACGCTCATGTATTGCTTGAAAGTTGAAAAAGTTTGTGAACATCAAAAGTATGAAACAATTGATTGGCTTGTCATCGGGGTTGTGCATGATTTGAATATTTTGTGTGACGAAGATGGAGCATAGCCAGACTATATGATTTTGTAGGGATGAGCTTTCTTTGGCCATGTTATTTTGAGAAGACATAATTACCTTGTTAGTATGCTTGAAGTATTATTGTTTTTATGTCAATATTAAACTTTTGTTTTGAATCATACAGATGTGAACATTCATGCTATAATAAAGAAATTACATGGATAAATATGTTAGGTACCATTCCACATCAAAACTTCTGTTTATATCATTTACCTACTCGAGGACGAGCAGGAATTAAGCTTGGGGATGCTTGATACATCTCCAACATATCTATAATTTTTGATTGTTCCATGCTATTATATTATCTGTTTTGGATGTTTTATATGCATTAATATGCTGTTTTATATTATTTTTGGGACTAACCTATTAACCTAGAGCCCAGTGCCAGTTTCTGTTTTTTCCTTGTTTTAGGGTTTCACAGAAAAGGAATACCAAACGGAGTCCAAACGGAATGAAACTTTTGGGATGATTTTTCTTGGACCAGAAGACATCTAGAGGACTTGGAGTACACGTCAGGGAAGCCACGAGGTACCCACAAGGATGGAGGGCGCGTCCCCACCCTTGTGGGCCCCTCGTGACTCCACCGACCTATTTCTTCCGCCTATATATTCTCAAATATTCCAAAATCTACCAGGAGATCCACGAAAACACTTTTCCACCGCCGCAACCTTCTGTACCCGTGAGATCCCATCTAGGGGCCTTTTCCGGCATCCTGCCGGAGGGGGATTCGATCATGGAGGGCTTGTACATCAACGCCATTGCCTCTCCGATGAAGCGTGAGTAGTTTACCTCAGACCTACGGGTCCATAGCTAGTAGCTAGATGGCTTCTTCTCTCTCTTTGATTCTCAATACCATGTTCTCCTCGATGTTCTTGGAGATCTATCCGGTGTAATACTCTTTTGCGGTGTGTTTGCCGAGATTCGATGAATTGTGGATTTATGATTAGCTTATCTATGAATATTATTTGAATCTTCTCTGAATTCATATACGCATGATTTGATATCTTTGCAAGTCTCTTCAAACTATCGATTTGGTTTGGCCAACTAGATTGGTTTTTCTTGCAATGGGAGAAGTGCTTAGCTTTGGGTTCAATCTTGCGACGCTCGATCCCAATGACAGAAGGGGAACTGACACGTATTGTATTGTTGCCATCGAGGATAACAAGATGGGGTTTTCATCATATTGCTTGAGTTTATCCCGCTACATCATGTCATCTTACTTAATGCGTTACTCTGTTCTATGAACTTAATACTCTAGATGGAGGCAGGAGTCGGTCGATGTGTGGAGTAATAGTAGTAGATGCAGACAGGAGTCAGTCTACTTGATACGGACGTGATGCTTATATTCATGATCATTGCCTTAGATATCGTCATAACTTTGCGCTTTTCTATCAATTGCTCGACAGTAATTTGTTGATCCACTGTAATATTTTCTATCTTGAGAGAAGCCCCTAGTGAAACCTATGCCCCCCAGGTCTATTTTCCATCATATAAGTTTCCGATCTACAATTTTAGTTTCCTATTTACTTCCCTTGCAATCTTTTACTTTCCGTTCCATGAACCAAAAATATTACTTTACTGTTTATCCATCTCTATCAGATCTCACTTTGCAAATAACCGTGAAGGATTGACAACCGCTTTATCGCGTTGGGTGTAAGTTGGTGTTTGTTTGTGCACGTATTCGGTGACTTGCGCATTGTCTCCTACTAGATTGATACCTTGGTTCTCAAAACTGAGGCAAATACTTACTCTACTTTGCTGCATCACCCTTTCCTCTTCAAGGGAAAAACCAACGCAAGCTCAAGAAGTAGCGCGCTGCTCCTCCGCCAGGCAGTCGCTCTCCAACAAGTCCTCATACTCCACATTGCCATCTAAAGACTGATAGAATGCCTCCTCCCTCCGTCTGCCTTCCGGTGAAAAATCGAACACTAGTTCCGGAAGTTACCGCCTCCGGCGTCACCTATTGCAGACGGGCGGGGGCATGACGGATGTGGCGAGAGCGAGGGCTAGTGGCAAGCGATGCTGGGCCAGCGGGGGCTTATTAGGATAGGGCGAGTTGGGTGATGGTGCCACCGGAGAACGCTGAGAACCAGTAATTATAGGCGGAAGGTAGGTGAACCAGCATGTCGCGGGAAACGCGACGGTCATCACAGTCATCGGAATTCAATGCATAAGCAGACATGGCTTAGCGCGCCAGCTTGCCATGGAAAACTGAAAAAACTGAAATTATGACTGTGCCGTCCCGTCCGTCCCGTCAATGGTGCGTCCCGTCCCGTCCCGTCAATGGTGCGTCCCGTCCGTGCTAGGCCGCACATCGGCATGACGGTCAAACGAGTGCACTCGATTCATCCAGATGAGGTACGTGCATGATCTGCTGGTTATTCGCATAGGATCGAGTCGGTCGGATAGTGTACGTGTAGGATCGCAATAGCTGATGAACGTTCACTGGGAAATAAGGCATTTGCGAACGTTTTTGCTGTCAGTTTCTTTAGAGGTAAGTATTTTTTATTCAAAAAATTGCCACCTTTGTATCGTGCATCACCACTAAAACTGCCACGAGCGTATTAGTAGGCTAGCTAGCGATCGATCAGTAACACTGAGCGAATAGAAATAAGGAACTGCTAGTAACTTGTAAACACTGAGCACACAAAAATAAGACTCATGTTGTGAACAGTAGTAAGAGCTGATCCGTTTGAAATGTTCACACAAGATTCACAGGCCTGGCTTTGTAATATGTTCCCGTTAATAACCCAAATTCACAACCAACTAGTACGATTCCCATACATAAGATCAACATCTCAAGGCATCTCAATGATTCACAGATCATATACGATATGTAGCTCCTAAAGCAAAGATCAAGAAAAAACAGATGTTCTTGCTACTAACATGGATGCTTCTCTGGGCCAACATTCAGTACAGAGTGAAGTACAAATTTGATTGTGAAGTCTACATTTCCACTTGCAAACGTAAGTGGTTTCACCAAAAGATGGAACCATGAGAGTGAACCACACATGATGGAGGAACATCCATGGAAATATGAGTTGGTCATCTGTCGATCACACGGCGAGACTATTTTTGGAATACAACCTTAACTTTGGCAAAATGATGCCCATTGGATAATCAAAACAAAGCAATGAAGTGAATATCCAATCTTTCTGTGTCTATTTTCAAATGGCACTGCATGCAATGCCTATACTATTCTCTTGTGCAGTTCCACAAAAATTGAGGTCACTTTGTTTGTTCACCAAATAGCAACAGTCTGCTATCTGTTTGCACAAATATCAACCAGCTAGTTAACATATACCCCACCTTGTATTTCCGGTTTAAACACGCCTCTGCTAGTCGTTTCCGCTTAGCATCTGTCATGTTTTGCACTGGAAAATTTGGTACTGAACTGATTTGTTGGTACAGAGCATAAATATAGTGCCTATTCTTCATCAGACCAAGGATATCCATGTTTGTAGTGATGGAAGAGGTGGAATCCATACAACCGAAATTGAGTATCCAATCATTTATCATGTCCTGCACCACCAATGTAGGTCTACCCTGCCAATAAATTGACATGCAAACCACTAATATTACTATCTAATGGCAGTACAAAAACAGTAGCAAGATAGTAGCAAACCATGTACCTTGGTAATGAACAGCTCATAGTGCCACCAATTGGATATAACTGTTTGGAAGAAAAATGCTCATAATGTTGAACCATTTGGACTTATTGTGCAATTCCACTAAAATCGAGCATCCCTGTTTGCACAGATATTGAAAGTGTGATTACTACTATAAAAGTGGCACTAGTTGAAGCATAGACTCACAAATATAAGCATTCCAATTTCTTAATGAGAAAAGGTAGCAAGACTGTTTCTAACCACCTGTTTGAAGGAATAAATAAGGCGACAGCGGCCGATGTCAGGAAGGCATACATAGTATTTTCTGAAAGATTGAACCATTCCTGACCTTTCCTCCTCTTCTTCTAAGCATATTTTGTGCACTTCAACTAATAAAATGCCATCACCAAATACAAAAGTCTGAAGGTAACTAGCATTATTACCTAATGACAGTATATTTTTTTGCAAGCCATGTACCTTCAAGGTAAATATCATTTCAAACTCTAGGGGACCACAAAAATTGCTATCCCAATCTTGATAATCGATCAAACATAAAAACTTGATCAAACAAATGAAGAAAACAACAGGAGGAGGAGGTGCCCACTCTTGACCTTTCCTCTTCTCTTCATAATTTTTTGTGTAGTTTAACTGAAATAAAATGCCATCACGCCTTGGCATTTTGGTGACATTGTACAAAAAAATTTGAGTTATCATAACATCATGAAGTGAGGTATGTAATCTATAAGCATTAACCGTGCAAAAATCTGAAGGTAGTAACAAGTTTCATCGTTGGTATACTGACTGTGCAACAACATTAGAATGCCTTAGCTCAAAAACCGTTAATACATCCACAATCAAAAGCTATCCCTGAAATAATCCGGTGACATTAAATGGGATTGCTTAAATTTATCGGTGGCATTAGATTGACTGCGACAGTTAAATGTGGCATTACTTTAGTAGTAGCATTGCTTGATTTTATCGGTGGCGTTATACAAACAACAAAAAAGTGGCAATAAGAGCATGGGGAGGCCCATTCGGACAGTGGGCGCACCAGTACAATGTACCTCCACGGACGCATAGAGTGGTGAGGGAGGGATGGTTGCCCAGAGCAACAAATATGAAGGCAGCATATGTGGATTACGTCCCATTTTTGTTCTCTTTAGCCACCTTTTTCCTATGTGAGGAAAACAAACCGATCGACCTGGTCATTCTCTATTGCGTTGTCATGCCTTTCTACCCTTTTCAACCAAGAGACAATAGACTTGTTCCATAGCTGCTAGTTTTCCCCTTTTCAACTAAGATGCAGGTTTGATACCTAGTCTCCTCGACAGTACTTTCTCCCTTTCTTTCCTTATTCAACCCAGACATGGATTAGTCTGCATGAAGTAGGGTTTACTTTAATAGTGAAAATTAAGGTTTTCGTTTGCGTGACCAGCAGAGCAGAGGATAGTAAATTGGGGAGATGGGGGAGTGGAAAAAGATCCACATGCAGCGACGTGGCAGATGGGGCAATAGAACAAGGGTATGGTTCAAAAAGAGGTAGCATACCCGAGGGTCGGCGCGAAGTGGCTTTGCTCGTGGTCGTCATCCTCTGCACACACTACAGCAGCGAGCTTGGGGACGGAGTCCATCCCACACCGGTGCTAGGTATGAGAGGACGGCCTTGTCGTCAGTGTGTGACCTTGCTCGCCGACGACGAGTGCGTCAATGTTGTATGTCCTTTTCTTCCCCGGCGGACGGGATCCTGGCGGATCTGTGACCACCGGTGAGGAGGGAGAGAGAGAGGGGCCACCGCCATCTTTTTTAGATCTGGAGAGAGAGTGATAGTGTGAGAAGCAAGTGGGCAGCCCTTAGCAAGCAAGCGCTGAAGCTCCAGCCTATATACTACTTTACTAGTACAAGTAAGTACTAGAGGTAGAGTAGTTTATATTTCTCTGCATACAGTACCAATTAGTTGTGCTTTAAAACTGAACGGCATGCCATTAAAAAAATTAAGTCAAGAAATAATGCGGCACCTTGGGCCAACGCGGCCAGGTCGCATTTTGCACAAGAATGACACACCATGTTTCGATGACATGTGGTCCCGTTCCAACTTGTCAGTGAGACGACGGTGAGTCCTTTTGTATTATATCCAAACGGACATCTATGTAGGCCGGGTGCCTCTTTCTATACCGTGGTGACCGTCCGCTCTCCGCTAGCCTCTTCCTGTACCATGGCAACCGTCCACCGCCTCTTCGCCTTTCGCTCTCGATCTGGAACAACTATCCCACGCTCTTCCTCCCTCAATTTGCCTTGACTCTTCCTTCTGCCATTGTTCGTATTCTCGATGGAGGGAACATGCAGGAAAGACTCCCTTATTCTTGCCCTGATCTGAAAGATGACGTGGCAGAGGAACTCATTGATCGGTGCGACGTCTAGCATGGGAGGTTCGTTCAAGACCATTCTCGACTCAACAAATAACATCATTACAAAGAACCCAATGGTTCAGGAGCAGTTTGATCTCCCCCATCTTCTTCGCCATGACGCTGCTCACTGGCGCGCAGACGATAGAAGCCTCACCTTATGCAGGTTGATGTCGCTTGATAATGCTACGTGTGATGTTAAGATGCCATCACTTGAGGGTAAGGCCTGGGCAGGCGCAAATGGAGATTGGGTTGTTTATATTGGGTACAACTGCGAGTGGGAACTTGTGAATGTGTACACTTGTCACCGGGTTCCACTTCCTAAAATCTCATATTGCCCTGAGGTTGAGCACACCGGTATTCTACGTACTTTCAAATACGATCATGGTGATTGTCATCTACAGAAGATAGCAATTTGTCGAGTTCCCACTCACTCTTGGGGTTATAAGAATGCTTGTGTTGTCGCTATCTTCAACAAGCTTGTTGCCGTCTGATGTCGCTTGAAACTGCGTCGGTATTTCCCAAAAGAGGAAGGGATGATGCAGTATAACTACGGTAGGTATTTCCCTCAATTGTGAAAATAAGGTATCAATCCAGTGGGAGAACCAAACAACACTATGTAAATGGTACCTGCACACAAAGAACAAATACTTGCAACCCGACGCGTAAGAGGGGTTGTTAATCCCTCCTCGGGCAAAAGATAGATTTGTTTGGATGATTTTGGATAAATAGATCTCGCAATAACACAAAATAAAACAAGTAATAAAAAAGTGCAGCAAGGTATTTTTGGGTTTTGGGAATAATAGATCTAAAAACAAAAGCAAATAAAAATAGATCTCAAAGCAAATATGATAAAGAATAAACCTGGGGCCCGTAGATTTCACTAGTGGCTTCTCTCAAGAAATAGTATACGTTGGGTAAACAAATTACTATTGGGAACTTGATAGAACCTCAAATAATTATGACAATATCTAGACAATGATCATTATATAGGCATCACGTCCAAGATTAGTAGACCGACTCCTGCCTGCATCTACTACTATTACTCCACACATCGACCGCTATCCAGCATGCATCTAGTGTATTAAGTTCATGGAGAAACGGAGTAATGCAATAAGAACGATGTCATGATGTAGACGAGATCTATTCATGTAGGAATAGCCCCCATCTTGTTATCCTCAGCGATACATGCGTGTCTTGCTGCCCCTCTGTCACTGGGAAAGAACACCCCATGATCGAACCCATCACAAAGCACCTCTTCGCATGGCAAGAAAAATCGATCTAGTTGGCCTAACTAAACCAAATATCCGAAGAAGAAATACGAGGCTATAAGTAATCATGCATATAAGAGATCAAAGAAGACTCAAATAATATTCATGGATAAAAGATCTGATCATAAACTCAAAGTTCATCGGATCCCAGCAAACACACCGCAAAAAGAGTTACATCAAATAGATCTGCAAGAGACAATTGTATTGAAAATCAAGAGAGAGAGAGAGAGGGGGGGGAGCCATCTAGCTACTGACTACGGACCCGTAGGTCTATGATGAACTACTCATGCATCATCGGAGAGGCACCAATGAGGATGATGAACCCCTCCGTGATGGTGTCTAGATTGGTCTCGTGGTTCTGGAACTTGCGGCGGCTGGAATTGTGTTTCGTCAACTCCTATAGGGTTTCTGGAATATTTGGATATTTATAGGGAGGAGAGGCAGTGCAGGAGGCCACCGAGGTGTGCACAACCCACCAGGGCGCTCCTGGGACCCCAGGCGCACCCAGGTGGGTTGTGCCCCCCTCGGGGCACTCCTCTGGTACTTCTTTGGCCCAAGTTGTGTCTTCTGGTCCATAAAAATTCTCCAAAAAGTTTTGCTGCGTTTGGAATCCGTTTGGTATTGATTTACTATGATGTAAAAAACAAGCAAAAAACAGCAACTAGCACTGGGCGCTATGTCATTAGGTTAGTCCCAAAAAACTGATATAATGTTGCTATAAAATGATCGTAAAACATCCAAGAATGATAATATAACAACATGGAACAAGCAAAAATTATAGATACGTTGGAGATGTATCAGCATCCCCAAGCTTAATTCCTACTCATCCTTGAGTAGGTAGAATGATAAAAACAAATTTTTTGATGTGGAATGCTGCCTAACATGTTTATCACATATTCTTTTCTTTTGTAGCATGGACATTTGGAATTTTATATGGTTCAAAGCAATAGTCTAGCTTTGACATGAAGATTTCAATACTCAAGCATATCAACAAGCAACTATGTCTTTGAAAATATCAACACTAACGAAATTTATCCCTAGCCCATCATGCTCAATCATTGATCCATTCATGAAACACACTCGCATATTAGCTACATCCAATGCTCAAGTACGATCTTAGTGCCCCTTAGTTGGTGCTTTATAAGAGAAGATGGAGACTCAAATAAAAATTGCATAAAGTAAATAGATAGGCCCTTCGCAGAGGGAAGTAGGGATTTGTAGAGGTGCTAGAGCTCAAAGCAAAAGTTGAGAGATAAAAAAATTTGAGAGGCATACTTTTCCCGTCAACGAAAATGACCGAGTAATTCCCAACACTTTCCATGCTAGATATATAATAGGTGGTTCCCAAACAGAAAATAAAGTTTATTCCTTTTTCCACCATTATTTCACAATCCATGGCTAGCCGTATCCATGGGTGCCTTCCATACCAACGCTTTCCAAGGAATTTATTATTTGACAACATAAAGTAAATTTCTTTTTCATTTCAGGACTGGGCATCCCTATTACCACCGTACTCTTGTGCAATGACAAGTGAATAAACACTCATCTTGAGAGTAACACATCTAGCATGGAAAATATTAGCCACCCCATGTCGCTTCATGAGCGGTAGGAGCACACAAAAAGGAAATTTATTCTGAAAATTCGAGCTGGCACATACAAATGTTCTTAGAACGGCACGGAAATACCGCATATAGGTAGGTATGGTGGACTCATATGGCAAAATTGGGTTTGAAGATTTTTGGATGCACAAGTAGTATTTCTACTTAGTACAAGTGGATGCTAGCAAATAGATTGAGAAGCAGCCAACCAAGAAACGAAAAATCACATAAGCGAGCATTAAGCATAACTAACACTGAATAATGCACCATAAGTAGGATGTAATTTCATTGCATAACTATTGACTTTCGTGCTTTCATAGGGAATCACAAACCTTAACACCAATATTCTTACTAAAACATAATTACTCACCAACATGACTCACATATCACTATCATCATATCTCAAAAGTATTACAAAGAATCAAGTTTATTTTGTCCAATGATCTTCATGATTTTTTTATTATATCCCTCTTGAATATCTATCACTTTGGGACTATTTTCATATGTTGCTTTTGATAAGCTCAAACAAATTCAAGTGAAGAACATGAGCATAAAATTTTCTTCTCTCAAAATAATATAAGTGAAGCATGAGAGGATTTCTTCAAGAATTTACTAACTCTCAAATAAATCTAAGTGAAGCATGAGAGCATTTCTCCAAAAATATTAAATCACACCATGCTCAAAAAGATATAAGTGAAGTACTAGAGCAATTCCATAGCTCAAAAAATTTAGGTGAAGCATAAAGAGCAATTCTAACGAATCATAGCACAATTTTGGCTCTCTCAAATAGGTGTGTCCAGCAAGGATAGATGACACAAACTAAAAAATAAAACAAGCAAAGACTCATATAATACAAGACGGTCCAAGCAAAACTCATGATATGTGATGAATAAAAATATAGCTCCAAGTAAAATACCGATGGTCGTTAGAAGAAAGAGGGGATGCCTTCCTGGGCATCCCCAAGCTTAGTTGCTTGGTTCTCCTTGAATGTGAACTTGGGGTGCCATGGGGCATCCCCAAGCTTAGGCTCTTTTCACTCCTTAATCCTTCATCCATCGTGATCTCACCCAAAACTTAACAAAACCTTCGTGAGATCCGTTAGTATAACAAAGCAAATCACCACTCTAAGTACTATTGCAAACCCATTCATATTTTATTTTTGCATTATATCTACTGTATTATAACTTTACCACGGCTTATACCCTCCAATACAAACCATAGATTCATCAAAATAAGCACAGGACGCAAAGAAAACAGAACAGTCTGTAGTAATATTAAAACTTCGTATACTTCTGTAACTCCAAACATTCTGAAAAATTATGACAATGTAGGCCATTTGTATATCAATCTTGTGTAAAAAATCCAGAACTATATCACACTTCTGTGATTTTTAACAATTCTGCTACTGGCACACAAAGTTTCTGTTTTTCAACAAGATCAAATCGACTATCACCCAACATGATCCTAAAGGCTTTACTCGGCACAAACACTAACACTAACTAAAACATAAAAAACACAATCATAACAGTAGCATAATTGTGCAAACACTCAAGAACAGAAAGAAAAATGAAAAAATAAAATTTATTCATTGGATTGCCTCCCAACAAGCGCTATTGTTTTATGCCCCTAGCTAGGCATAATGCATAAATTCAAGTATTGTCATCTTTGGTTCTAGATCCATAGGATGCCCTCATTATTGATTCATATGGTGGCTTAATTCTTGTTCTAGGGAAATGTTCCATACCCTTTCTTAGTGGAAATTGGAATTTAATATTCCCTTCTTTCATATCAATCACGACACTTATAGTGCATACAAACGGTCTACCAAGTATAATTGGACAAGACGGATTGCTATCAATATTAAGAAATATAAAATCTATGGGCACATAATTAATTCCTATTTGCAAGAATAAGAACATCATTAACTCTTCCCATAGGCTTTTTGGTAGTAGAATCCGCCAAGTGCAAATTAAGAGAACATTCTTCAATATCGGTACGACCAAGCACATCACAAAGGGATTTCAGAATTGCGGAAATACTAGCACCCAAATCACATAAAGCAAAACACTCATGATTTCTAATCTTGACTTTGATGGTAGGTTCCCATTCATCATGTAATTTTCTAGGAATTGAAATCTCTAATTCCAACTTTTCTTCTAAAGCTTTCATCATGGCATCTACGATATGTTTATTAAAAGCTTTATTTTGGTCATAAGCATGGGGTGAATTTATCATGGACTGTAGCAAATAAATACAATTAATCAGAGAGCCATTATCATAATTAAAGTCTTTGTAATCCAAAAGAGTGGGCATATCACTAGTTAAAGTTTTGACCTCTCCAAACCAACTTTTATCAATTTTTTCATCAAGATTTTCACCTTCCAAATTATCGGGACGCATTCTAGCTAAAGTTGATTCTTCTTCAGTCCCTTTATCACCAATTTTAATTTTACTAAACAAAGAATCAATAGAAGAAACACCAATCATTTTAAGATCTTCATCATTTTTATTAAAGCAATCGCTAGAAAACGGTCTTTCTAGGAATTCTCTTTTAGCTCAAGCATAGCGGTTCCTTTCTTACTTTCATCAGTAGAAACATATAAAGCTTTAATTGATTCATCAACCTTAGGTACAAAAAATTTCAACTTGAGATTTTCTACATCGTGAGAAATTCTATCAATGCTTCTAGACATATCATCAATCTTATTCAACTTTTCTTCTATCATAGTATTAAAAGCTTTTTGGGCATTGATAAATTCTTTAATATTATTCTCAAGATCAGAGGTGTTCCTATTATTATTCTAAGAAGAATTACCATATGAATTACCATAATTATTAGAGGAATTTCTAGGAAAAGGCCTAGGATTATAATTACCTCTATAAGCATTGTTATTAAAATTGTTTCGCCAGACAAAATTCACATCTACGGGATCACTATTTTGCTCAATCAAAGTAGACAAAGGCACATCATTAATACAATAGGAGCACTTTTATTAGCAACCAATTTCATAAGATCATCAACGTTTTCACTCAACGTACTAATTTCTTCAACTGAATTAATTTTCTTACTAGTAGGTGCTCTTTCGGTATGCCATTGTGAATAATTTGCCATAATATTGTCTAGAAATTTAGTAGCTCCACCCAAAGTAATTTCCATAAAAGTACCACCCACAGCGGAATCTAAAAGATTTCTAGAAACAAATTCAATCCCGCATAATTTTTTTGTATGATCATCATTTAAACCATGACTAGGACAATTTCTTAGCATCAATTTCATTCTTTCCCAAGATTGCGCAACATGTTCATGCTCATGTTGCTTAAAATTCATGATTTGAGTTCTAAGGGAAATAATTTTCGCGGGCGGAAAATACTTAGTAATAAAATCATCTTTGCACTTATCCCAAGAATCGATACTATTGCAAGGCAAAGAAGAAAACCAATTTTTTGCACGATCTCGCAAAGAAAACGAAAATAATTTGAACTTCACAATATATTGTCCACATCTTTTTTCTTTTGCATATCGCACAATTCTATGAATGTGTTTAGATGGGACGCGGCATCCTCATTAGGAGTACTAGAAAACTGATCTTTCATAACAAGATTCAACAAACGACATTAATATCACAAGACTCCGCACTAGTGGCGGGAGGAACAATCGGAGTGCTAATAAAATCATTATTATTGGTATTGAAAAAATCACACAACTTGGTGTTTTCTTGAGTCATCGTGACTACGCGAAGAAGACAAAAAACAGATCTGAAAAGAAAAAAGACGAACAAAAAATAGGGCAAATAAAACGGCACTTTTTTGTGAAGTGGGGGAGATGAAAACGAGAGGAAAATGGCAAATAATATAAATTGCAAGGAGATGAGAGTTTTGGTTAGGAACCTGATAGATGTTGATGATGTCTTCTTGGCAACGGCGCCAGAAATTCCTTTTGATGTCGTTTGAAACTGCGTCGGTATTTCCCCAGAGAGGAAGGGATGATGCAGTACAGCTACAGTAGGTATTTCCCTCAGTTGTGAAACCAAGGTATCAATCTAGTAGGAGAACCAAGCAACACTATGTAAATAGTACCTGCACACAAAAAACAAATACTTGCAACCCGACGCGTAAGAGGGGTTGTCAATCCCTCCTCGGGCAAAAGATAGATTGGTTTGTATGATTTTGCATAAATAGATCTCGCAATGACATAAAATAAAACAACTAATAAAAAAGTGCAGCAAGGTATTTTTGGGTTTTTGGAATAATAGATCTGAAAACAAAAGCAAATAAACTCAAAGCAAATATGATAAAGAATAAACCCGGGGCCCGTAGATTTCACTAGTGGCTTCTCTCAAGAAATAGCATATGGTGGGTAAACAAATTACTGTTGGGCAATTGATAGAACCTCAAATAATTATGATGATAACAAGGCAATGATCGTTATATAGGCATCATGTCCAAGATTAGTAGACCGACTCCTACCTGCATCTACTACTATTACTCCAGACATCGACTGCTATCCAGCATGCATCTAGTGTATTAAGTTCATGGAGAAACGGAGTAATGCAATAAGAACGATGACATGATGTAGACGAGATCTATTCATGTAGGAATAGCCCCCATCTCGTTATCCTTAATAGCAATGATACATGCGTGTCTTGCTGCCCCTTCTGTCACTTGGAAAGAACACCGCACGATTGAACCCATCACAAAGCACCTCTTCCCATGGCAAGAAAAATCGATCTAGTCGGCCTAACTAAACCAAAGATTCGAAGAAGAAATATGAGGCTATAAGTAATCATGCATATAAGAGATCAAAGAAGACTCAAATAATATTCATGGACAATAGATCTGATCATAAACTCAAAGTTCATCGGATCCCAACAAACACACCGCAAAAAGAGTTATATCAAATAGATCTCCAAGAGACCATTGTATTGAGAATCAAAAGAGAGAGAGGAAGCCATCTAGCTACTGACTACGGACCTGTAGGTCTATGATGAACTACTCACACATCATCGAAGAGGCACCAGTGAGGATGATGAACCCCTCCGTGATGGTGTCTAGATTGGATCTCGTGGTTCTGGAACTTGCGGCAACTGGAATTGTGTTTCGTCGACTCCTCTAGGGTTTATGGAATATTTGGGTATTTATAGGGCGAAGAGGCGGTGCGAGAGGCCACCGAGGTGGGTACAACCCACCAGGGCGCGCCTGGCCCCCCAGGCGTGTCCAGGTGGGTTGTGCACCCTCGGGGCACCCCTCTGGTACTTTTTTGGCCCAAGTTGTGTCTTCTGGTCCATCAAAATTCTCCAAATAGTTTCGCCACATTTGGACTCCGCTTGGTATTGATTTTCTGCGATGTAAAAACAAGCAAAAACCAGCAACTGGCACTGGGCACTATGTCAATAGATTAGTCCCAAAAATGATATAAAGTTGCTATAAAATGATTGTAAAACATCCAAGAATGATAATATAACATCATAATACTTCGACTCGATGAATATTGCTCAAAAATCAGTTTTTGTACATGGTTGTGTACTGTGATGCAATTCAATACGGGTGTCTTGTGTTTGCTGCCACCACTTATCGCACTGTTTTCGCATGGGATCCTTATTGTTTCGGTACGTTTGTCTTACACTGTAATTATAATTGTTTCATTGACCATGCATGTGAGTTAGTATCCCCGTCTAATTAACCTTCTTTGTTTCCATGGTCCTGTCAACATTCCCCCACCGATACTTAGAAAATTTTATAACCAAGGGGGAGATGACGATGGTGATGATCACGAGCATGAAGACGAGCAGGACCTACATACTCAGTGGCGCCTGGCAACTTATTCTGATGGATCACCTCTTCTTGTCTGTATATAGGGCACCGCTGATGTTACTAAGGAAGCAGGTGTTGTCTCCCATGGTCGCATTCTCCGGACCTATTCCAACATCCGTTGCAGGGTATTCGGGATGGATACTAGTGTGCTAGCACGAGCACCTTCTGCCTGGTTCAGTATTGATAGTCTTGGAGAAAACTTGCTCTTCCTTGGACAAAACTATCCAATGACGGTGAAAGGCCATCCAGCTGCTGTTGGCACAACGTTACTACCATTTATGAGAAGCAAATGTATCTATACCTCGGACATTGCTATGGTTCCCTACCCTGGCTATCAGAATATGCGTCCTGATATAGGCCGCTTCAGCCTGGATGATGAGTCTTGCATTGGTCTCGATATTGACAATAGCTGGCCCTCCAGAGAATCACTTATGGTTCAAAGCAAGCGTTTCCAACGCCAAGGATTCGTTGACCTGAAGTTTATTTCATCGCTTTGTTATTTGTTGTGTGAGAAAAACTTTAGTATTATAATGGATCCTTGTTGTCATTGTGCGTTGATGACCTGTTGTACTATCTAATACTAAATGATATGCATGTGATAAACTTACTTAATCTATGAATGGCTTTCAGAGTGGGTGCTGTGACGAGGCAAAAGAAATCCCGAATACATAATTGTACGTGCATTGCAACAAGTTATCCGATGAGTCCAATCAACAATAGTACTACTCCTACTAGTTATATTAGCTTCACATGCTTCGTGCAGCGGGCGGGTGTTTTTACTGTAGCTGTGAATCCCATCATCCTAGGTCGTCGGATGAGTCCAATCAACGGTAGAACTTGCATTCTAATGTTTGGATTCAAACTTTCAAAACTGTTGCACCATCTCTATCTATGTCTATGTATACGTAATACAACAAGTTTTAAACTTGAGACCAGCCATCCACCCTCACAAAGAACACTTTTTAGCCTAGGACAGACTCTAGGAAATTTGGCCACAGTGTGAGGTGGGCCATATGTTAATGTGTTCGTTGTACATAACCAGCACCTCGAATCCTCGATAGTATTGTATATAGTAGGGTGGCATGGGCCAGAACAAGCATTCACGCCCATGAGTACGGCACACACCACCTGCACGACTCCCATCTGATGCCATATTTCTTGGAGTTTGTGCTACAGCTATCTCTTCTCCCTCCTCGTTTCTCTAACTCGGGCATCGCACGACGGGCGGAGTGGGAATTTGGGGATAGTCGGTTTCCTCAACTGCGGTCCCGCCTGTAGTGAAGATGCGAGACAACACGCGTTCCCCTTGAGTGGTGTGCCGGATCAATCGTGTGGGGGTGCGACATGAACACATCAGGATTTTCCTTTTGAACTTGTACTAGTGACTAGTAAGTTGTAACACTTGGTTCTGCTCCTGGCGCGGCCGATAGATAGAAATAACTATTTTCCCTAAAAAAATAGAAATAACGATTCAAAGCGCTAGCGCTGGGCTTTTCCCGCGTGATAAACGGGGAAGTCTTGCCAATTTCGACCATCATCGCTTTCCTTACATGCGGTCCCACATGTAAGTGATATGCCTAGCCACTATGCATTGAGGGAAGGGCCGGAACGCCCGTCTGGGGTGATCCTGCGCAGTGGTCTGCTCACACGCCTCCGGTCTACTCAAAGACTCCATCCTGATTTCTTGGTCCTTTCGTATTTTGTGTCAAATTTGACCATAGATTTAATTGACAAATTTTTAATTCATGTTATAAAAATTTATATGGTTGGATTCGTATTTGAACATAGTTTCCAATAATACTATTTTTTGTGACATGCGTTAACATTTTGTAAATTGAATTCATAGTCAAAATTTTGCACAAAACACTAAGGGTAACAATAAACCAGGATGGAGGTAGTACCACCCGCACGACGCCTCCTAGTAGCCAATTAATAGAGTGGCCCGTGGCAGCACTTAAATGGTTAGTAGAACGCCCACAGTTTCAATACTACTTATGTTTTCGATTGTAACATGGCAGCTCTTTGTTCCAAAATGACTTTGTTTTGGTTGTTTATGTGTGCGCCTTCGCAAATTGAACCACCACACCCAGAAGTTTGAAATCCATTCCCATTTCTTGCATGGGACCTACATATTCCCATTACACGTCAATATTAATATATAAGAAGTTTGGTTGTGGCGCGGTTCATGCATGGTACGTAAGTTATGAAGTTGATGCAAAAGGTAAGAAAATTACAATATACATGGAATTGACACAAAAATAAAGATGCATACGGATCCATCAACGACATCCTCTCGCCCTAGTGCGCCGGGTCACCAACCGACAGGTGAGAAGCAACGGTGTTGGTGGCGAGCTCAACATGCTTCTGAACAATGCCGTCTAAGGTTGTCCCTCGGTCGAAGAAGTACATCATCCTATCGTCCTCCTCTGGAATGCAGTATTCCTTGTGGATGATTTGCTCATAGACATGGGTGATTATGTCGATGGTGTCTTGCTGAGCCAGGCGCTGCACGGTGAGCGCGACCTCGAGGTGGACATTCTCCGGCACGACGGCGGGCAGTCGCAGGGACACCAGTGCGTCGAAGAGGTTGTCACCATAGAGGTCGTTGAGGGTGGCGAGCATAGCCTGGGAAGTGGGCTGGTGGCGTACGTCAAGATCATCTGCGAGCTTCTTCACGACGGTGAACTTGTCGAGGAAGCCGACGGGGGCCTCGTCGAACAAGGAGACGAAGCTGTCGTCCAAGAGGCCTCTCGCCCTGGTGGCCTCAAGAACGACCTGGAGACGTTCCTCAGTATCGGGCCGCAGGCCGGCGTCGTGGACCATCTGGCATAGTCGGCTCATGCTCGCGCTCATCGCCTCCATGGGTCTAGCTTCTGGTTAACCGATCTTGCGATTCGAGTGATCACTCTTGCAGGGTGTGTAGATGCGTAGTATTTCGTAGATGGATTGGACTGGCGGGGAGCCTTTATATGAGAAGTGTAGACTGTGTTGCATTCACGTGTGTGTTGGACATCTACTCCTCTGCCCTTACTCCCTACGTACCGGTGCACTATATATAGTCATCTTACCGAGACCAAGTTGGGGAAAAACAAGAGAACTTGATGTTTATTTCGTAATTAATGTCATTGCATGCAGAGAATTGAGCACCACATGTTGTGCTAAGTAGTCTGAAGTCATTGAATACATACACACCCCACGTCCCCTATTGGTCGATTTCTTTTTTCGTGGAAAAAATTGGGAATGGGGTGGGTAGTTAATGCACTGCGCCTAAATTTTTTGGGATTATTTGGTTTTCGTAATGTGACTAATACACCAGTACGGAGGGAGTACAATCGTAGTCTGATTGATGAGATTTCAGATTTGAGCCATCTACCTCAAGGGAGAGTGTATAATATCATCGGGAACTACATTCAAAACCGAATAAAACAATACTCCATGTATTTATTTACAGAGGGAGTAGTATATTTTTTGTGACATGCATTACTAGATATTGCAAGTCAAATACTAAATCCAGACGGAGGTGGTAGTACTACTAAATCCACACGGTGGTGCTAGTACTAGTAGTACTACCAATTTAGTAGTACTGTACACTACTGCAGGATGCTGCTAACGCGACACTACGATCAGAGACCCTTCGACGAAACTGTGTGCGATGCATTAATTGTAAATGGTGATGCAGAAAAACTGTCAAAAAAGGTGCAAAACATTTGCGATGGCGGATACATCAAACACGGTTCATATTTTAGTTGCATGTGCGATGCTAGGCATACAGTTGAGTTCAATGAACTGTTTGCGATGAGGCAGAACAACAGAAACGGGCAGCCAGATGAAGGTGTGTGCGATATACGTCATATAGTTCACTCGGATGAACTGTTTGTGATTAGGCAACACAAAATAAATGGTCAGCCATATCAAGGTGTGTGTGATATATGGCATACAGTTCACTTGGATGAACTGTTTGCTTTGAGCCAAGAGAACAAAAAGGGTTCAATTTAACAAGATGTGTGTGATACGTGACAAGCAGGTCAGTAATCAAAAATGTGTGCGAAGACCGATAATAATACAGACGATTGCTGCTAATAAGCCGTGCATGTTGTGGGCAAACGCTTGGTGGTATACAATTGTCAGCGATGATGAAATCATCACCGACGGGTTCCCTAGTATGGTCCGTGTGCGATGTCATTGCACACAGATCAACGACATATGTACTTACAACTTATAAGGACTTGATTCCATAAACAAATTGAACATCCAATTACATATGTGGCTAGTACACACATGACCTTTGCACACACCAAAGTATGTTCCAAAATGCCTAGAAAACTCAAATAATGTATAGAAAGGCAAAACGAACCCTGAATAATTTCATATTTTTAGGACGACGCTCCTATAGTTGCATGTTGCCTATGTGAAATAAATCAAGGCGGGAAGAGATGACAACGTATGTCATTTCGCACACATGGGTGACAATTTCCCTCTCAGAACCATGAGCCGTTTTGAGAGAAGCTCCGGTTTGTAAGAAGTTTGTACCAAAACTTGTCCCAAACTGGACTAATTTTTTACCATAGCATGTTGGTGCTATGCCATAACACCATGCCAAGTTTCATGATTTTGAGGCGAGTTTTGGATTTATAGTAATTTTAAAACCAGGTTTCTCAATGTTTACTGTCGAGTCGGCACCGCCCTGGATAGGCTTTTTCCTCGTGGGTCCCAAATGACAAATCCAAATCTTCCACTACCATGCCGCTTTTCTTATTAAGAGTTACAACCCATTTGGTGTGCTAGCTGAAAATAAGTTTGTGGGTGCTGGTGGGCGCTAAGAACTTGCGGTTCTTTAATGAACAAAGATCTCAAGGATCCCGCGAGAGTGATGTTCTTTCCCTATGTTGTGAATGCTTATAATATTTATGTCTTAACTAAAGAAATGGCAAGCCATTGGCCCAGTATGAAAGAAAATCTTGGTCAAAGCCGAGTTGAAAAGGGCAACAATATCTAACTCCAGCTTACAAACAGTACAAAAGCATGAGGATTAATTGCTCATCAGGTTTAGACAAAATCCAGATTGAACAGGACAATGCCATCTAACTCAACCAAAGTTTTTGGCAGTCACAATCAAATGGATCGGTCTGATCCATAAAATCAAGATCCCGGGCCAGAAATTCTAGTGGTCCATGATGACAATCTTTTGTAAATAGAAGCCGAGCATGATCAGAAGCCCTTAGGTCCACCTGAAACTACTTTTTATGCTATTCAACACTTGCAGCCGTAAGAAATTTCTTGTCGAAAAATTAATCCTCACGGACAATAGTGCCCTCACATTCAACATGAAGAATGTGACAAAGCTAGTGTTTGCATTGTTGGATGCATATCCTTCCAGCGTTACTGTCTTCAAACGAATGTCATGAGATCTGAGAAAATCCCGGTGCTTCTTGAACCATCGATTCGTTATACTTTTTTCTCCATGTGTTAGTGCCTAAATATAAATGAAGATTGAAAACACTTAATGCCTAAAACAATATTATGTTGAAAGAGTGATAGCTGAACGATTAATTATAGTACATTATATATGGGCTTTCAATGTGCGTGAAATCATCACCTTTATATACAAATTCTCCAGACATGGAAAGCATTGCAGCAAGCCAATAATTGTGTTCAGATCAAAACACCACATACTGATATGTAAGGTCTTGACAGAATCCACCACCACTGATAGGATGGACAAGCTCTTAATTGAGCATAGAACATAATATTAGTACCAAAAGTGTACTCCAATATGATACTTAACTTATGCGCACAAATGAAAAAAGCAGATTACAAAAGTTTACATGAATAATAATATATAGTACCTCAATAGGTGTGGAGCCAAACACCATCTTGAACCATCTAAAAGGTTCACGAATTGCACCCAAGGTCTCCAGTTTAGGCGCAGAGACTACAATTATTTGCGAAGGTACTATAGTAGAATCAAGGACCAACCTTTGATGTGAAGGGGCATCTTTGATGATGAGATCATGTCCAAAAAAACAAATTCCCATGCTTACAAGGTGGGGCGACTTTATTTTGAGATAACATATACGAATTTCTATTCCAAAAACAAGCAACAAGCGCTCCAGGGCAGGGTAGCTGGAGTGGATGATGCTATGCAGTGTGGCCTCTGACAGATCAATGTAGCGACCCGACCTCAAACGGTCCAGTCTCTGTGCTTCAGTGTCATCCCTGGATCGGTAATGCTGACACACACAATACTCGAAGGATTTATAACAGAGTAGCAATCACACACTTATTACATCGAATGTCTCAAAAGAGAACTTATTACAATAAATATGGCTTAAGCCCATCTAACACGATAACAATGGAAGGCTTGGAACATAAAGTGAGTCCATCAACTCCAACGGCATAGCTGAGTGCATGACAACGACCTATCACACTTTACTCGTCGTCTGAAAAGTCTGCAACATAATACGTTGCAGCCCGAAAATGGGTCAGCACATGGAATATGCTGGCAATATAACATAGTAGAGCAATGAACAGAATAATGCTATCACTACATGCATATATGGCTGGTGGAGGCTCTACGGTTATATGTTTTTGCGAAAAGCCAATTTTTCCCTACAGCAAAGGAATAAATTTTATTTAACTATCATGGTAGTTGAAACATCATTGAGAAGGTTCCTCCAACTCAATCCCAATTAAAGTAATCAACAACCCAACAAATTAAATTAGAGTGATGAGATACAATAGGATAATCCAAGTACTAGATACTCAAGATGTCCATAACCAGGGACACGGCTAACCATGATTAGATTGTACACTCTGCAGAGGTTTGCGCACTTTTCCCCACAAGACTCGATCGCCTCCGTTGGATTTCTCGCACTACATGGTGTTTGAGAAACGGATGACCGAGACACAGTCTTTCAGAAGCATTAACTATTTACTCTGGGTGGACAGTTACACCTACTTTCCCTCTACATCTGCTAGCCCACCACTGAAAGAGGTCACACAACATACTCAACTATGCCAGAGCCCATAATGGCTTGTGGCTGCACACGGAAGTTTCTAGCATGAATAATCTTATGATCCCTTTGAGCCTGGGTGGCGGACCATAGGATGATCACACGGGTACTCCGGGATATCCTAGGACATCACTGGATTCTCCAGGTGCCCAAACAAGCAATCCACCCAGATGTGTATTAAAGTTGCCACCTTAAGTTGAACCATTAATTAACAACTCACATCTGTCATGGATACTCTCAAACCCAATCCACGTCTATGAGCATAGCATGGCAATAAGCATAACGTAGAAGTAACTCCCAGGGTTTGATAATAAACAGGGCAATAGGTTCTACCTCATCAACTACTTCCCAAACCCACATGTTAAGAGATCCTACTCATGCAATGTGTGAGGGTTGTAACTAATTCATAAAAACTAGGTAATAAAGGGGTATGATCAATGTGTTACTTGCCTTGCCGACGATCCGCAAAACCTAGTGACTCGTAGTAGCACGCTTCGCACTCCGGGAATTCTATCACAAACAAACAATAACATACATAAGCAATCAAGCAAAGATGCACGGGTAAAACTCAAATAAGAAGATCTAACTAGAAAGTTCAACTTAAGAACTCTGGTTTGCAAAAGAATCGAATCAAACGGAGCAACGAAACTCAAACTGCGAAAGAAACAAGATCCAATTACTAATCTGCACTAAAGTCAATTTTTACAGTACCAAAATCTTGTTCAAGTTGGTTAAACAGAAAGAGGGCTTCGAGGCGAAGATCTAGGCGCTTGAGTCACCTGATTCTGATAAATGAGCGAAAAGATGAACTAAAACGAAAATCGGATCAGAAATCGCGATCGAAAATAATCGCGAAAACCCGAGAAAAAGAAAAAAACTGACGAACAGGCTAACGAACAAACGTTCGTTGTCTGTGACTAACGGGTGAACGGCGTTCGTTTAAACGAACAAACGGACGAACGTCCGCAAAATAAATAAACTGACAGAAAAACCGATCTAACGAATTAAATCGGAAAATAAAAAAACCGGGGCTTAACCGAAGAAAACCGACCAGTCAACGGCGACGAGATCTGGCGGGCGGCGGCGGCGCGGCGCGCGAGGTGGCGCCCTAGCGTTTGGGGTGCGGGGTGGGCTGGGCGGCGGCGGTGGGCTGCGGGGCAGGGGGCGGCTTATAAGGAGGGGCCTGGGGAGGATTCCGGGCCGGATACGACCCGTAGGTCGGTTCCTTTTTCTTAAAATAATTCCGATGCGTAGAAAAACGAAGAAAAAGAATACTAAACGGACTCCAAAAATCCCGAAATAAATTTTTCCCGTCCTCTAAAGATATGCCGGACAAGGTGAACATATATTTGGGCCTATAATGCAATTTTGAAAAACACGTATATTTCCTAATTCAAATAAAATAGCAATAAAATCCGAATAAAACAAATATTTGATTTTAATATTTTTCCTCCAATATTTCATTTATTTTGGAGAAGTCGTATTATCTCCTCTCATATATTTTATGAAACATTTTCAAAGAGAAAATAAATTAAAACCAAAGGGATCCTTGTTTCACTATTTGATAAAAGTCAAATATGAAAAACGTGAAATCCCCAACTCTCTCCGAGGGTCCTTGAGTTGCTTAGAATTTCGAGGATCGCGAAATGAAATGCAATAAAATATGATATGCATGAATGACCTATGTATAACATTCCAAATTGAAAATTTGGGATGTTACAAACCTACCCGCCTTAAGATGAATCCCGCCCTCGAGATTCGGGTTGGCTAGCAAATAGGTGCGGGTGGTCCTTGCGTAGATCATCCTCTCGTTCCCAAGTGGCTTCATCCTCGGTATGGTGGCTCCACTGAACTTTGCAAAACTTGATAACCTTGCTGCGAGTAACTCGGCTAGCAAACACCAGAATCTTGACAGGTTTCTCCTCATATGTCAAATCACTGTCCAACTGAATCGCTTCCAGGGGCACTGTATCTCTCAGAGGGATATCAGCCATCTCTGCATGACACTTCTTCAACTGGGAAACGTGAAACACATCATGTACTCCCGACAGTCCTTCGGGTAACTCCAACTTGTAGGCAACCTCTCCCATGCGTTCCAAAACATGGTACGGTCCCACAAATCTCGGGGCTAACTTTCCTTTAACTCCAAAATGCTTAACTCCTCGAAGCGGTGACACTCGCAGATACGCTCTGTCTCCAATTTCATAGACTACCTCCTTGCATTTCGTATCTGCATAACTCTTCTGTCGGGACTAAGCTACCTTCAGTCTATCTCGAATCAACTTAACCTTCTCTTCAGATTCCTTTATCAAATCCGGTCCAAACAACTGACGGTCTCCAACTTCATCCCACATCAACAGTGTTCGGCATCTTCTTCCATACAGGGCTTTGAACGGTGCCATCTTCAAACTGGCTTGGTAGCTGTTGTTGTATGAGAACTCCGCGTAGGGTAAATTGTCATCCCAACTAGATCCGTAATCTAGCGCACAAGCTCTCAACATGTCCTCCAGAATCTGATTGACTCTCTCGGTCTGTCCATCTGTCTGCGGGTGAAAGGCTGTGCTGAACTCTAGCCTGGTACCCAAAGTCTGGTGCAGTTGGTGCCAAAACTTTGAAGTAAAATGTGTTCCTCTATTTGATACGATGGTCCTCGGACATACGATCCTGGTCATGTATATCTTGCCCAACTTCGCACTTGTATAAGTGGTTTTCATTGGGATAAAGTGGGCTACTTTTGTCAAGCGATCCACTACTACCCAGATAGAATCATATCCCGATCGGGTCCTGGGCAATCCGGTGATGAAATCCATGCCAAGCTTATCCTACTTCCATTCGGGTATCGGCATAGGCTGTAGTAATCCTGCTAGCTTCTGATGTTCTGCCTTCACTCTCTGACATACATCACATACGGCTACATACTCGGCAATATCTTTCTTCATACCAGTCCACCAGAAATGCTCCTTCAAATCCAAATACATCTTAGTGTTTAAGGGGTGTATTGAGTATGGCGAGTCATGAGCTTCCTGTAGTATCAACTTCCTGATCTCTGTGTTACTGGGCACATATATACGGTCCTCAAACCATAAGGTGTCGTGCTCATACTCACGAAAACCTTTGGCTTTCCCTTCGCTCATCTTCTCCTTTATCTCGGCAATCTCCATGTCATCCTTCTGAGCTTCTTGAATCTTTCCCAACAATGTAGACTGAACTTCCATTGCTGCAACAAAACCTCTAGGAACTATCTCCAAACGTAGCTCCCTGAGATCCTCGGCTAACTCCTTTGGCATCCCTCCGCTTACGAGGGTGTTAACATAACTCTTACGGCTCAAAGCGTCTGGTATGACATTGGCCTTGCCGGGATGATAGTGCAACTTCATATCATAATCCTTTATGAGCTCCAACCATCTCCTCTGCCTGAGGTTAAGCTCCTTCTGTGTGAAGATGTACTTCAAACTCTTGTGATCCATATACACATCGCAACGGTTTCCAATGAGAAAATGTCTCCAGGTTTTGGGCGCATGCACCACAACGGCTAGCTCCAAATCATGCGTAGCATAATTCAACTCATGCGGTTTCAGTTGTCGTGAGGCATACGAAACAACCCTTCTGTCTTGCATAAGTACTGCTCCAAGTCCTAAGCGAGAGGCGTCGCAATACACTTGGAAATCCTTGCGTATATCTGGCAGAATCAGCACTAGGGCTGTAGTCAAACATTTCTTCAACTCCTGGAAACTTGCTTCACACTCGTCAGTCCAATGGAACTTAGTGTCCTTCTTCAACAATGCCGTCATAGGCTTCACAATCTTGGAAAAATTCTCAATGAATCTCCGATAATATCCCGCGAGTCCAAGAAAACCGCGGATCTCTCCGACTGAAGTGGGTTCCAACCACTCCGTGACTGACTGAACCTTGGTGGGATCCACTGCTATACCTTCTCCTGATATAACATGTCCAAGAAATCCAACTTCCTTCAACCAAAACTCACATTTGCTGAACTTTGCATATAACTGATGTTCCCTGAGCTTCTCGAGAACTAAACGCAAATGCTCCTTGTGTTCCTCTTCATTCCTCGAGTATACCAAGATATCATCAATGAACACCATGACAAATTTATCCAAGAACTCCATGAACACCTTGTTCATCATACTCATGAAATATGCAGGGGCGTTAGTTAGTCCAAATGACATAACCGTATACTCATATAGCCCGTACCTTGTGGTGAAAGCTGTCTTAGGTATATCCTTCTCCTGAATCTTCAGCTGGTGATATCCTGATCGTAGATCAATCTTCGAAAACACCTTAGCTCCTTGCAGCTGGTCAAACAAATCATTGATCATCGGCAGTGGGTACTTATTCTTGTTTGTTACCTCATTCAACGCACGATAATCAACAACCATCCTTAACGATCCATCCTTCTTCTCAACCAAGAGCACTGGGGCTCCCCATGGTGATGAACTTCTTCGAATATAACTTTTCTCCAATAACTCCTTAATCTATTTCTTAATCTCCTCCAGATCGTTTGCGGGCATCCGGTATGGTCTCTTTGATATAGGCCCGGTGCCTGGCAATAGCTCTATCAAAAACTCGATATCTCAATCTGGTGGCATGCCTGGTAACTCTTCCGGAAATACATCCAGGTAATCCTTCACTACGGACACTTCCTCCTGAACAACTCCCGTGAGAGAATTTACTTGGGTCCTCCTCGACGCATGCCTGGATACGTACTTCATCCTTTTTCCCTCCGGGGTAGTGAGAAAAATTGACTTACTCGGGCAATCGATGTTTCCTCCATACATCGATAGCCAATCCATACCTAGTATCACATCCAAACCTTGTGAGTCCAAAATTATTAGGTCTGAGGGGAAAACATGGCTTCCAATGGTCAATGGCATCTGAAAACATCCTTGACTTGCCATATACTCTGCTCCTGGCGAACTTACTAACATGGGTTTCCTAAGTACCTTAGTGGGCAACTTATACTTATCCACGAATCCCCTTGATATGTATGAATGCGATGCACCAGTATCGAAAAGAACAATTGCAGTAAAAGACTTAACCAAAAACATACCAATAACTGCATCAGGCTGCTCCTCAACTTCCTCCACGTTCACGTGGTTCACTTGTCCCCTATTGAAAGGGTTGGGCTTCTTCCCAGCGCTTCCATTGCCATTGCTGTTCTTTGCTTCAGGGCACTCAGTGGCATAGTGTCCAGTCTTCCCGCACTTGAAACAAGTAATGTGACTTAGGTCCTTCTTGGCGGGTGTGGCTGGGTTAGAGCGGTTCTGATTGCTGCCTACTCCGTTCCCATTTCCATTCTTGGGGCCATTGTGGTTGTGAGAACTCCCTCCATTGTGGGTGTGGCCTCCATGGTTATGGACAAGTCCTCCCGAGTTCGGGGTGAAACGAGGCTTCTGTTGAGCTCCAGAATTGTACTTTCCTTGTCCATACTTCCTCTTGCGGCTCTCAATCTGCTGATGCTTCCCTTCAATCATAAGAGCCTTGTCTACCAACTCCTGGTAGTTGTTGAAAGTTGCCACCATCAACTGCATGCTCATCTCATCATTTAGCCCTTCCATAAACTTCTCCTGCTTTGCGGCATCTGTGGCCACATCATCAGGGGCATAACGAGATAGCTTACTAAACTCATCTACGTACTGAGCCACAGTACGATTTCCCTGGCGTAAGTTGCGAAACTCACGCTTCTTCATGCTCATAGCTCCAGTTGAGACATGGGCTGTGCGGAATGCTTGCTGAAACTGATCCCAAGTGACATTGGCTATGGGGAAAGTGGATGTGTAATTCTCCCACCATGAAGCTGCTGGTCCATCCAATTGGTGTGCGGCAAAACGCACCTTCTCAGCATCCGTGCAACCTGTGATGGTCAACTCCCTTCCAGTCCTGCGTAGCCAGTCATCCGCAACTATTGGCTCGGTGCTACTGGAAAACACCGGCGGCTGTAACCTCAGAAAACGGGCTAAGTTGTCAATTGGAGGAGGATTGTTGTTGTTGTTGTTGTTGCCTTGGTTCTAGACTAATATCTGCATCAAGGCATTCTGCTGCTGGATCAACTGGGTGATCTCCGGTGGGAAGACAAATCCGGTGTCACGTCTCGGAGGCATCTGATGGGTTTAGAGGGAAGAGAGTAGAATAGAAATTAGGTCTAGTGAGAAAACACTACCCATATGCACATGAGACAAACACAAACATATCACTCAATCAATCAAGCAAGGGCATATAATCGATCTAACTGTCGTTACAGTGCTCGGACTATACTATTTACATGGGGAAAATACTACTGATCATATGGTGGTCTACTAGAAATTTTGATCGGTGGGACTCCATGATATCCGCTCCAGCTTCGTCTTCAAAATCATCATCACTATCATCGGGGTCGGAGTCGGTGTCGTCGACGATGATGTAATTCTCCGGGCAAGTGGAATCGTCGTCTTCTCCTCCTGGCGCGGGGTCTCCCATGAATACTCCGATCTTCTTTATCAGGTCGTCGTTCTTCTCCAGTAGTGTGTCGATTTCCTCCTCATATCCATCGCGTGTAGACTTGAGTTCCTCCTCTAACTCGGTGATCCTTGTCATTGCCTTCTTCAAATCTATCATGCCTGCGCACATCTGGTTCTCCTGGCGACGAATGTGCTGATTTAACTCCTGGATGAATGCTGCAATGGACCTGTCCTTCCTGGTGCTGATCATCTCCCATTGCTCATCTCGGTGCCCACAAATCTGGTAGATAGTATCCTTGAGATCCTTGTGGTAAACTTCTCCAATGCGTCCCATGGTGATGTGGGCTACCATGCTCTTGCCTAGACTCTAGGTGGGTGCATCAAAGGAAAACTCTATGGGCTCAGTGACTGGCGTGAATGTCCTTCCTGGAAATTGAACTTGAATCATCCAGCGCTCCTGTTCCGGTAAAGTGGCGTTGTAGGTCCCGGTGAAGCTTGGTATTCCAATGTTCAGGTATCTAGTGACTTCCTTCAAGTGTCGTCCAAAGGGGGTGTCTTCATCCGGTTGTGCAAACTTGTTCCTCGAGTCCACTATCCTAAAGAGTAGAAAATGGAGAGGAGTCAGAAATGAGTAGAGAAGAGTGACCTATGGCTTTTCTTAGTGGTTGTGTCCTACATTCAGCGTGTGCTCTGATACCATCTTGTAGCGACCCGACCTCAAACGCTCCAGTCTCTGTGCTTCAGTGTCATTCCTGGATCGGTAATGCTGACACACACAGTACTCGAAGGATTTATAACAGAGTAGCAATCACACACTTATTACATCGAATGTCTCAAAAGAGAACTTATTACAATAAATATGGCTTAAGGCCATCTAACATGATAACATCGGAAGGCTTGGAAGATAAAGTGAGTCCATCAACTCCAAAGGCATAGCTGAGGGCATGACAACGACCTATCGCACCTTTACTCGTCGTCTGAAAAGTCTGCAACATAATACGTTGCAGCCCGAAAACGGGTCAGCACATGGAATATGCTGGCAATATAACACAGTAGAGCAATGAACAGAATAATGCTATCACTACATGCATATATGGCTGGTGGAGGCTCTACGGTTATATGTTTTTGCGAAAAGCCAATTTTTCCCTACAGCAAAGGAATAAATTTTATTTAACTATCATGGTAGTTGAAACATCATTGAGAAGGTTCCTCCAACTCAATCCCAATTAAAGTAATCAACAACCCAACAAATTAAATTAGAGTGATGAGATACAATAGGATAATCCAAGTACTAGATACTCAAGATGTCCATAACCGGGGACACGGCTAACCATGATTAGATTGTACACTCTGCAGAGGTTTGCGCACTTTTCCCCACAAGACTCGATCGCCTCCGTTGGATTTCTCGCACTACATGGTGTTTGAGAAACGGATGACCGAGACACAGTCTTTCAGAAGCATTAACTATTTACTCTGGGTGGACAGTTACACCTACTTTCCCTCTACATCTGCTAGCCCACCACTGAAAGAGGTCACACAACATACTCAACTATGCCAGAGCCCATAATGGCTTGTGGCTGCACACGGAAGTTTCTAGCATGAATAATCTTATGATCCCTTTGAGCCTGGGTGGCGGACCATAGGATGATCACACGGGTACTCCGGGATATCCTAGGACATCACTGGATTCTCCAGGTGCCCAAACAAGCAATCCACCCAGATGTGTATTAAAGTTGCCACCTTAAGTTGAACCATTAATTAACAACTCACATCTGTCATGGATACTCTCAAACCCAAGCCACGTTTACGAGCATAGCATGGCAATAAGCATAACGTAGAAGTAACTCCCAGGGTTTGATAATAAACAGGGCAATAGATTCTACCTCATCAACTACTTCCCAAACCCACATGTTAAGAGATCCTATTCATGCAATGTGTGAGGGTTGTAACTAATGCATAAAAACTGGGTAATAAAGGGGTATGATCAATATGTTACTTGCCTTGCTGACGATCCGCAAAACCTAGTGACTCGTAGTAGCATGCTTCGCACTCCGGGAATTCTATCGAAAACAAACAATAACATACATAAGCAATCAAGCAAAGAGGCACGGGTAAAACTCAAATAAGAAGATCTAACCAGAAAGTTCAACTTAAGAACTCCGGTTTGCAAAAAGAATCGAATCAAACGGAGCAACGAAACTCAAACTGCGAAAGAAACAAGATCCAATTACTAATCTAGACTAAAGTCAAATTTCACAATACCAAAATCTTGTTCAAGTTGATTAAAAAGAAAGAGGGCTTCGAGACGAAGATCTAGGTGCTTGAATCGCCTGATTCCAATAAACGAGCGAAAAGATAAACTAAAACGAAAATCGGATCAGAAATCGTGATCGAAAATAATCGCGAAAAACCCGAGAAAAAGAAAAAAACTAACGAACAGGCTAAGGAACGAACGTTCGCTGTCTGTGACTAACGGGTGAACGGCGTTCGTTTAAACAAACGAACAGATGAACGTCCGCAAAATAAATAAACCGACGGAAAAACCGATCTAACAAATTAAATCGGAAAATAAAAAAACCGGGGTTTAACAAAAAACAACGACCGGTCAACGGCGACGAGATCCGGTGGGCGGCGGCGGCGGCTCCGGCGACGGCAGGCGGCGGCGGGAGGCGGCGGCTCGGCGGCGGCGCCGCGCTAGGGCGGCGACGGCGCTAGGGTTTGGGGCGCGGGGTGGGCTGGGTGGCGGCGGTGGGCTACGGGGCAGGGGGCGGCTTATAAGGAGGGGCCTGGGGAGGAGTCCGGGCCGGATACGGCCCGTAGGTCGGTTCCTTTTTTTTAAATAATTTCGACGCATAGAAAAACGAAGAAAAAGAATACTAAACGGACTCCAAAAATCCCGAAATAAATTTTCCCCATCCTCTAAAAAAATGCCGGACAAGGTGAACATTTATTTGGGCCTATAATGCAATTTTGAAAAATGCGTATTTTTCCTAATTCAAATAAAATAGCAATAAAATCCGAATAAAACAAATATTTGATTTTAATATTTGTCCTCCAATATTTCATTTATTTTGGAGAAGTCATATTATCTCCTCTCATATATTTTAATATGAAACATTTTCGGAGAGAAAATAAATTAAAACCAAAGGGATCCTTGTTTCACTATTTGATAAAAGTCAAATATGGAAAACGTGAAATCCCCAACTCTCTCCGAGGGTCCTTGAGTTGCTTAGAATTTCGAGGATCGCGAAACAAAATGCAATAAAATATGATATGCATGAATGACCTATGTATAACATTCCAAATTGAAAATTTGGGATGTTACAATCAACCACCACAAGCGCAAGTTTTTTTTAGTAGTGGGAGTCGAAGCATTTGTACTAGATTGTCTGCTAGATGGCACCGGGCGAAGGTGGCGGTGTGGAGAGAGGAGGAAAACCACGAGATGGACATCGGTGGTGAGGGCACAAATACATAGATTCGTGGTATGTTACATACATAGTCATGGTAGAACTCAAGTTGCTGGAGTTTATTGAATTGACAGGATGTCAGCCAGGCGGCCACCATGGAGGGTATGTCTAGTAGGTAGCATGCCGGGATGCAGATGCGTTGAATGGAGCCCTAGTGGGAGTAGATGATGGCTCAGGGGAGTTCAGGATCATCATCAACAAATAGCTGACGACAGTCGAGATTAAGAGGTGCGGCGCGCCACTGAGTGTGCCACCGAGATGGGAGGACTTGTGTGAGGCAGCCATCCTTGGTGGGGAGAAGGGAGATGATCTCCCCAAGGATGCCATCCGGGAGATCGCTGATGTGGTCCGCCGGAGATTCTGGTGGTTCCTCAGGTCCAGGGGGGCGTGGCCACTTCTGGCCGCGCAGCCGGGTCCAAGATCTACATCCGGCGGCAACACTGGATGGAGCCTCATCTGTGTACATACCAATCTGAAAGAAAAAATGGCAGAAACATACATGTAAGACATTCAAAATCAATTCTCAAGATCTGGAAGAAAAAATGCACAAACATATACGTAGGACATTCAAAATTAATTCTCAAGATCTGGCCACGAATTATTAGCACGCAAGCTAACCCTAGTCGTATTATTAGCAAAAATCATTTATACAGAAGAAACAATTAATCACTAACTCTATACGGATAACATTCAAACAATCAATACACTACGTGCACTGGTACCACGAGGTGCTGTACAAACAGTTTTTAACCCCTTTCCGCGACGGCATTTGGAACCGTGTCCAAGTGACTGTGGGCGATAGGGGGTCCTTCCCACACAACCCAGAAACCGTCGGGGATAGGGAGCCAAGATGCATATACAGTACTCCTACTCGTTTGTGCTTGAATTGCCATCGCAGTCGGTATTATGTGGTGCTACGTTTATGATGCGCGGCCCATCACAAACGGTTCACTATTATAGAACGTGTATGATAAGCAGACAATTACACACATTCGCTTTTCCCAAACCGTATGCGGTAACTAATTAAGAAGATTGGCTAATCGTCGTACAAGTGTCGGACAGGATTACGAAACGTCGGGCCATCGTAACATCATCGTACATGACAACTATCGCACATGCTATTCTGTGGTGCAACGTTTATGATGCATACTTCATCAGAAACAGTTCATGGTTGCGAATCGTGTACGATAAGGGAACTATCACAAACATTTAGTTTGCCCGCACCGTTTGTGATTTTTTCTGACATCGCACACGCTTTGCAAAGGCAACTGTGTGCATGCTTGCACACATTTCTTCTCTGTGAATCGTGTCGGATTATGGTGTATGTCGCAAACGTTTGTGTTTTACCAACCGTGTTTGCCGTAACGACCTGGAGAGCGCAATTTCACCATAATTTAATTGTGCTATTTCAAATTGTACCAGATTTGAATTTGGATTTGAATGTATGCTATAGCTTTATTCATATCCATCAGGTTCAAACAACCAATGCATTATTCGATTCATAGGTACATATAAGTTCAAGAATTACATAAGAACCAAATAAAGAATGATGAACCACAGTTGTATACTTGTACTATTAAAGACGGTAAAGAAAGAGGCGAAATACATTCTGGTTGCTGAACAAGGTGAAGTGGAATGCCCATATTGTGCCCTCCTCCATGCAGAAGGCACGCACAACTCTAGTCCAACCCCTTGTGATGGCCGACCGCTCATCCTTCACGGTCTTCATGAAAACATCTAGATAATCATCATGTTCTGGTAGAATTACTTTAACCTTTGCATGCCCACCAATCATGTAGCTTGAGAGGTAATCTTGAGTAAACTGCTTTGGCAACCACTGCAAAGGAAAAAGGTTCAGACATTGTCATCTAACACAACTCATTATGGGCAGTAATAAGAAGGCTGCAGAGTTCTTACTTACCATCCTGCAGTTCGCTGTTGTCTTGGATAAAGTGTAAACAAATAGTTTAATTGCCATCTTTTCACCCATTTTATTAACAATCTTTATCAGCTTCCTCACTTCATGTTGGTCCATCGATATCTCATTGCTCCATACGCAGAAAGGGTCGAAGTGTGGATCTTTACCAATGACATATATACCTAAAAGCACCAAGTTAATATTAGAAGCTAAACAACAATTGCACAATGATGTAGTACAACACTCTTTTATAATATCTTATAACATCCAATATACTCACATATTAGATGAATTAACAACTTATATTATGGGCCGGAAGGAGTTTATTGCATTCTTACAAATTATCGGCTGATTAACTGCTACTATATCCATGGGTTAGAGTTAGTTTGAGCTACTTCGGGCTCAAATAGCCCTAAAGTATATCCAAACATGAGGGCTAGTTTGAGCTAGTTGCATCTAACCCACCCAAAAAAACTATCCAGCCCAAGAGGTGCTAATTGGATCTAGTTCTCCTAGTGCATTTATTGTCAATCTAACCCTGTCATCAAAACACCTCTTTGGATGGAGTTAGTTCAGGGTTAGTCGTGAGATAGAAACTAACTCTAACCTCTAGCTAAGTTGAGTTTCCAAACAGGGTTGTGTTGTTGTTGTTGTTGTTGTTGTTGTTGTTGTTGTTGTTGTTGTTGTTGTTGTTGTTGTTGTTGTTGTTGTTGTTGTTGTTGTTGCTGCTGCTGCTATTGCTGCTGCTCTTCTACGTATATCTAGACATCATCAGAACATTAAGGTAACACTCTTCCTTGTTGCTATGTAGCATAGGATTGCATATTTAGACATTAAGTACAGTGCATGTTGCAATGTAGCCTCAGATATATTACATATGGCCCTAGTTAACCTAACGATAAATGGGTTACAGATATATTCAGTTAAAAGTCCGATTCACCGATTTGTCCCTTATCAGCCCCCGACCTATATGGTACCAGCTACCGATATCCTGAACTGTGAGTATATATAGCCATGGGATGAAACTAACCTCGATGGAAAATAGCAGTCGTTCCCAAAATTGTCCTCTGTAGGTACATCAAGAGGCATGTTAAGCACAACAGGCTAAACATCAACCAAAATTATCCATGGCAGACAAAATAATCTCCAAAAGATAGCTTCAGTGTGCAGGTTTAAGCATGCTAGTAAAGAAAACAAGTGGAAAGGTGTGTTAACTGCAACAAGCCTAACATTTAACAACAAGCAAACATAGTCATTCAAACTGGTATTGTGCCGGTCTAAGTACGCTGGTTATTGTTAAATAAAAATGGAAAGGCGTGTTAACTACAAGATGCAGCAACCAAATGTAGTCATTCATAGTGGTATTGTTGAAACTTGTATTTATGAAATTGAACTGCATGATACGTCTCCAACGTATCTATAATTTTTGATTGTTCCATGCTGTTATACTATCAATCTTTGATGTTTTATAATAATTTTATATCATTTTTTGGTACTAACCTATTGACATAGTGCCAAGTGCCAGTTGCTGTTTTCTGCATGTTTTTTACATCGCAGGAAATCAATACCAAACAGAGTCCAAATGCAACAAAACTTCATGGAGATTTTTTATGGACCAGAAGACACTCAATGGGCCAAGGCAGCGCCTGGCGGGTGCTTCGAGGGGAGCACAACCCACCAGGGCCTGGGTATCGTCATGATTATTTTAAGTTCTATCAATTGCCCAACAGTAATTTTTTTACCCACCGTTTGCTATTTTTCTCGAGAGAAACCACTAGTGAAACCTACGCCCCCGGGGCTCTTTCTCATATTATTTGCCTTTGCGATCTATTTTCCTTTGCTTTTATTTTCAGATCTATTATACCAAAAAATACAAAAATACCTTGCTACAATTTATTCTTATTTATTTTATTTGGCGTTCGATCTATCAATCTACTACAACTTATTCATGCCCGTTTGCCTATCTTGGGGTGCCGCTACCCGAAAGGGATTGACAACCCCTTTTACACGTCGGGTTGCGAGTATTTGTTATTTGTGTGCAGAGGCTATTTACGTTGTGTTGCTTGGTTCTCCTACTGGTTCGATAACCTTGGTTTCATCACTAAGGGAAATACCTACCGCTGCTGTGCTGCATCATCCCTTCCTCTTTGAGGAAATACCGACGTCGCTTCAAGCCGCATCAAAAGGAATTTCTGGCGCCGTTGCCGGGGAGGATTTTCAACATATACCAGGTTCCTAATCACAAATCTCATCTCCTCACAATTTACATTATTTACCATTTCCCTCTCGTTTTCCTCTCCCCCACTTCACAAAAAATTGCCGTTTTGTTTGCCCCTCTTTTTCGTTCGTCGTTTTCTTGCTGGATCTGTTTTTGAGTGCAATCTTGTTGCGTAGTCATCATGACTCAAGAGAACACCAAGTTGTGTGATTTCTCAAATACCAACAACAATGGTTTTATTGGCACTCCGATTGCTCCTCCCGCCACTAGTGCGGAGTCTTGTGATATTAATACTGCTTTGCTGAATCTTGTTATGAAAGATCAATTTTCCGGTACTCCTAATGAGGATGCCGCATCCCATCTTAATAGCTTCGTGGAATTATGAGATATGCAAAAGAAAAAAGATGTGGACAATGATGTTGTGAAGATGAAATTATTTCTGTTTTCTTTGTCTGATTCTGCAAAAATTTGGTTTTCGTCTTTGCTAGAAGGTGTCCCGATAATTCTGTGGGTGAAAATCTTATTGAGAAAATTGATGAAAGGGGGTTTGAAGAGGTCAAAACTTTAACTAGTGATGTGCCCACTCTTTTGGATTACAAAGACTTTAATTATGATAGTTGATCTTTGATTGATTGTATTTCTTTGTTGCAATCCATGATAAATTCACCCCATGCTTATGAACAAATTAAGGCTTTTAGTAAACATATTGTTGATGCTATGATGAAAGCTTTTGAAGAAAAATTGGAATTATAAGTTTCAATTCCTAGAAAATTACATGATGAATGGGAACCTACTATCAACGTCAAGATTAAAAATTATGAGTGTTTTGCTTTGTGTGACTTGGGTGCTAGTGTTTCTACAATTCCGAAATCTTTGTGTGATGTGCTTGGTCTTACCGATATTGAAGAATGCTCTTTAAATTTGCACTTGGCGGATTCTACTATTAAAAGTATCGGTGTACAAAAGTAGGGGCCTTTCCGTACCCCTTTACTTGTGCACAGGCAGTCGTAGCCACACCTGCGGCCATGCTTAGAGGGGCAAAGGAAGGAAAGGTATGAGACTGCCAAGGCAGCACCCAAGCCAGAGGCATGAAGAGCAAAGGGGCAAGATGGACTTCCCCCGGCAACACCCTTGCCGGGGTGACCTACATAGCCCCGGCAAGAGCCTTGCCGGGGCAACTTGCCCAACACCAGCAAGGCCGTCACCCTTGAGCCTGAGAGTTCTAACACCATCGACAACGTCGAAACCAAGACTCAGGGGCGCCTGCATGGTGGCATGCAGATCTTTGTGAAGACCAAAGGCCTACGAGTCTACATAAGAACCAGAAGACGAAGACCCCCGGCAAGATCCTTGCCGGGGACGGCCGCGAGACCCCGGCAAGACCCTTTCTGACACCCAAAAAAAATTTATTTGGCTTTATCAAACTTCTATTTGATTTGAGGGAGGTTATTTAAAAAATTTCTTCTAAAGGACTCTCCTTCTCAAAAACCTTCTTTTTATGACAAGTATTTTGTTTGGTTTCATCCAAGACTTGATCTTTGGTCTTGGAGGTTTTTCATCATATGTTGGCTCAACACCAATGTTTTCCATTGGAAAAGTTTTTGAAAATCTTTTCTTTTTAAATAGCCCTATGGCATTTGGAGTGATCTTTTCCCTCTCAAAAATCTCCTCTTGCCATGACCTAAGTGGAAATCCCCTCCCAAAAGCCATTCCCCATCTTTGTGTCAAAATAAACTTCAAATCCAGCAAGTTGAACTTCCCCATGACTTTACTTCCATTTATTTCTTATCAAAATCTTTTTCTACCTTCTATTTTGATCCTTGGAGGTTTACAAAGGAACTACCTTTTCTCCTTTGAGTTTTGCCTCCAAACAAATTTCCCTGGCTAGTCCTTAGAGCCCTCAACCAAGATCCATGAAGATCCACTGGTCTCCAGTTCAAATATTTCAAATTGTGCTTGCTGCAAGTTTGGACCACATTTGTCAAATTTGATGAAATTCATTTGTTTCCTCCTCCTAAAAATCTGAGAAAATTCAGGAAGCCTCTGGATGCATCGAGAGGTCACCTCACCAAGTCCCAGCTCCGGAAAAAATTTCCTCATGCCAAATCATTTCGTCGAACACCTGAAGGGCACTGTTACTGTCAAGTTCAGAAAGTTCAGAGATACAGTTTCAGTGGCCGATGTCGTTTTCTTCAGAAACCTACCTCGATCTCGCCAGTAGCTGCGGTGGCGCCTTGCTCCCTGTTCCTTCCTTCTTATCCCTGTGCCGCACGATCGCCTGGAAGCTTGCGGGCGTCGGCGACGAGCTGGCAGAGGTGCGCCTCCCCGTGAGTGGCAGCAGCAGCGCCCATTGCGGCTGCCAGAGAGGCGCAGCGTTGGACGGCGCCGTCCAGCGCTGCCCAAGCCACCAGAGGTCACCGCGTGGCCATCCACTCATCGGTGTGCACTGCAGAACCGTCGTCGTGAACTGGTAGGCGCAGAGCGCGCTTCCTGCCGCCGCCGTGCCCGTACGGCCATTCCGTCGAGGGCCAGCGTATTACGCAAGTCCGACCGAGGTTTGAGCAGTGAAACGGTGCCAGTGATCCACCACGATGATGCCTAGCCTCCTAAACCCCCTGCCCAACCTCTGCCTCGCCGTAATTTCTCGCCGGCGTTATCCCGTTCACGGCCACCTCCTCGGATCGCCTATAAAAGGAGGCCCCGAGCTCGAACTCGAACCCGCACCATCTCTACACACCACTAGTACCATGCCAAGCCACTGGGCAGCCCCCGAGGAAGTCTTCTTCCCCAACTCCGGCCGCCTCGACCCGCTTCGGGATACAGCACGATTCACTCCCGTGCGTACACCCCGACCTCTCAGCTCATGCCAGTAGTCTCCTAGTGCATCCACCTCTTTGACCCGCGCATCAATTTGGAGTTTGCAGCACCCACCGGAGTATTCCACCATCGCCCGAACCACCGTCCGCCGGAGATAGGGTCGCCGTCGACGTGGTGCTCGCCGACGGACAAGTCCACCACCCACCGATGCGGAAGGGCACCCAGAACCCGTAGGTACCCTCCGATCACTCTGCCTCGCCGTGGTTCAACGCCGGCGACCACCGCAGCCTTCGGGCGCCGGCGAACTCTGTTGGAGTTTTGAACCTGACGGGTGGGACCCCCCCCCCCCGTCAGCCTCTCTCCTTCCTCCTTCGAACCGTTTTCTGAAAGCGCCTTCGGGCAAAATGTGTTTTCTCTCTGGGCTAACGTATTTCCTACCGAACCGTTTTCTGTTTTTTTCAAACAAGTCCCTGGATCTTTTCTGTTTCATCACAGATTAGTCCTTGGACTAAAACCCTTATATCTTTTTAACAAAAGATGCTTTTTGATTGATTCTTTTTTTGTCAGTCTTATATTTTTGTCTAGTTTTTTATAGTATTTATTTGGAAAAAAATTTATGCACGCAACGGTTTTCACGTTAGTATGCGGTCTCGTTATACCGTAGGTTCCGGAGGAGGTGACGGAGCCGCGAATTTCGCCGAGCTAGACTCCGACTTCTCCGAACCAGGTAAGCATGTTTGAACCTTTGATATGATGAGTGTTCTGCATGTTTGCTTGAATGGTTTGTGCATGGCATATGAGCATCGGTGAGTGTTACGTTGCATGCAAGGCAACTAACCGTGTGCTTCGAAGTTTACTGTGATCTTTGATGAGAGATGACCTGATCATGTGGTGACATGAGAGGTAGTAAGATGGTATTGTTGTAGCATGCCAGTCTTAAGTCATTCGATAAACTCCGACGTTAACGTGGACCGAGCCACGTTACCGTTCGTCCCCTCCCGTGCTGCCACATGTTTTCTACCAAGAATACGGTTTAGTAAGTTGCTAACCTCTTTCCTTGTACACACCAAATAGAGGGGCCGGGATGAGGGTTCCATGGCCCTGGATTAAAGCCAGTCATCCGGTCAGGGGGCATGGGTGTTTCCGGTTGGGACCAAGAGGGGGGCACCCCTTAGAGCGCGCGGTATAAATTTGATCCCATGCTACGCGAGGTTGTAGCCTCCCCGTCTCAAGGTTTTTCTTGAACGTTGCTTAGGGTGATTCCTGGCAACGGAATGTTGAATGGGTGTGTACTGGTTAGACGTGTTTCTCCTAAAACACCGTAAACGGAACTAGTCCCCTGTGACTACTGAAATCCGTTGGCTGTGGTTAAATAGTACAAGCTCTGCAGAGTAAAATCCTTCCGAGTCATCGTGTCCATGGTCAAAGACCGTGGCCAGCATATCCATATCCATGTCAGTCCCTGTGTCAGTCTCCGTGGAAATCCCCGGTGAACAAGCTTGAGTGGTAAACCCGGTTGAACGTCATTCCTGTGGATGGACTAACCTTTTTATTATTTCGTACCTGAGTATTTCCTTGAAATGATTTAACTTCATGAGCTACTGAAATATTGAGTTATGAAATATAAGCCCTTTATGTGATGTCGCTCAGACGTCCGACTGTGGCACTCTTGTTATTTACTTTGATATAAGCCCTTTATGTGATGTCGCTCAGACGTCCGACTATGGCACGCTCGTTATTTACTTTTGATATAAGCCCTTTACGTGATGTCGCTCAGACGTCCGACTGTGGCACGCACTGTCATTTATATTCCATTATAAGTCCTTTATGTGGTGTCGCCTTGACGCCCGACTGCGGCATTGTTATTTTATTTGTATCCCTTCGAGGAGTCATTCAGACACTCGATTGGCCTTCAGTATTACATTGGGATTTCGGGAGGACTACCGCCCGACTTCCTTTTTATTTCCCATGCATAGCTATTTTATTGTCTGAGTGCGCATTATAAATCTGTTCATATGCATCATGTTTACATTTGTTATATCTTATGTCCAAACTGTCTTGCGAGTACTTTCATAGTACTCACCTGGCTTGTTGATTTGTCCAGATGTTGACGAAGGTGATCTCATGGATGAAGAGTTTGATAGTGAGTCCGACGCCTAGAGGAGTCCCAGTCAGTCCCGTGCGATCCTGGATATTGGTCACTTGTATTATATACGCTTCCGCCACCCACAATAAGAATCCTCGAGCCTCACTCCGACGCTCGAAGAGCTATTAGATTCGGGAGTCATGTCACCCACTTCACTGTGACATATCCACCACCACTTTTATTACGAGTCAGTAGTATGCCACCATACCCCCCTTGTGTCATATCTGCCTTTAGGTATATTATCGGCGTACTTGTAATAAATTGTTGAGCAGCCTCCGCTCAACCTTGTATTATATTTAGTACTCCTGGATATTTCTGTAACCAAGAAATTGTCTACCAGTAAGAAGGAATTCTTCTCTACTGGTCCGTAAAAGGGATCGGTTTCTCAATAAATGTTTTATTGGAAAACCGGTCGTGACAAGCTTGGTATCAGAGCCAAGCTGACTGTAGGAAGCCACTAGGTGCGATCGCTAATCGGTTATTAGCGTTTTTAGTGCTTTTTCAGCATTTTGCAAATGTAGCTATTTTCTGTTGGTCATCGTAAATTTATGATTTGACTACTCAGAATTTTTGCCTACTTTTGTAGATGGCTGGCAGTGACTGCGAGACTCGGGTGTTCACTAATGTGCCCGAGGGGTTTGTCAAACTCCTCGTCTCCATCACCAAGCTCACGATCGGGCCAGCGACTCGTCCGGAGTTCACGCTTTACCAGCACAAGCTCAGCGACGATGTGTCTATGCACCAGGCTGTGGTGCAATTCAAGGGAGGACGTTCTGCGTCTCGCCACTTCCGTTTTGTGGGAAGGGCCATGCCTACGGAGAGGCATGCCATGCAGATGGCCGCCCGTGAGGCAATAGCTCGCCTTCGGGACATTCTTCCTACGATGAAGACTCGTCGCTACCGCTACCTCCCATGCCATGTGCCATATACTTGTCACTATGCATTCGCCTGCCATAGGGGAGAGAGGGATGAAGCTATCGAGATGCTTGTTGAGTATCTCAAAGCTCTGGAGGCAGCTTTCGACAACCTCGTGGACGATCTTGTGGCTGCCCGCATGGACTTAGTTCGGGGCTGTTCTGCCAACAGGAGGGAGCTTCTCCACATGGCACCGCCACTGACTTTCGTATCGTCCTCAGCATCCTATTCACCTGCCATTTTGGCCACCGCTCGCCGTCTGCCTACCACTGAGGAGTTCGACTAGGTCATTGCTCCTACTCCAGTCAGAGCTGCACCGCCTGCCGCACCCACACCACCGCCTGTCGCACCCGCGCCATCTCCTCAGCGCAGTGCTACGCGCCTGGAGCCTATTAGGGAGGAGGTGGAGGTTGAGTCTCCTGCACCGCTGGGTCTTACCCACGACAGGTAGAAGGACATCTTCACCATCTCCGACTGAGTGCGCCTAGTAGCCGCGCGATGTGTCTGCATGTATGATATGTTCTATATGTACATAGGTTTGTAGTAGTTGTGTGCGCATCGTGTAGGATCCCGGAGGAGTGTGCTAGCCTAAATAACATGTCAGGAGTGTGTACGCACATCCTGAGTGATGTATCGTTTGTTTGCGTATCGCGTGTAAAGTATGTACTGAGCAGTCCTTCTCCGTGCGCAATCAAATATTTTCTTGAAAAATCTTGAGGTCTTCTAAAATTTTTGCCTTGCAAAATTTTCCTTGTGCCACACAGTTCTTCTCATGAGTTTTGCAAAATAATACCCCAGAGTGGAAAATGTCTCGTCCGTGGACTCGTTCCATGCCAAATCAACCAGAAGAAGTTTATGGAACACAGACAAGCAACAACTTCACACAGGGGCAGTCTAGTCAACAGGACAGCGAGGCAGCCTTATCTCAAGTATGCCGCCTTTTCGAACAAAGCCAGCAGCAACACCAAGAAATGATGAATCATGTCATCAATATGGGAAATCACCGTGAGCCATACCAACCGCACTCCAAGTTGTCTGAACTACAGAAGACGCACCCTCCAACGTTTGCTCACACTGATAGGCCGCTTGAAGCCGATGATTGGCTTCAAGACATCGAAAGAAAGCTGATTATTGCACAATGTTCAGATCATGAGAAGGTGCTTTATGCACCTCACTACCTCACTGGAGCAGCTGCCGCATGGTGGGAAAATTTCCTACACATGCACCCCAGTGAGCATAACATCACCTGGGAAGAGTTTAAGGAAGGTTTTCGTGGGGCACACATCCCCAGAAGCATCATAAAAATCAAGAAAAGGGAGTTTGATGACCTCAAGCAGAGGGGCATGACAGTGACGGAATACAACAGTCAGTTTACTCAACTGTCTCGTTATGCCTACGATGAGCATATGACTGAGAATAAAAGAATGGAAAAAAATTTGGACGGCCTGGCGCCAGCACTAAAATGCCAACTGGTCGTACACACTTTCCCAGATTTCAAAACTCTTGTTGACAAGGCCATTACATTGGAGAATGAGCGCCGCAGTCTGGAGGATATTCGTAAGCGAAAAAGGGACAAGACGACTCTTGCTCGCAACAACCGGAGCAAGACTGATGTTCAGAGGAATGAAGCGAGAAAATCCACGACTACTGCTCTAAGGCCAACAAGACAGTTTCATTCAAGGGACAAGGACTTCACGTACCGCCCAGGTGTCACTTGCTATGCTTGTGGAGAGGAAGGGCACTATGCCAAACAGTGCCCAAAGCCGAGGAACTCGGCCCCCAAGCCGAACAATGGTGGGAATAATCCAGCCCCCAGGCGTAACAATTTCAACCCCAGCAACAATCACAAGAAAGGTCACCTGAACCATGTGACCAAGGAAGAAGCACAGAATGCCCCAGATATCGTGCTCGGTACGTTCCCTGTCAACACAATACCTGCCACGGTTTTGTTTGATTCTGGAGCTTCTCACTCGTTCATTTTGAAGAGTTTTGTTTTGCAACATGGTTTTCCGATACTTTCTTTGGAAAAGTCTATGATCATCAAGTCCCCCGGGAATAAGCAGATCACTCAGAGTTACTGCCAAGGAGTGATTATTGAGTTTGAAGGACTAAAGTTTCAGGCTAATCTCATCGTGTTGGAAAATAAAGGACTGGATGTTATCCTAGGAATGGACTGGTTAACCACCAACAAGGGATTTATCGACTGTTTCAGTCGGACTGTGATTCTCACTCACCATCACGGCAAGACAATAAAAGTTACAGCTCAAGAGAGACCACGGTCACGGCAACCAAAGTTGAACAAAGTGGACATTTCAGAATTGAGAAAAGTTCCAGTGGTGTGCGAGTTTCCCGACGTATTTCCTGAAGAACTACCAGGCATGCCACCAGACCGAGAGATAGAGTTCAGCATTGAACTAGCACCTGGCACCACCCCCATTTATAAGAAACCTTATAGAATGGCACCCTCCGAGTTGGTAGAATTGAAGAAGCAAATAAAAGAATTACTGGACAAAGGATTTATACGAGCCAGCTCCTCACCTTGGGGTTCACCAGTATTATTCGCCAAGAAAAAGGATGGGACACTGAGATTGTGTATAGACTATCGAGCTCTCAATATGGTCACCATCAAAAACAAATATCCGATGCCACGGATAAATGATTTGTTTGACCAGCTCGCCCAAGCCAAGGTGTTCTCAAAAATTGATTTAAGATCGGGATATCATCAATTAAAAGTACGGACAGAAGATATCCCTAAGACAACATTCACCTCCAGATACGGATTATATGAGTTCACAGTAATGCCGTTTGGACTGACGAACGCCCCCGCATATTTCGTCCACCTCATGAACAAAGTGTATATGAGATTTATGGACAAATTTGTCGTGGTGTTCATTGACGATATTCTGGTATACTCAAGGACACCAGAAGAACTTGCTGAACATCTCAGAATTGTATTGGGAGAATTAAGGAAACATCAATTGTATGCCAAATTTAGTAGATGTGAATTTTGGCTAAGACAAGTCGGTTTTCTAGGCCATATATTGACCCAAGAAGGCGTGGCCGTAGACCCAGAAAAAGTCAAAGCCATACTTGACTGGAAACCACCAGCCAGCGTAACAGATGTACGGAGTTTCCTAGGAATGGCTGGATATTACCGAAGGTTTATTGAAGGATTCTCCACTGTGGCAAAACCAATGACACAGTTACTCAAGAAAGACAAGAAGTTTGTATGGACGGAAGCGTGCGAGAAAAGCTTCCAAGAACTCAAAAGGAAACTGACAACAACACCGGTTTTGGTTGTGCCGGACATACACAAGAGTTTTGAAGTGTATTGTGACGCATCCCGGAAGGGCCTCGGGTGCGTATTGATACAGGACGGCAAAGTTGTCGCGTATGCTTCCAGGCAACTACGGAAGCATGAGGAAAATTATCCTACTCATGACTTGGAGCTAGCAGCAGTCATCCATGCACTCAAAGAGTGGAGGCACTTTTTGTTGGGAAATCGTTGTGAAATATATACGCACCATAAGAGCCTTAAATATATTTTCACGCAACCAGAGCTAAATTTACGACAACGACGCTGGTTGGAATTGGTCAAGGACTATGATGTCGGCATTCACTACCATCCAGGGAAAGCAAATGTAGTGGCAGATGCTCTTAGTCGGAACCCCAGCTCGGGCAACGACAGTCCACCGAACTTGAGGCCTGAGTTTTAGCAGGAGTTCGCTAAACTCAACATGGTGATAGTCTCTGAGGGCAACGTATCAAATCTGGAGATACAGCCCACCCTAATGGAACAAATTAAGAAGGCTCAGCATGGACATCCCAGCATCGAAGGTATAAAGAGAAAAATGAGCCTTGGCAAGGCTTCAGAGTTCCTCATAGACAATGAGGGAGTATTATGGTACGGGGGCAGACTTTGCGTACCAAACGTTGAGGACCTTAAACGGAAAATCCTAACCGAAAGCCACACTGCCCCATATTCAATCCACTCTGGAGGAACCAAAATGTACAAGGACATTCAGGAAAGATTTTGGTGGCACGGTATGAAAAGGGATATAGCCGCATTCATTGCTTGTTGCGATTCATGTCAGCGCATTAAAGCTGAGCACCAAAAACCAGCAGGGCTGCTACAGCCAAACAGGATACCTGAGTGGAAATGGGATGAAATTGGAATGGATTTTATCGTCGGACTACCTCGATCACAACGCGGAAATGATGCCATATGGGTCATCACAGATAGGCTAACCAAGGTGGCACATTTCATTCCCGTGAAGACGACCTACTCCACTCAAAGGCTTGCTAAGCTTTATCTCTCCCGTATAGTTTGTCTGCATGGAGTCCCAAAGACTATAATATCCGACCGGGGCACTCAATTTGTCTCTAAATTTTGGGATCACTTACATCAAGCTCTGGGCACGCAACTAGCATTTAGTACAGCGTACCACCCCCAGACTGATGGACAAACGGAACGCGTAAACCAAATCCTAGAAGACATGCTGAGAGCCTGTGTTCTCACCTATGGAACCAGTTGGGAAGAAAGCTTGCCATATGCCGAATTCGCGTACAACAACAGTTACCAAGCCAGCTTACAAATGGCACCTTTTGAAGCATTGTACGGACGGAGGTGTCGCACCCCACTAAATCGGTCAGAAACAGGTGACAGTCGTATCTTCGGCCCAGGCATGCTCAAGGAAGCCGAGGAGAAAGTTAAACAGATCAGGGACAGACTCAAGACAGCTCAAAGCAGACAAAAGAGCTATTACAATCAAAAACATCGTGAGGTCAGCTTTGAACCCGGTGAATATGTATACCTACGAGTGTCTCCTATGAGGGGCCTGCAACGGTTCAAAATTAAAGGGAAGCTAGCCCCGAGATTTATTGGACCCTTCTGTGTAATTGCACGAAGAGGCACAGTAGCCTACCAGCTAGACCTACCCAAAGAGCTGTCAGACGTCCACGACGTGTTCCATGTCTCACAGTTGAGGAAATGTGTGAGCAACCTGAAAAAGCATGTATCTCATGAGAGCATTGACGTGCAACCAGACCTCACCTACAGAGAGCGACCAGTAAAAATATTGGAAGAGTCTGAAAGGAGGACCCGTCAGAAAACAACTAAATTTTTCAAGGTTCAGTGGAGCAATCACACCGAGGATGAAGCAACATGGGAAAGAGAGGATTTTCTTCAGGCAGAGTACCCACATCTATTTGAGGATCAGCTGAAATCTCGGGGACGAGATTTTTCCTAAGGGGGTAGGTGTTGTGACACCCAAAAAAATTTATTTGGCTTTATCAAACTTTTATTTGATTTGAGGGAGGTTATTTAAAAAATTTCTTCTAAAGGACTCTCCTTCTCAAAAACCTTCTTTTTATGACAAGTATTTTGTTTTGTTTCATCCAAGACTTGATCTTTGGTCTTGGAGGTTTTTCATCTTATGTTGGCTCAACACCAATGTTTTCCATTGGAAAAGTTTTTGAAAATCTTTTCTTTTTAAATAGCCCTATGGCATTTGGAGTGATCTTTTCCCTCTCAAAAATCTCCTCTTGCCATGACCTAAGTGGAAATCCCCTCCCAAAAGCCATTCCCCATCTTTGTGTCAAAATAAACTTCAAATCCAGCAAGTTGAACTTCCCCATGATTTTACTTCCATTTATATCTTATCAAAATCTTTTTCTGCCTTCTATTTTGATCCTTGGAGGTTTACAAAGGAACTACCTTTTCTCCTTTGAGTTTTGCCTCCAAACAAATTTCCCTGGCTAGTCCTTAGAGCCCTCAACCAAGATCCATGAAGATCCACTGGTCTCCAGTTCAAATATTTCAAATTGTGCTTGCTGCAAGTTTGGACCACATTTGTCAAATTTGATGAAATTCATTTGTTTCCTCCTCCTAAAAATCTGAGAAAATTCAGGAAGCCTCTGGATGCATCGAGAGGTCACCTCACCAAGTCCCAGCTCCAGAAAAAATTTCCTCATGCCAAATCATTTCGTCGAACACCTGAAGGGCACTGTTACTGTCAAGTTCAGAAAGTTCAGAGATACAGTTTCAGTGGCCGATGTCGTTTTCTTCAGAAACCTACCTCGATCTCGCCAGTAGCCGCGGTGGCGCCTTGCTCCCTGTTCCTTCCTTCTTATCCCTGCGCCGCACGATCGCCTGGAAGCTTGCGGGCGTCGGCGACGAGCTGGCAGAGGTGCGCCTCCCCGTGAGTGGCAGCAGCAGCGCCCATTGCGGCTGCCAGAGAGGCGCAGCGTTGGACGGCGCCGTCCAGCGCTGCCCAAGCCACCAGAGGCCACCGCGTGGCCATCCACTCATCGGTGCGCACTGCAGAACCGTCGTCGTGAACTGGTAGGCGCGGAGCGCGCTCCCTGCCGCCGCCGTGCCCGTACGGCCGTTCCGTCGAGGGCCAGCGTATTACGCAAGTCCGACCGAGGTTTGAGCAGTGAAACGGTGCCAGTGATCCACCACGATGATGCCTAGCCTCCTAAACCCCCTGCCCAACCTCTGCCTCACCGTAATTTCTCGCCGGCGATATCCCGTTCACGGCCACCTCCTCGGATCGCCTATAAAAGGAGGCCCCGAGCTTGAACTCGAACCCGCACCATCTCTACACACCACTAGTACCATGCCAAGCCACTGGGCAGCCCCCGAGGAAGTCTTCTTCCCTAACTCCGGCCGCCTCGACCCGCTTCGGGATACAGCACGATTCACTCCCGTGCGTACACCCCGACCTCTCAGCTCATGCCAGTAGTCTCCTAGTGCATCCACCTCTCTGACCCGCGCATCATTTTGGAGTTTGCAGCACCCACCGGAGTATTCCACCATCGCCCGAACCACCGTCCGCCGGAGATAGGGTCGCCGTCGACGTGGTGCTCGCCGACGGACAAGTCCACCACCCACCGACGCGGAAGGGCACCCTGAACCCGTAGGTACCCTCCGATCACTCTGCCTCGCCGTGGTTCAACGCCGGCGACCACCGCAGCCTTCGGGCGCCGGCGAACTCTGTTGGAGTTTTGAACCTGACGGGTGGGACCCCCCCGTCAGCCTCTCTCCTGCCTCCTTCGAACCATTTTTTGAAAGCGCCTTCGGGCAAAATGTGTTTTCTCTCTGGGCTAACGTATTTCCTACCGAACCGTTTTCTGTTTTTTTCAAACAAGTCCCTGGATCTTTTCTGTTTCATCACAGATTAGTCCTTGGACTAAAACCCTTATATCTTTTTAACAGAAGATGCTTTTTGATTGATTCTTTTTTTGTCAGTCTTATATTTTTGTCTAGTTTTTTATAGTATTTATTTGGAAAAAATTTGGAACAAGTTTTATGCACGCAACGGTTTTCACGTTAGTATGCGGTCTCGTTATACCGTAGGTTCCGGAGGAGGTGACGTATCCGCGAACTTCGCCGAGCTAGACTCCGACTTCTCCGAACCAGGCAAGCATGTTTGAAACTTTGATATGATGAGTGTTTTGCATGTTTGCTTGAATGGTTTATGCATGGCATATGAGCATCGGTGAGTGTTACGTTGCATGCAAGGCAACTAACCGTGTGCTTCGAAGTTTACTGTGATCTTTGATGAGAGATGACCTGATCATGTGGTGACATGAGAGGTAGTAAGATGGTATTGTTGTAGCATGCCAGTCTTAAGTCATCCGATAAACTCCGGCGTTAACGTGGACCGAGCCACGTTACCGTTCGTCCCCTCCCGTGCTGCCACATGTTTTCTGCCAAGAATATGGTTTAGTAAGTTGCTAACCTCTTTCCTTGTACACACCAAATAGAGGGGCCGGGATGAGGGTTCCATGGCCCTGGATTAAAGCCAGTCATCCGGTCAGGGGGCATGGGTGTTTCCTGTTGGGACCAAGAGGGGGGCACCCCTTAGAGCGCGCGGTATAAATTTGATCCCATGCTACGCGAGGTTGTAGCCTCCCCGTCTCAAGGTTTTTCTTGAACGCTGCTTAGGGTGATTCCTGGCAACGGAATGTTGAATGGGTGTGTACTGGTTAGACGTGTTTCTCCTAAAACACCGTAAACGGAACTAGTCCCCTGTGACTACTGAAATCCGTTGGCTGTGGTTAAATAGTACAAGCTCTGCAGAGTAAAATCCTTCTGAGTCATCGTGTCCATGGTCAAAGACCGTGGCCAGCATATCCATATCCATGTCAGTCCCTGTGTCAGTCTCCGTGGAAATCCCCGGTGAACAAGCTTGAGTGGTAAACCCGGTTGAACGTCATTCCTGTGGATGGACTAACCTTTTTATTATTTCGTACCTGAGTATTTCCTTGAAATGATTTAACTTCATGAGCTACTGAAATATTGAGTTATGAAATATAAGCCCTTTATGTGATGTCGCTCAGACGTCCGACTGTGGCACTCTTGTTATTTACTTTGATATAAGCCCTTTATGTGATGTCGCTCAGACGTCCGACTATGGCACGCTCGTTATTTACTTTTGATATAAGCCCTTTACGTGATGTCGCTCAGACGTCCGACTGTGGCACGCACTGTCATTTATATTCCATTATAAGTCCTTTATGTGGTGTCGCCTTGACGCCCGACTGCGGCATTGTTATTTTATTTGTATCCCTTCGAGGAGTCATTCAGACACTCGATTGGCCTTCAGTATTACATTGGGATTTCGGGAGGACTACCGCCCGACTTCCTTTTTATTTCCCATGCATAGCTATTTTATTGTCTGAGTGCGCATTATAAATCTGTTCATATGCATCATGTTTACATTTGTTATATCTTATGTCCAAACTGTCTTGCGAGTACTTTCATAGTACTCACCTGGCTTGTTGATTTGGCCAGATGTTGACGAAGGCGATCTCATGGATGAAGAGTTTGATAGTGAGTCCGACGCCTAGAGGAGTCCCAGTCAGTCCCGTGCGATCCTGGATATTGGTCACTTGTATTATATACGCTTCCGCCACCCACAATAAGAATCCTCGAGCCTCACTCCGACGCTCGAAGAGCTGTTAGATTCAGGAGTCATGTCACCCACTTCACTGTGACATATCCACCACCACTTTTATTACGAGTCAGTAGTATGCCACCATACCCCCCTTGTGTCATATCCGCCTTTAGGTATATTATCGGCGTACTTGTAATAAATTGTTGAGCAGCCTCCGCTCAACCTTGTATTATATTTAGTACTCCTGGATATTTCTGTAACCAAGAAATTGTCTACCAGTAAGAAGGAATTCTTCTCTACTGGTCCGTAAAAGGGATCGGTTTCTCAATAAATGTTTTATTGGAAAACCGGTCGTGACACCCTTGCCGGTGGCATCTGTGGGGCCGCGGCCAGGCCCGCACCTACCAAAGTTCCGCTGCCCCGCGGCCGTTCTGACGCGGCAACCAGCCCGCCAACTAGGCAAGCACCTGCATGGCAGCATGCAACTTCTAGGCCAACTAGGCAAGCACCTGCGTGGTGGCATGCAGATCTTCGTGAAGGCCCTGTCACCGCACTGTCACAGCGACCAGCCAGCCAGCATCGCGCTGCATGCCTCATCAGGTTGGACGCGCGTCGAAGCAAGGCGAGGAGGCGACGGACGGGACGAGCTCTGTTGCCATGCCCGATAAAGCAAGAGGGCTCGTGGGCAGCGCATTAAATGCGTTTGTCCTACGATGTCAGGCAATAAACTTGTACACTGTAGATACTTTCCACCTCATGTGTGCCACTGTGGCGACCCCTTTGACATATAAAAGGAGGCCCGAGGCGTACTGTGGAAGGATTCAGACTTTTTGGACTAGGCACGCATAGTAGCTAGTCCATGAACTGAAGAACACGAGATAAACACAGACAAGCAGGACTAGGGTTTTACGCATCATTTGCGGCCCGAACCTAGGTAAAAATCCCCTCGCGTTGATCGCTGGACCTGCTCTTTGCGCAGCTCTTCGCGCCCACCAACCGTAGTAGGGGTCCTCGGGATCCCATAGGTGTCGTTTTCCCCGACAAAAAGCCTATGGGAAGAATTAATGATGTTCTTATTCTTGCAAATAGGAATTATGTGCCCATAGATTTTATTGTTCTTGATATTGATTGCAGTCCGTATTGTCCAATTATTCTTGGTAGACCGTTTTTACGCACTATAGGTGCCGTGATTGATATGAAAGAAGGCAACATTAAGTTCCAATTTCCTTTGAGGAAGGGTATGGAACACTTCCCTAGAACAATAATTAGGCCACCATATGAATCAATCATGAGGGCATCTTATGGATCTCGAAACAAAGATGACAAAACTTAGATCCTTGCTTTATGCCTATCTAAGGGCGTAAAACTATAGCGCTTGTTGGGAGGCAACCCAATGAATAAAATATATTTTTGCTTTTTGCTTTCTGTTCTTGAGTGTTTGCAAAATTATGCTACTATTATGATTGTGTTTTTTGTGATTTAATTAGTGTTTGTGCCAAGTAAATCCTTTAGGATCTTGTTGGGTGATAGTTGTTTGATCTTGTTGAAAAAACAAAACTTTTGCACTCACGAAAACAATTCTCGTTTTTTACCAGAGCGTGATAAAACACCAATTCTTTTTTGCAGAAGATCAATATACAAATTGCTTAGGTCGTCCTAATTTTTCAGAATTTTTGGAGTTTCAGAAGTATTCGAAATATCCAGATTGCTACAGACTGTTCTATTTTTGACAGATTTTGTTTTCTTTGTGTTGTGTGCTTGTTTTGATGGCTCTATGGTTTTCTTTGATGGGTTTTTGCCATAGAAAAGTTGGAATACACTAGATATAATGCAATAACATAATATGAATTGTTTTGCTACAGTACTTATAGTAGTGATTTGCTTTCTTATACTAACGGATCTCACGAAGGTTTTGTTGAGTTTTGTGTATTGAAGTTTTGAAGTTTTGGGTTATCTTATGATGAATGAAGGAATAAGGAGTAAGAAGAGCCTCAGCTTGGGGATGCCCTGGCATCCCAAGCTATTATCCAAAAGAGATCAAGCAACTAAGCTTGGGGATGCCCCGAGTGGCATCCCCTCTTTCTTCTAACGACCATCGGTATTTTACTCGAAGCTATATTTTTATTCATCACATCCTATGTGTTTTGCTTGGACCATCTTGTATGATAAGAGTCTTTTCTTGTTTTATTTTGTGTTTTAAGTCTTGATTCCTTGCTGGACACGCCTATTTGAGAGAGCCAAAATTATGTCATGACTTGTTAGAATTGCTCTCTATGCTTCACTTAAATTTTTATGAGCTATGGACTTGCTCTAGTGCTTCACTTATATCTTTTTGAGCACGGTGTGCTTTAGTATTTTTGAAGAAATTCTCTCTTGATTCACTTAGATTTATTTGAGAGTTAGTAAAATTTTCAAGAAATTCTCTCTTGCTTCACTTAATTTAATTTGAGAGAAAGAAATATTATGCTCATGATCTTCACTTATATTTGTTTGAGCTTATCAAAAGCAACATATGAAAATTAGTTCCAAAGTGATAGATATCCAAGAAGGATATAATAAAAACTTTCATGAAGATCATTGGACAAAATAAACTTGATTCTTAGTAATAGTTTTGAGATATGATGATGTGATATGTGAGTCATGTTGATGAGTAATTATGCTTTAGTAAGAATATTGGTGTTAAGGTTTGTGATTCCCTATGCAAGCACAAAAGTCAATAATTATGCAATGAAATCATATCCTACTTGTGGTGTATTATTCGGTGTTAATTATGCTTAATGCTCGCTTATGAGATTATTCGTTTCTTGGTTGGTTGCTTCTCAATATTTTGCTAGCCTTCATTTTGCACTAAGTATGATCACTACTTGTTCATCCAAAAACCTTTATACCAGTTTTGCCACATGAGTCCACTATACCTACCTATATGCGGTATTATTTTGCGGTTCTAAGCAAATTTGTATGTGCCATCTCTAATTTTCAAAATAAACTTCTCTTTTGTGTGTTCATACCGCTCGCGGAGCGGTGAGGGGTGGTTGATATTTTCCATTCTAGATGTGTTGTGTTATTCTCAGAATGAGTGTTTAATTCACTTGTCATTGCACGAGAGTAAGACAAAGGTATTAGGGATGCCCAGTCCCGAAATGAAAAATGAATTTACTTTATGTTGTCAAATAATAAATTCCTTGGAAAGTGTTGGTATGGAAGGCACCCGTGGATACGGTTAGCCATGGAAAGTGAAAGTATGGTGGAAAAAGGAATAAACTTTAAATTCTATTTGGGAACCGCCTATGATATATCCTGCATGGAAATTGTTGGGAACTCTAAGTCGTTTTCGTTGGTGGGAAGGCACACCTCCCAAAATGTTTTTACCTCTAAGTTTTTCGCTTTGAGCTCTGGCACCTCTACAAATCCCTACTTCCCTCCGTGAAGGGCCTTTCTTTTACTTATGCAATTTTTATTTTTTGAATTTGAGTCTCCATCTTCTCTTATAAAAGCACCAACTAGGAGGCACTATGATCATACCTGAGCATTGGGTGTAGTTAATATGCGAGTGCGTTTCATGAATGGATCGATGATTGAGCATGATGGGCTAGGGATAACTTATTTTAGCGTTGATATTTTGAAAGACATGGTTGCTTGTTGGTATGCTTGAGTATTTAAGTTATCATGTCAAAACTAGACTATTGATTTGAATCACATAAAAGTCCAAATGTCCATGCTATAAAGAAAAGAATATGAGATGACATGTGAGGCAGCATTCCACATCAAAAATTCTGTTTTTATCACTTACCTACTCGAGGACGAGCAGGAGTTAAGCTTGGGGATGCTGATACGTCTCCAACGTATCTATAATTTTTTATTGTTCCATGCTGTTATATTATCAATCTTGGATGTTTTATAATCATTTTATATCATTTTTTGGTACTAACCTATTGACATAGTGCCAAGTGCCAGTTGCTGTTTTCTGCATGTTTTTTACATCGCAGGAAATCAATACCAAATGGAGTCCAAATGCAACAAAAGTTCACGGAGATTTTTTATGGACCAGAAGACACCCAATGGGCCAAGGCAGCGCCTTGGGGGTGCTCCGAGAGGAGCACAACCCACCAGGGCGCGCCAGGAGGCCCAGGCGCCCTGGTGGGTTGTGCCCACCTCGGGTGCCCCCCGAACCGCCTCTTTGCTCTATAAATACCCCAATATTCCAGAAACCCTAGGGGAGTCGACGAAAATCAATTCCAGCCGCCGCAGAGTCCAGAACCACCAGATCCAATCTAGATACCATCACGGAGGGGTTCACCACTTCCATTGGTGCCTCTCCGATGATGCGTGAGTAGTTCTTTGTAGACCTTCGAGTCCGTAGTTAGTACCTAGATGGCTTCCTCTCTCTCGTTTGATTCTCAATACAATGGTCTCTTGGAGATCCATATGCTGTAACCCTTTTTGCGGTGTGTTTGTTGGGATCGGATGAACTTTGAGTTTATGATCAGATCTATCTTTTTATCCATGAAAGTTATTTGAGTCTTCTTTGATCTCCTATATGCATGATTGCTTATAGCCTCGTATTTCTTCTCTGATATTTGGGTTTTGTTTGGCCAACTTGATCTATTTATCTTGCAATGGGAAGAGGTGCTTTGTAGTGGGTTCGATCTTACGGTGCTTGATCCCAATGACAAAAGGGGAACCGACACGTATGTATCGTTGCTACTAAGGATAAAACGATGGGGTCTATCTCTACATAGATAGATCTCGTCTACATCATGTCATCGTTCTAATTGCTTTACTCCATTTCCCCATGAACTTAATACACTAGATGCATGCTGGATAGCGGTCGATGTGTGGAGTAATAGTAGTAGATGCAGGCAAGAGTCGGTCTACTAATCTTGGACGTGATGCCTATATAATGATCATTGCCTTGATATCGTCATGAATATTTGAAGTTCTATCAATTGCCCAATAGTAATTTGTATACCCACCGTTTGCTATTTTTCTCGAGAGAAGCAACTGGTGAAACCTACGACCTCCGGGTCTCTTTCTCATATTATTTGCCTTTGCAATCTATTTTCCTTTGCTTTTATTTTCAGATCTATTAAGCCAAAAATACAAAAATACATTGCTGCAATTTATTCTTATTTACTTTATTTGGCATTCGATCTATCAATCTACTACAATTTATTCACGTCTGTTTGCCTATCTTGGGGCGCCGCTACCTGAAAGGGATTGACAACCCCTTTTACACGTCGGGTTGCGGGTATTTGTTATTTGTGTGAAGGGACTGTTTACGTTGTGTTGCTTGGTTCTCCTACTGGTTCGATAACCTTGGTTTCATCACTGAGGAAAATACCTACCGCTGTTGTGCTGCATCATCCCTTCCTCTTTGGGGAAATACCGACGTAGCTTCAAGCCGCATCACTACCACAGTTCATACTTGCACATATAGAGCATCACGTTGTGAACAACTGGAATAAATAAGGCATACTGCAAACAACCAAAGATAGCATTTGAAACTGGACATATTCTTACTACACTAAAAAAGGGACTCGACAAAACAAATCATGGGTTCCCCCCTGTGAAGAGGCACGGCAAAACAAATCATGGGTTTCCTCACTTGTCACAGATGGGCTCGTTCCCGTGGGAAGAGCGCGGACCCTGGATGCACTCCATGTTGTCGCAGATGGGCTCCTTCCCCTTAGAAGAGCATGGCTGTAGGGTGCCCTCCCTGATGTTGCAAACAGGCTCTTTCCCCTTGGAAGAGCAGATGGACTCTTTCCCCTTGGAAGAGCCGGAGAGGGTGCCCTCCTCGTGGTCGCCATTGATGAAGTCTGACTCAGAAGCTGTGGATCCCAAGCCAGCGTCGCAGAACGTGTCCTTCAGAAATGACAAAAGGGGCTCGGTGGCAATGTAGGATGGCAAATTCTTGACAGCGAACCAAAGGAGATCAGCGGCGGGGCCATGGATGAGATCGACGACAGTTGAACCCGAGGGGTTGGGGTTGGGTGCTACCTCTTCTTGCGTTGGTTTTTCCCTTGAAGAGGAAAGATTGATGCAGCAAAGGAGCATAAGTATTTCACTCAGTTTTGAGAACCAAAGTATCAATCCAGTAGGAGACAACGCAACAAGCCACTGAATACTTGCACAAACAAACACCAACGCGACAAAGGGGTTGTCAATCCCTCACAGTTATTCGCAAAGTGAGATCTAATAAAGATGGATAAACGCTAAAGTAATATTTTTGGTATTTTTGGTTTATGGAACAGAAAGTAAAGATTGCAAAATAAAGTAAATGGGAAACTAGAATTGTAGATCGGAAACTTATATGATGGAAAATAGACCCGGGGGGCATAGGTTTCACTAGAGGCTTCTCTCAAGATAGAAATTATTACGGTGGGTGAACAAATTACTGCCAAGCAATTGATAGAAAAGCGCAAAGTTATGACGATATCTAAGGAAATGATCATGAATATAGGCATCATGTCCGTGTCAAGTAGACCAAAACGATTCTACATCAACTAGTATTACTCCACACATCGACCGACTCCTGCCTGCATCTAGAGTATTAAGTTCATAAGAACAGAGTAACGCATTAAGCAAGATGACATGATGTAGCGGGATTAACTCAAGCAATATGATGAAAACCCCATATTTTTATCCTCGATGGCAACAATAGAATACGTGCCTTGTTGCCCCTGTTGTCATTGGGAAAGGACACCGCAAGATTGAACCCAAAGCTAAGCACTTCTCCCATTGCAAGAAAAAACAATCTAGTTGGCCAAACCAAATCAATAGTTCGAAGAGACTTACAAAGATATCAAATCATGCATATAAGAATTCAGAGGAGGTTCAAATAATACTCATAGATAAGCTGATCATAAATCCACAATTCATCGGTTCTTGGCAAACACACCGCAAAATAGTATTACATTGAATAGAGCTCCAACAACATCGAGGAGAACTTTGTATTGAGAATAAAAGAGAGAGAAGAAGCCATCTAGCTACTAGCTATGGACCCGTAGGTCTGAAGTAAACTACTCACGCTTCATCGGAGAGGGAATGGTTTTCATGTAGAAGCCCTCCGTGATCGAATCCCCCTCCGGTAGGATGCCGGAAAAGGCCCCAAGATGGGATCTCACGTGTACAGAAGGTTGCGGCGGTGGAAAAGTGGTTTCGTGGCTCCCCTGGATGTTTTTAGGGTATAAGAATATATATAGGAGGAAGAACTAGGCCAGGGGGTCTACGAGGGGCCCACAAGGTCGAGGGGCACGCCCTCCACCCTTGTGGCCGCCTCGTGGCTCTTCTGACTTGCACTCCAAGTCTCCTGGGTGTCTTTTGGTCCAAGAAAAATCATCGCGAACGTTTTATTCCGTTTGGACTCCGTTTGGTATTCCTTTTCTGTGAAACTCTAAAACAAGGAAAAAACAGAAACTGGCGCTGGGCTCTAGGTTAATAGGTTTGTCCCAAAAATCATATGAAATAGCATATTAATGCATATAAAACATCCAAAATAGATAACATAATAGCATGGAACAGTAAAAAATTATAGATACATTGGAGACGTATCAAGCATCCCCAAGCTTAATTCCTGCTCGTCCTCGAGTAGGTAAATGATAAAAACAGAATTATTGATATGGAATGCTACCTATCATATTTATCCATGTAATTCTCTTTATTGTGGCATGGATGTTCAGATCCGTAAGATTGTAAACAAAAGTTTAATATTGACATAAAAACAATAATAATTCAAGCATACTAACAAAATAATTATGTCTTCTCAAAATAACATGGCCAAAGAAAGCTTATCCCTACAAAATCATATAGTCTGGCTATGCTCCATCTTCATCACACAAAATATTTAAATCATGCACAACCCCGATGACAAGCCAAGCAATTGTTCCATACTTTTGACATTCTCAAACATTTTCAACTTTCACGCAATACATGAGCGTGAGCCATGGACATAGCACTATAGGTGGAATATACGGTGGTTGTGGAGAAGACAAAAAGAAGGAGATAGTCTCACATCAACTAGGCGTATCAATGGGCTATGGAGATGCCTATTAATAGATATCAATGTGAGTGAGTAGGGATTGCCATGCAACTTATGCACTAGAGCTATAAGTTTATGAAATCTCAAAAAGAAAACTAAGTGGGTGTGCATCCAACTTGCTTGCTCATGAAGACTTAGGGCATTTGAGGAAGCCCATCATTGGAATATTGATGTCTACTACGGAACCTTCTCCTTGTAGACGTTGTTGGGCCTCCAAGTGCAGAGGTTTGTAGGACAGTAGCAAATTTCCCTCAAGTGTATGACCTAAGGTTTATCAATCCGTGGGAGGTGTAGGATGAAGATGGTCTCTCTCAAGCAACCCTGCAACCAAATAACAAAGAGTCTCTTGTGTCCCCAGCACACCCAATACAACGGTAAATTGTATAGGTGCACTAGTTCGGCGAAGAGATGGTGATACAAGTGCAATATGGATGGTAGATATAGGTTTTTGTAATTTGAAAATATAAAAACAACAAGGTAACTAATGATAAAAGTGAGCACAAACGGTATTGCAATGCTGGGAAACAAGGCCTAGGGTTCATACTTTCACTAGTGCAAGTTCTCTCAACAATAATATCATAATTGGATCATATAACTATCCCTCAACATGCAACAAAGAGTCACTCCAAAGTCACTAATAGCGGAGAACAAACGAAGAGATTATGGTAGGGTATGAAACCACCTCAATGTTATTCTTTCGGATCGATCTATTCAAGAGTTCATACTAGAATAACACCTTAAGACACAAATCAACCAAAACCCTAATGTCACCTAGATACTCCAATATCACCTCAAGTATCCGTGGGTATGATTATACGATATGCATCACACAATCTCAGATTCATCTATTCAAACCAACACAAAGTACTTCAAAGAGTGCCCCAAAGTTTCTACCGGAGAGTCAAGACGAAAACGTGTGCCAACCCCTATGCATAAGTTCACAAACGGAACCCGCAAGTTGATCACCAAAACATACATCAAGTAGATCACGTGATATCCCATTGTCACCACAGATAAGCACATGCAAGACATACATCAAGTGTTCTCAAATCCTTAAAGACTCAATCCGATAAGATAACTTCAAAGGGAAAACTCAATCCATTACAAGAGAGTAGAGGGGGAGAAACATCATAAGATCCAACTATAATAGAAAAGCTTGCGATACATCAAGATCGTACCACCTCAAGAACACGAGAGAGAGAGAGAGAGATCAAACACATATCTACTAGTACATACCCTCAGCCCCGAGGGTGAACTACTCCCTCCTCGTCATGGAGAGCGCCGGGATGATGAAGATGGCCACCGGTGAGGGATCCCCCCTCCGGCAGGGTGCCGGAACAGGGTCCCGATTGGTTTTTGGTGGCTACAGAGGCTTGTGGCGGCGGAACTCCCGATCTATTCTGTTCCCCGATGTTTTTAGGGTATATGGACATATATAGGAGAAAGAAGTCGGTCAGGGGAGCCACGAGTGTGGGGGCGCCCAGGGGGGTAGGGCACGCCTCCCTGCCTCGTGGCTCCCTTGAAGCTTCCCTGACGTCTACTCCAAGTCTTATGGATTGCTTCTGTTCCAAAAATAACTCCCCCGAAGGTTTCATTCCATTTGGACTCCGTTTGATATTCCTTTTCTTCGAAACACTGAATAGGCAAGAAAACAACAATTTGGACTGGGCCTCCGGTTAATAGGTTAGTCCCAAAAATAATATAAAAGTGTTTAGTAAAGCCCATAAACATCCAAAATAGATAATATAATAGCATGAATACTTCATAAATTATAGATACATTGGAGACGTATCAGTATCCCCAAGCTTAATTCATGCTCGTCCTCGAGTAGGTAAATGATAAAAGAAATAATTTATGAAGTGTGAATGCTAGCAGGTGCACAGGTTTGATCAATGATAATTTCAATCACCTTTTCTAGCATCATTATATGTCATGATAGTAGCTCAACTCATAAAACTTCTCATGATCAAGTAACAAGCTATTCACATGTTAAAGTATAGATCATAAACTTTCTTGAAAACTAACAAACAGTGCCCTTAGTCATCAAACAATTGCAATTCATCTTATTTTCAGGAAGGGTCTATGTCAGAGCTTTGATTCAGCAAACTTCACATACTCAACTATCATTTAGTCTTTCACAATTGCTAACGCTCACGCGATATTTATGGGTTCAAAGTTTTAATCAGACACAGAGAAAGATAGGGGCTTACAGGTTCGCCTCCCAACCTTTTACCTCGAGGGTAATGTCAACAATAATAGTTCATGATGCCTTACATCCAACTGGATATATATATATCAGGATCTTTCCAACACAAGGTGCTTGCCAAAGGATAAAATGTAAAAAGGAAAGGTGAAGATCACCATGACTCTTGCATAAGGTATAAGACAAGAATAAAAGATAGGCCCTTCGCAGTGGGAAGCAGAGGTTGTCATGCGCTTTTATAGTTGGATGCACAAAATCTTAATGCGAAAGAACATCACTTTATATTGCCACTTGTGATAGGGACCTTTATTATGCAGTCCGTCGCTTTTATTGCTTCCACATCACAAGATCGTATAAAGCTTACTTTCTCCACACTAATAGATCATACATATTTAGAGAGCAATTTTTATTGCATGCACCGATGACAACTTACTTGAAGGATCTTACTCAATCCATAGGTACGTATGGTGGACTCTCATGGCAATACTGGTTTAAGGGATGTTTGGAAGCACAAGTAGTATCTCTACTTGGTGCAAGGAATTGGCTAGCATGAGGGAGAAAGGAAAGCTCAACATGTTGGATGATCCATGACAATATACTTTATTTCAGATATAAGAAAACATAACCCATTATGTTGTCTTCCTTGTCCAACATCAACCTTTTAACATGTCATATTTTAATGAGTGCTCACAATTACAAAAGACGTCCAAGATAGTATATTTATATGTGAAATCTCTCTTCCCTCAATATTCTTTCATGAATTGTTCAAGTGACCAATACAATGTTTGCTAACCTTCAAAAAATTTACCACCTCTACTTCTTATATGTGAAGGCATTACTCCCCATGGGAAAGGCATATGAAACATATATAATTTCAGATTTATGACATTCAAATCATTCAACCATTTACTCATAGGATATAAGTGAAGCACACGAGTAAATGACAAACTACTCCAAAAAGATATAAGTGAAGATCAATGAGTAGTTAAATAATTATGTAGCTATGTGAAGACTCTCTCCCATTTAAGAATTTCAGATCTTGGTATTTTATTCAAACAGCAAGCAAAACAAAATAAAACAACATTTCAAGGATAGCACTCATCATGTGAAGAAGCAAAAACTTAGGCTCAACCGATACTGACCGATAATTGTTGAAGGAGAAAGGTGGGATGCCTACCGGGGCATCCCCAAGCTTAGATGCTTGAGAATTCTTGAAATATTATCTTGGGATGCCTTGGGCATCCCCAAGCTTGAGCTTTTGTGTCTCCTTAATTCCTCTCATATCACGGTCTCCCTAAATCTCGAAAGCTTCATCCACACCAAACTCAACAAGAACTCGTGAGACAAGTTAGTATAAACCAATGCAAAAACCTTATCATTTCCTACTGTAACAAATCACTAAAATTATTATTCAACATTGCATACTAAATGCCTCTGCATAGTTAATACTCCTATCCTCAAATAGAATCATTAAACAAGCAAACATATGCAAACAACGCAAACATAACAGCAATCTGCCTAAACAGGACAGTCTGTAAAGAATGCAGCAGGATCCATACTTCCCTAGCTCCAAAAATTATGAAAGAAAATTCCCACTGTAGTAAATTTATCAGAGCTTATTATGCAAAAAGTTTCAATATTTTATCATATTCTGACTTTTCTAGGGAATTTTTGCAACAGCGGTAAACTTTCTGTTTTGAAACAGCACCATGTATACTTGCAAAATAAGCATGGTAAAGGCTATCCTTGACATTTTTATTGAAACTAGAGATGCAAAACATTATTATAAATAACAGCAAGCAAATACTAACAAAATAAAATGACGCTCCAAGCAAAACACATATCATGTGGTGAATAAAAATATAGCTCCAAGTAAAGTTACCGATGAACGAAGACGAAAGAGGGGATGCCATCCGGGGCATCCCCAAGCTTAGGCTCTTGGTTGTCCTTGAATATTACCTTGGGGTGCCTTGGGCATCCCCAAGCTTAGGCTCTTGCCACTCCTTATTCCATAGTCCATCGAATATTTACCCAAAACTTGAAAACTTCACAACACAAAACTCAACAGAAATCTCGTAAGCTCCGTTAGATAAGAAAATAAATCACCACTTAGGTACTGTTGTGAACTCATTCTAAATTCATATTGGTGTAATATCTACTGTACTACAACTTATCTATGGTTCATACCCTCCGATACTACTCATAGATTCATCAAAATAAGCAAACAACACATAGAAAACAGAATCTGTCAAAAACAGAACAGTCTGTAGAAATCTGTATCAAACGCAGACTTCTGGAACTCAGAAACATCTGCCAAAATAGGACGACCTAGATAATTTGATTATTGATCTACTTCAATTGGAATCAGTATTTAATCACTTTCTGGTGATTTTTAACAATTGTTTTCGTGAGCAGAAAGTTTCTGTCTTTTTCAGCAAGATCAAATAATTATCATCCAAGAAGATCCTATAGGTTTTACTTGGCACTTTATTGAAACAAAAGCTATAAAACGTGATTACTACAGTATCTTAATCATGTGAACACACAAAAACAGTAGGGGTAAATATTGGGTTGTCTCCCAACAAGCGCTTTTCTTTAATGCCTTTTAGCTAGGCATGATGATTTCAATGATGCTCGCATAAAAGATAAGAATTGAAACACAAAGAGAGCATCATGAAGCATATGACTAGCACATTTAAGTCTAACCCACTTCCTATGCCTAGGGTCTTTGTGAGCAAACAACTTATGGGAACAAGAATCAACTTGCATAGGAAGGTAAAACAAGCATAACTTCAAGATTTTCAACACATAGAGAGGAAAACTTGATATTATTGCAACTCCTACAAGCATATATTCCTCCCTCATAGTAATTTTTAGTAGCATCATGAATGAATTCAACCATATAACCAGCACATAAAGCATTCTTTTCATGATCTACTTGCATAGAAATTTTACTACTCTCCACATAAGCAAATTTATTCTCATCAATAGTAGTGGGAGCAAACTCAACAAAATAACTATCATGTGAAGCATAATCCAATCAAAAATTAAAATCATGATGACAAGTTTCATGGTTATCTTTATTCTTTAGAGCATACGTGTCATCACAATAATCATCATAAATAGGAGGCATGCTTTCATCATAATAAATTTGCACATCAAAACTTGGAGGACTAAAAATATCATCTTCATCAAACATAGCATCCCCAAGATTGTGGCCTTGCATATCATTAGCATCATGGGTATTCAAAGAATTCGTACTAACAACATTGCAATCATGCTCATCATCCACATATTTTATGCCAAGCATTCTATATAATTCTTCTTCTAGTACTTGAGCACAATTTTCCTTCCCATCATTTTCACGAAAGATATTAAAAAGATGAAGCATATGAGGCACCCTTAATTCCATTTTTTTTGTAGTTTTCTTTTATAAAATAAACTAGTGATAAAACAAGAAACTAAAAGATTCGATTGCAAGATCTAAAGATATACCTTCAAGCACTCACCTCCCCGGCAATGGCGCCAAAAAAGAGCTTGATGTCTACTACGCAATCTTCTCCTTGTAGACGTTATTGGGCCTCCAAGTGCAGAGGTTTGTAGGACAGTAGCAAATTTCCCTCATGTGGATGACCTAAGGTTTATCAATCTGTGGGAGGTGTAGGATGAAGATGGTCTCTCTCAAGCAACCCTGCAACCAAATAACAAAGAGTCTCTTGTGTCCCCAACACACCCAATACAATGGTAAATTGTATAGGTGCACTAGTTCGGCGAAGAGATGGTGATACAAGTGCAATATGGATGGTAGATATAGGTTTTTGTAATCTGAAATATAAAAACAGCAAGGTAACTAATGATAAAAGTGAGCACAAATGGTATTGCAATGCTAGGAAACAAGGCCTAAGGTTCATACTTTCACTAGTGCAAGTTCTCTCAACAATAATAACATAATTGGATCATATAGCTATCCCTCAACATGCAACAAAGAGTCACTCCAAATTCACTAATAGCGGAGAACAAACGAAGAGATTATGGTAGGGTACGAAACCACCTCAAAGTTATTCTTTTGGATCGATCTATTCAAGAGTTCATACTAGAATAACACCTTAATACACAAATCAACCAAAACCCTAATGTCACCTAGATACTCCAATGTCACCTCAAGTATCCGTGGGTATGATTATACGATATGCATCACACAATCTCAGATTCATCTATTCAAACCAACACAAAGTACTTCAAAGAGTGCCCCAAAGTTTCTACCGGAGAGTCAAGACGAAAACGTGTGCCAACCCCTATGCATAAGTTCACAAACGGAACCCGCAAGTTGATCACCAAAACATACATCAAGTAGATCACGTGATATCCCATTGTCACCACAGATAAGCACATGCAAGACATACATCAAGTGTTCTCAAATCCTTAAAGACTCAATCCGATAAGATAACTTCAAAGGGAAAACTCAATCCATTACAAGAGAGTAGAGGGGGAGAAACATCATAAGATCCAACTATAATAGAAAAGCTCGCGTTACATCAAGATCGTACCACCTCAAGAACACGAGACAGAGAGAGATCAAACACATAGCTACTGGTACATACCCTCAGCCCCGAGGGTGAACTACTCCCTCCTCGTCATGGAGAGCGCCGGGATGATGAAGATGGCCACCGGTGAGGATCCCCTCTCCGGCAGGGTGCCGGAACAGGGTCCCGATTGGTTTTTGGTGGCTATAGAGGCTTGCGGCGGCGGAACTCCCGATCTATTCTATTCCCCAATGTTTTTAGGGTATATGGACATATATAGGAGAAAGAAGTCGGTCAGGGGAGCCACGAGGGGCCCACGAGGGTGGGGGGCGCGCCTCCCTGCCTCGTGGCTCCCTCGAAGCTTCCCTGACATCTACTCCAAGTCTCCTGGATTGCTTCTGTTCCAAAAATAACCCCCCCCCCCCCGAAGGTTTCATTCCGTTTGGACTCCGTTTGATATTCCTTTTCTTCGAAACACTGAATAGGCAAGAAAACAACAATTTTGGTTGGGCCTCCGGTTAATAGGTTAGTCCCAAAAATAATATAAAAGTGTTTAGTAAAGCCCATAAACATCCAAAACAGATAATAGAATAGCATGAATACTTCATAAATTATAGATACGTTGGAGACGTATCAAATATACAAGCCAAGTTCTATAATGAAAAATTCCCACTAGCATATGAAAGTGATATCATAGGAGACTCTCTATCATGAAGATCATGGTGCTACATTGAAGGACAAGTGTGGCAAAAAGGATAGTAACATTGTCCCTTCTCTCTTTTTCTCTCATTTTTTGGGCCTTCTCTTTTTTGGTCTTTCTCCTTTTTTTTTTATTTCCTCACATGGGACAATGCTCTAATAATGAAAATCATCACACTTCTATTTACTTACAACTCAAGAATTACAACTCGATACTAGAAGAAAAATACGAATCTATGTGAATGCCTCCGGCGGTGTACCAGGATGTGCAATGAATCAAGAGCGACATGTATAAAAAATGATCAACGGTGGCTTTGCCACAAATACGATGTCAACTACATGATCATGCAAAGCAATATGACAATGATGGAGCGTGTCATAATAAACGGAACGGTGGAAAGTTGCATGGCAATATATCTCGGAATGGCTATGGAAATACCATAATGGCTATGGAAATATGGTGGCTATTTTGAGGAAGGATATGTGGTGGGTTTATGGTACCGGCGAAAGTTGCGCGGTACTAGAGAAGCTAGCAATGGCAGAAAGGTGAGAGTGGGTATAATCCATGGACTCAACATTAGTCTTAAAGAACTCACATACTTATTGCAAAAATCTATTAGTCATCAAAACAAAGTACTACGCGCATGCCCCTAGGGGGATAGATTGGTAGGAAAAGACCATCGCTCGTCCCCGACCGCCACTCATAAGGAAGACAATAAAAAAATAAATCATGCTCCGACTTCATCACATAACGGTTCACCATACATGCATGCTACGGGACTCACAAACTTTAACACAAGTATTTCTCAAATTCACAACTACTTACTAGCGTGACTCTAATATCACCATCTTCATATCTCAAAACAATCATAAGGAATCAAACTTCTCATAGTATTCAATGCACTTTATATGAAAGTTTTTATTATATCCCTCTTGGATGCCTATCATATTAGGACTAATTTTATAACCAAAGCAAATTACCATGCTGTTCTAAAGACTCTCAAAATAATATAAGTGATGTACGAGAGTTCATCAATTTCTATAAAATGAAACCACCGCCGTGCTCTAAAAAGATATAAGTGAAGCACTAGAGCAAAATTGCTTAGCTCAAAAGATATAAGTGAAGCACATAGAGCATTCTAATAAATCATGATTCATGCGTGTCTCTCTCAAAAGGTGTGTACAGCAAGGATGATTGTGGCAAACTAAAAAGCAAAGAGTCAAATCATACATGACGCTCCAAGCAAAACACATATCATGTGGTGAATAAAAATATAGCCTCAAGTAAAGTTACCGATAGACGAAGACGAAAGAGGGGATGCCTTCCCGGGGCATCCCCAAGCTTAGGATTTTTGACATCCTTGAATATTACCTCGGGGTGCCTTGGGAATGTCCAAGCTTAGGCTCTTGCCACTCCTTATTCCATAGTCCATCAAATCCTTAACCAAAACTTGAAAACTTCACAACAGAAAATCTCGTAAGCTCCATTAGTACAAGAGAATAAATCACCACTTTTGGTACTGTTGTGAACTCATTCTTTATTTATATTGATGTAATATCTACTGTATTCCAACTTTTCCATGGTTCATACCCCCCGATACTAGCCATAGATGCATCAAAATAAGCAAACAACACACAAAAAACAGAACCTGTCAAAAACAGAACAATTTGTAGAAATCTGAATATTTAGAATACTTCTGTAACTCCAAAACTCCTGAGAAAATACAAAATCCTAGACAATTTGTTTATTAATCTTTTGCAAAAAGAATCAGTATTTTATCACGCTCCTTCTAAAAATAAGAATTGTTTCCGTGAGCGCAAAAGTTTCTGTTTTTCAGCAAGATCAAATTAACTATCACCGTAGGTTATCCCATAGGTCTTACTTGGCACAAACACTAATTGAAACTTAAAACCACATCTAACCAGAGGCTAGATGATTTATTCAAAGCAAAACAGGACCTAGAAAGCAAGAACAAAAAATAAAATTGGGTTGCCTCCCAACGAGCGCTATTGTTTAACGCCCCTAGATAGGCATTGATATTTCAATGATGATCACATGAAAGATAATAATTGAAACACAAAGAGAGCATCATAAAACATGTGACAAACATAGTCAAGTCTAACATACTTCCTATGCATATGCATTTTATAGGCAAACAAATTATCAAGACAAGCAAAACCTAGCATATGCAAGGAGGAAGAAAGAAACAATAGCAATCTCAACATAATGAGAGGTAATTTAGTAACATGAAAATTTCTACAACCATATTTACCTCTCTCATAATAATTACATGTGGGATCATACTCAAATTCAACAATATATCTATCACATAGCATATTCTCTAGATGATCCACATGCATGCAAAGTTGACACTCTTCCAAGATAGTGGGATTAACATTAACTAAAGTCATGACATCTCCAAACCCACTTTCATCAAATTTTTCATAAGCTTGAACATTCTCCAAATATGTGGGATCTAAATTTGTCACTCTTCCAAACCCACTTTCAATATTATTGCAAACATTATTATCAATCTCATATTCATCATGGGGCTTAAATAAATTTTCAAGATCATAAGAGGAATCACCCCAATCATGTTCATTGCAACAAGTAGTAGACATAACAAACTTAGCATCCCCAAGCTTAGGGTTTTGCTTATTATTAAAACAATTGACATTAATAGAATTTATGATAACATCATTGCAATCATGCTTTTTATTCAAAGATCTATCGTGAATCACTTCATAAAGCACTTCATCACAACTTTCAGATTCACGGATTTCAAGCAAAACCTCATAAAGACAATCTAGTGCACTCAAATCACTAGGAATTGGTTCATCATAATTGGATCTCTTAAAAATATTAGCAAGTGGATGAGGATCCATAAACTTTTAGCAAGCGAAGATGCAAGCAAAAAGAAGGCAAATGGTAACACAAGCAAACAAAAGATCGAACGGAAGAAGAGCAAAAGAAAAAGGCAAATCTTTTCGAAAATCGTTTTAGAAGTGGGGGAGAGGAAAACGAGAGGCGAATGACAAATAATGTAATGCGAAATATGAGAGTTTATGATGGGTACTTGGTATGTCTTGGCTTGGCGTAGATCTCCCCGGCAACGGCGCTAGAAATCCTTCTTGCTACCTCTTGAGCTTGCGTTGGTTTTTCCCTTGAAGAGGAAAGGGTGATGCAGCAAAGGAGCGTAAGTATTCCCCTTAGGTTTGAGAACCAAGGTATCAATCCAGTAGGAGATAATGCAACAAGCCACCGAATACCTGCACAAACAAACACCAACTTGCAACCAACGCAACGAAGGGGTTGTCAATCCCTTCACGGTTATTCGCAAAGTGAGATCTGATAGAGATGGATAAATGGTAAAGTAATATTTTTGGTATTTTTGGTTTATGGAACGGAAAGTAAAGATTGCAAAATAAAGTAAATAGGAAACTAGAATTGTAGATCGGAAACTTATATGATGGAAAATAGACCCGGGGGCCATAGGTTACACTAGAGGCTTCTCTCAAGATAGAAATTATTACGGTGGGTGAACAAATTACTGCCGAGCAATTGATAGAAAAGCGCATAGTTATGACGATATCTAAGGCAATGATCATGAATATAGGCATCACGTCCATGTCAAGTACACCGAAACGATTCTGCATCTACTACTATACTCCACACATCGACCGACTCCTTCCTGCATCTAGAGTATTAAGTTCATAAGAACAGAGTGATGCATTAAGCAAGATGACATGATGTAGCGGGATTAACTCAAGCAATATGATGAAAACCCCATCTTTTTATCCTCGATGGCAACAATACAATACGTGCCTTGCTGCCCCTGCTGTCACTGAGAAAAAAACACCGCAAGATTGAACCCAAAGCTAAGCACTTCTCCCATTGCAAGAAAAACCAATCTAGTTGGCCAAACCAAATCGATAGTTCCAAGAGACTTGCAAAGATATCAAATCATGCATATAAGAATTCAGAGGAGATTCAAATAATATTCATAGATAACCTGATCATAAGTCCACAATTCATCGGATCTCGGCAAACACACCGCAAAAGAGTATTACATCGAATAGATCTCCAAGAACATCGAGGAGAACTTTGTATATCAAAGAGAGAGAAGAACCCATCTAGCTACTAGCTATGGACCCGTAGGTATGAAGTAAACTACTCACGCTTCATCGGAGAGGCAATGGTGTTGATGTAGAAGCCCTCCATGATCGAATCCCCCTCCGGCAAGATGCCGGAAAAGCCCCTAAGATGGGATCTCACGGGTACAGAAGGTTGCGGCGGTGGAAAAGTGGTTTCGTGGCTCCCTGGATGTTTTTAGGGTATAAGAGTATATATAGGAGGAAGAACTAGGTCAGGGGCTCTACGAGGGGCCCACAAGGTCGGGGGGCGCGCCCTCCACCCGCCTCGTGGCTCTTCTGACTTGCACTCCAAGTCTCCTGGGTGTCTTCTGGTCCAAGAAAAATCATCGCGAAAGTTTTATTCCGTTTGGACTCCATTTGGTATTCCTTTTCTGTGAAACTCTAAACAAGGAAAAAAATAGAAACTGGCACTGGGCTCTAGGTTAATAGGTTAGTCCCAAAAATCATATAAAATAGCATATTAATGCATATAAAACATCCCAAACAGATAATATAATAGCATGGGACAATAAAAAATTATAGATACGTTGGAGACGAATCAGTGGGCCACTTAACCTGTGACATAGCCCGCCTCAGGCCGTCGCTGTCGATGACCTCGATGTCGTAGCCGGCGTCCACGACATACCCGCATAATCTAGCCCGCTGATTGAGTGCCTGTGGCCAGTAATGGTTGTCAGCTTCCTTGGCGACGTCGGGCAAAGAGACTGTGATACACCTCTTTTGGGCCAATCGTTCCTCGAGCTTGACGGGAAGTGTAGCCGGGCTTAGGCTGCGACGCTCTGGAGTGGGGGATGGGGATGGGGATCTATGGGAAAGGGGGCGTTTGGCAGGCATCATATAAGAAACTCAGGGCGGCCTGGGTATGGAGATCGGTGGGTAAGCTGCACGGGCAAACCAGCAGATGTTGACAATGGAGGCCTTGCGGCGGCGGCGGGGACCTTGCTAGGGTTTCGAACAAGGGAGGGTGTGTGTGTGTGCGCGCACGCCTGATGAGGTTTTGGTGTGTGTGTGTGTGGAGGGGGGCGACGGGGTGTGTGTTTGAGGAAATGACGTGGCTACTGAAAATTTTACTACGCGGGAGTCAAACTTGGGAGTGAAATGTCGGGGCTATTGAAAATTTGGATGATGGTGCATCGCACACGGTCCGAAGATAACAACTGTGTGTTATTATGAAACAGAAAAACCCTCGAGGCAGGCAGATATTTTCGAGGGATGCAGGCGGGATTGGGTACAAGAAACATCACACACGGTCGAAACATAATAACTGTGTGTTATCAAACAGAAAAAGCTGCAGGCGGGTAGATATTTTTGAGAGGGGAAGCCTCGTGGAGCCCAATGTACTGTGCGGATGTGCGTGACAGGGGCACCGGCGTGGCACATGGTTAGTGTGAGTGAACATGTCTGTTGCGTCATCCGACTTGCCTAATGTTCATAAATTTGGCGAAAAATGATGCAGGAGAGGGTCAGAACACAGACACACTTGCATGTGGACCAAATTTATGTATGAAAAGTGTGGTTTGATTTTCAAATACCAAATGCAACTTCGATGTGGCACCTATCTCGCAAAGCGCACGGTATTGCTTGCCCCCCTCGTGTCGGCATGAAGGGAATACTAAGCTATGAATGCATGCTCCCCCCAACTGAGGTTCACCTAGCAAAGTGCGAAGTAGCGGCCTCGCCCCCCCCCCACACACACCCACTTTCAGTCGGCGGGCCAAAGAGGCATCTCACTAAGATGGATTGTAAAATGGACCAAGAATAACCCACCTTGGTCGTACAACCTCTCTCTTGTTGTTGGTCAAAGTGATGGCCGTCCATGCGACCCCGGAGATGGGCTAGTAGCTCACCAATAATCACGCAAGTTGCTAGTCCCCGAAGACAACCACTGCATGCATGTGGCCCAAACATATGTATGGAGAGGTGTGTTTTGAATACACAATGGAACAACTTTGATGTGGCACCGTGCTTTTGAACCAGAAATCCCCACACTGAGTGAGGGTTAGGTTGACGATGCATATGTATGTCACACCACACTTCAAACCGATGACGGGGATTCATGCATGCATGCATGCATAGTATATGCGCTCAACCTTAATTAGGTCTGGATCTCACCATGACCTATACTACGATAACATGAACCAAAGGAAGAATTCGCCATGGTAACCTATCTTTTTGTCGGTCAAGGTGATCATGGATGTCCACGCGGGCCCATGAATATATAGGCTTGTCGCTGATAACCACGCGAGGGAGTGTACCGTTCGAACACAACCACTACATGCATATGTCTGGAGGTGATGCGTGAATGCATGTTTGAATACCATTTCACAACATTGATGTGGCGCGTGCGTCGAAAATCATACAGTCCCCACACAGAGCGAGATCGGTTCATGAAGTGTCGTTGTACTAGCCACTTCGAATCGATGGGAGGGATTCATGCGTACACATGCATGTGTGTGCGCTCAAACTGTATCATGTCATCCCAGAGCATGACCTATATATATACCGTATTACAAACAAAAATAATAATCCCCTCCTAAGTCAAATTAACCTCTCTCATTGTCAGGAAAAAAGTAGTGATGGACCAAGTGGGCCCACAGATGGAAAGCATCAGTATCGCTGATAACCACTTAAGTGGGTGCAAGAGGACAACCACCATCGCTTTGCATGTGGGCCAAACATATGTTGAATACCCAAAATGCACAACTTTGATGTGCCAACATGCCTCAAAAACCGTAAAGTCCCCACACAGAGCGAGGTTCATGAAGCGTACTACATATGATGGTCCCCTTGCCCCTCTTCGATGCATACTATACACTCCTACCGTATACAACCCCAAAAGAATCCTCCTCGATGGTGAAATTAATTAACCTCTCCCACAGATGGCCTCGTGGGCCCACAGATGGAAGCGTCACACGTGAGTGTCCTAGCTAGGATAACCACCGCCTGCATGCGTGTGGCCCAAAGAGGTGTTGTGTTTTTTTCTATAGCCAATTTCACAACTTTGATGTGGCACGTGCCCCGTAAACTGAGAAGTCCCAACACTGAATGAGGTGTACTTGTTCACAGACGCGTACGTATAGTATATATGCTAGTTCCCTCCCACCTCTTCGACGCGTACTATATATATACTCCCACCATAACACAAACAAAAAAGATTCTACCTTGCTGGTCAAATTAACCTCGCTGCCGGCTGTTCGTCAAAGTGATGGACGACGACCTTGCGAGCCCACAGAAAGCGTCACACGCGAGTATCGAGTGTCATGTAGGACAACCATCGACTGCGTGTGGCCAAAACATGTATGTATGAAAGGGTTGTGTAATGTTTTAAATAACGAATTCACGACTCTGATGTGGCACCTGCCTAACAAAACGGCCAACCCACACGGTGGCTCACAACTCATAGTGTACCGCGAGCCACCCGTCACCCCCAGATGCACACACCCACACACACACCGCGAATCCATCGCAACTACAATGCATGTTAAATTATCCCGCGGTGAACATATGTTACCAAAGGAGGGACGTTTTAATTTTGAAAAAAACCCAGAGATCATTAAGACGTTTTAGTACATTGATTTATTTTCTACGGGTATAATGTGCAAAAATCAAATTTGAGCTACATGCACATGTGACAGTGCACCTAAATGGATTGCAAAAACACATGTGTCTAACTGGGTGCATGTTTACTCCCCATGCAAGAAATTTCAAACATTGAGAATCTTGATTTTTAAATTCTAGTACATCCAAAAATTATTTGAAGTTCATGAAACTTAAAGTGTTGTCATATGGGCACCAATACAAAGTGACATTGTACTTTTTTTGTAAAATTTGAGACCAGTTTTGATGTAATCTTTATCTTCTTACAAACGGGAGATTATTAATAATTGGAAACCAATATCCCAAACGGTTTATTTATTCAAACCGTGAGCGTTAGACCAACAATGGATACGAGCCATGCTTCGGTTAAGCAATAAAGTGGCTGCATTAATCATCCAAATAGAAAAGCAATATACGTGCCGCCACGCGACCCGTGTGCAGTGCGAGTAGGCATGAGTTGACAGGACGCATGCGAGGAGTCCGGGGCGTAGGCAGACCGGGAGGTGTGCGTGCAGGTGTGTGAATTGACTGAGGCGTGCTCGCTGCACAGTGCCATCGGGAGGCGTGCGAATAGCTGTGTGAAACAACGGTAGGCATGCCAGCAGTCCGGTGCGCAGGCTCACCGGGAGGCGAGCCAGCGGTTTGACCGCCGCCCGCCTTTCTCCCACTACTCCATATTAATGGTGCGCCTGAGCGGCCGCACCCCCCATCCTCGCCACACACACAATCCTCTCTCTCCGATTGCATCCTCGGCGCTGCTCTCAGTCCTCAAAGCCATCGGTGTATGAGGATGCCACCGAAGCGCCCCATCGGAGGGAGTGGCGACGCCGGGGCTGCTGAAGCATCGGAGCACGGCGTGGAGATGGAGACACAGGTTGCCGTCACCGCCGGCGAGGTATCGCTGCACCCTGATATCGTCGACGACATTGATCTTCCAGCCGGAGGCGGAGTTCCACACCGACTCTGGTGATGACTCGGGTGACGACCACGGTGACGACTCCGACGACCACTCCGACGACGACGGACAACTGGTTAGTCATCTATACCCATTTATGTGTCAAATAGATCCTAGGGTTTCTCTGGTTACTCCTGCCTCCCCCTTTTTGGAATAGAAATCCTATGGTTTTGTTCTCCCAATCCATGAAATCTGAGTAAGTTTCTTTAGATCCATGTAGTGTATTGATTGTTTGAATGGTACAAGTGATAAGTGATTAGTTGTTTCATCTGTGCAAATGATTTCTGCTAGTAATCCGACTAGGGTTAGTTTTTGTGCTAATAATTCCTATCCAGGACTTGACAATTGATTTTGAATGACCTACATATATGTTTGTGCCATTATTTTCTTCAAGATTAGTCTGTACATAGACGACTGTGCTTAAAAATCGAATCATAGTCTCTGGATATGTACAAAAAATAGCCATAAATTCCTAATCCTACTTCATGGCATGTAAACATTGATTTGATGCCAATTTTTTTACTATTTTTTATAGGTGCTATCTGATGATGTGGACACCGAGGATGAATATGGCTAGAGAAGGTACAAGAGGCAAATCCTGAGGGAGCTTTATGCGGGAATGCATAACAGGCGTATTAGGACCTGGAACAGCAGCTATCGATGCCCATTTTGCAACCACAAGCTTCATGACGTGTATCAAAGTGTTCTGGCGCATGCAAGAGGACGGGCCGTTGGCTCCTTCAAGCAGAAGTATTCTCGCAGGCTGGCGCATGGCTCGTACGCCGAGTACCTGGAGAAGCTTCAGGATCGTGCCGGCATGTGAGATGAGATGTGGGAAATAACTATGTACGCTTGAGTATGCTTAATGACGGTTGAACTATGCTTGTGTACGTGTACGCTTATTATCTATGTCTGAGTATCTTTATTCTATGTTTACTTATGTCTAACTGTGGGATATGGATGCAATCAGTTCGGTTGATGGAATCTACCCCCGTCCTGGTTTATTGGTCCCCTTTGTAATTTGTGTTAAATTTTGACCAAGGATTTAACTGACAAGATGTTAGTGCAGGTCAGCAAAACTTATATCATTGGATGCGTATTTGAGCATAGTGTTCAATGATATGATTTTTGGTGACATGCATAAACATTTCTTAGTTAAATATTTGGTCAAAATTTGGTACAAATTACAAAGGGGACCAATAAACCAGGACGGAGGTAGTACGTCAATCACACACGGTTCCAAAAATTGGAACCGTGTGCAATGACTTCCATTTTGCCTGTTGCGTCAATCACACACGGTTGGCTTTAGCAAACCGTTGCCTCCGAAATTCTTTGTGGGACAGAAAACCCTCACCATCCCCACGTCACAAAAACCCTCACCCTTCCCGTCACCCCCTCCGGTCCCCATTCACACCTACACAAGCTCCTTCGCGCCTATGCATGGCACCGCCTATCGCAGCGGCAACCACTTAGCTCGACGCCTGCCGCCGCCGCCAGGCTGCCGGCAAACCCCACTACATTTTGCCACTTCCACTTGCCGCCGCCTATCGCCATCGACTTTCTCGACGCTGCTCGCGGTCAACCCAGTTCCGCTCGGTTGGGGAATCCGCCGTACTGAGGCTTCTTTCTCATGGACAACAAGGTAACTAATTTAATGAGATATTATCTCATCTCTTATCCCAGTTCATCTGCCTCCTTTAATCACCCGGCTGAAATCGCCATGAATTCATTTTTATTCGAGCTGATTTGAGGGTTTTCTTTCATTCATAGAGTGTACAGTGCGTGGAGACATCAGGACTTTGCGGCCTCCGCCAGACATTCCATCTCACCATACCAGATAACTTGAGGATGCGCGTGGTATGTTCAATCTCAGCCTAAATTGGTTGGCATGGCCAACTTCCTGAACATATACTAAATATTGCTATATTTGGATAAAAGGTGCCACATGCACCATATACGTCAAAGGGGATTCCCCCCTCTTCTTTCTATATTAGGCAAATTAATGATGTATTATTCTTTCAATTTCTCTCATATTTCTATGACATCATGTTTACCCTATCTGTTTAATTATAGTTTTTTGTCCTTTGATTTCAACTGCTGTACAATTCTTTCAATTTGGGCCCATATTTGCATGTTACCAAATTTTCTTTAACAATCCTACCATTTTCTGCAGCGCATCCCTTGCTATGCAACAGAATCTGTAGTGCACAATCTTTCCCTTTACATAAATCAAGACTGTAGGGATGTCATACTGAACACAAACCATGGATTTACAATCGTTGCTACTGTAAGACTTGATGAACGTGGTGACTCCTATTTTGGCACTGGCCTATGGAAAGAAATTTCTAAGTTTTATGTACTAAAAGCTGGCACTATAATTGCACTGCACATAAAAGAGCCTGGGCATGAGATATATGCTAACTTCCCCGGCAATATCATCCGTCGAGACTTTGTTCGAAGTAAGTTTTCTTTTCAAGTATCTACATGTTGACTTACCCAGCAATATCAAATGAATTGTGTAGTATTTAAGCAACCAATTTTTATTCCATTTTTTTACTATATTCCTACCTAATAACTTCTAGTTACCAATACACTTTTCTATTGCCCTGTTTTAACTAAATATTCCCTGTACTCCCACTTCTATCAGAAAGCGCCGCTGACAAGGAGACTCTGGAGGTGGAGAATGGGGCTGCCAATAAGCGGAGGCGGGGCGAGCAAGAACCGCAAGCGACTCCAGCAGGCCTAGACATCACCAGCAGCCTCCCCGATGATATGTTGACAGTCATCATCTCCCTCCTCCCAATCAAATATGGGGCGCGGACAACCGTCCTTTCCCGACGGTGGCGCCCCCTATGGAACTCCACCCCTCTCGACCTCATTGACACCCACGAGCTCTGCCATGGCTATAGCAAAAGCTTGGATGCGTTCTCCAAGATCCTTGGCAGTCACCTTGGCCAACCAGAGGCCTTAGAATGGGCAAGTTCCGTTCCAACGGCAAGGGCCGAGCCAAGCTTGATGACTGGTTCCGATCCCCCGCCCTAGATCAGCTCGAGGAGCTCACTTTTGATGATGGGCATATGCGCTTGCTGCAAACGTCCGCGCTCTGCCTCGCGCCCACGCTGCGCGTCGCCAAGTCCAGGAACTGCCATCCCCCCTTAATGACGCGCCCGTTCTTATTCTACCCCGACTGAAGCACCTCGAGCTCGTCATCGTCTGCCTCCCAAACGGTGACATGGAGCGCCTGCTCCGTGGCTGTACTGCACTCGAGTACCTTCGTCTTCAGGCGATCAATGGGTTGAGTAGCTTCCACATCACCTCCATGACTCTCCAGACTATTTATGTGTGTTGCTGGTGCGGCAAGAAGACATCACAAGATGTGTACCACGGTATGGTCATTGAGGACACACCTACACTTGAGAGATTACTTGTAGTTGATCAAGAAGGTCCAACAAGAATAAATGTCATTGGATCCACACCCGTTCAGGTACAACAGCCGCCTTCTACCTATCCTTCTACAAATTAACATTATTTCTAATTTTGAAGATGTATGTTCGCCAGTCATCCAGAAAATGATTTTGACAAGCTTGACCCCGAAACTGCGCGCAGTGAAGGTCTTGGCACTAGAATCTATCGGCCCCAACCTGGAGCAAGTTGTCAGTTTCCTGAGATGCTTTTCGTGCCTGGAGAAGCTATATATCGAGGTGATGTTCCTTTCCTGTTAAATGTTAACCATAAGGGAGTTCAATTTGTGACACCTTTTTCCAAGTTTATAATGACAATGAGGATTTCAGTACATACATGCCCCCCATGTTAGTTGCTTGATCCATATGGTTACAATCCATAAGCATTTCTCCTTTGGATTCATCTGTACTAGTTTTCTTAGGGAACTTTTCATCCACTCCAACCTCTTGTGAAGAAGGCTACATTTTTCTAGATTGTAATCAAATGCCCATGTTAATCATGTCAGATCGAAGATGACATGTTAGTGCATTTTACAAATCCCGCGAACCAAATAGGCCTGTAGTAGTGTTCAAAACTGCATGTAGGCACTAACACGTTTTCTTCCTTTGCAGATAAGATTAGGCCCAGTGGTGGATAATGTGATACAATATAACAATCACGTCGAATGCCTAGATCTGCATCTCTCACAAATTACTTTGAACTCCTACCGAGGGACCTTACCGGAGATTATATTCGCCAGGTTCTTTGTTGTCAGAGCAAGGGTGCTGAAGGTAATGAGGTTTGCCCTACATTTATTTTGCAAAAATGAATGGTTTCTTGATCAGCACCGGTGGCTGTGGCAGAATGGAATAGTCTCCAAAATGGTGAATTTCATTTTGGAACTTCAGATGACAGAGTAATCGGAAGTCATCGTGTCAATCCCATACACGACTTCTCAGTGGCTGACCCCTTTGCAAAAGTTATGAGGTTTCGAAACCAGACTTAGAAGTGGTAATATTAGTTTGAGCCTCTCTGATATCCATGTTCAGCGGATCAGCGTGAGCGTTTGCAGCCGATGAGCTGAATTTCATTTCTAATATCAGTTTGAACCTTGTAATCTTCGAATTTGAGCCATATAACTATGGAATTTGAACCTTGTAATATTTTGAGATTTTGTGGTACAATCATTGAAATGGCATCGTATGAGACTCGTATATTGGTAGCACTATTTTGACCTTAATATGCAATGGTCTTATATTTTTAACCATTCTCGAATCCGTTTACCTTGTCAATCTCATAGCACACGATCTGTATGGCTAATGTCGGCATCCTGGGAACGGGGGTACCCAGACTTGCCTGCGTGCGGCCCACGGCGTGGCTCTGTCAACGGCCCAGTACGGCCCAGCTTCAGCAACAACAACCCAAGACCCTCGCGAGGGGCCAAGCCTCGCAAGGCGGGTGACACCAAGACCTCCCTGGGGGGCCACCTCCCCAGGCTGGCTCCCGAGGAGCGGAATATCTATGCTAGCTGCACCTCGCGAGCTTCATATGACGTGAGCCATGACGACTAAGGCCAGGCGGGCGCCAGCGGGCGCAGTGTACCAGTTTCCTCTTTGGTGCTAAGGAGGCAAGCACAGGCGCGGGTCCCGAGGAATCAAGCAAAGGTTCCCATTTCGGTGCAGCAAGACCAGGACCGCCAGGACGGCAGGACGGGGGTCATCGTGGAGCCCACCGCGGCGTCACCGCCAGATGTTTTTGCAGGCGAAGACTACTTTTGTCAGGAGAACTTGTACTAGTTTTCTCCCTTCGAATTTGGCCATTGTGGGATCCCTTCCCGCCTACATTTGGGAAGAGGACCAAGGCCGCTATAAATAGGACCTAGCCACCACCATAGGACGGGATCAGATCCATTCCACCCTGACCAGCCCAGCTCATCGAGCACAAGAACACCTCACCTCTTGAGGCTGTTCGGCCATTGTACTAGTTCATCCACTACCCCTCGAGGCCAATCCACCACAAAGCAGGAGTAGGATTTTACACCGCAAGGTGGCCCGAACCTGGGTAAATTGCTGTGTCTCTTGTTCAATGGGTTCATCGAGCTAGGTCATGGGATCGGTGAGCAGGCAGACTGGAGAGGACGAGTTCTTCGCACGCACCCAGAGTTCGAACCTCTCAAGGGTCTGTGGGACCCTAAATCCGACATTTGGCGCGCCAGGTAGGGGTGCGTCAGAGATCCACCACTCCATCCACCATGCTCTACTGTTCGGCTCTCATGGCGAATGCTTCACAAGTCTTTCTCAAGTCAAAGGAAGATCAACTGGCTATCTTATTCAAGCCACTTTGAGGATTGAGAAAGGATTGGCCACCCTGACTCAGAATCAAGAGAGTCTTGAGAGAATCTTTGAGACCAAACTTCATGACTTGGATGTCAAAGTGACTGAGATTCAGACTTCTGTGGAGAAGATCCAAGAAGAGCTTGAGGACGAGAGTGACAAGACTACCACAAATGCATATCAAAGGGTGCCCAGAAGGCAGAGGTCTGCAGCAGTGCTAGTGGCAGATACTAGAGCTACAACTTCAGCCCCTGCAGCGACAGCCTCAGTTGCCCCTCCAGTTGCAACTCCACCGGCTCCTTCAACCTCTTCGGATACATTTGTTGCAGGACTCCTCTCCACGCCTCCTCCCGAAGATCAAGCTTAGAGAGCTGCATAGCACTATGCATTTTCAAGATTTTTGGTAACTTGTTGCCAAAGGGGGAGAAAGTGTATAGATCATAGGCTTCGAGAGAGAGAGAGCTTTGTTTTTTGCCCTTTGCTACTTTTCTACTTGTTTGTTTGCTTGCTTGGATGATACTTTATGGTTGTGTGTGTGAGATACTTGTATGGTCATGTGTTTGATCATATCATACTTTAATGTTTGTGCTTGAATGATGACATTCTCTATCTCTCATGTATGATCATATCATACTTTGTCTTGCAGATGAGTGTATACTCCATTTACTATCATTTTGAGCGCTCCACCAAGATGTATGTGACATGGAAGAGTAACGCATGTTCCTAATCGATTGTGCATTTGCATTCCAAAGCAAATTTTAAATAATGCAAAAATTTAGGGGAAGCTCTTGTTTATCACATACTTCTCAAAGCGAAGATGTATTTCATTCTTATTATCATTTGTCAAAGCTTGATCTATATGTTGTCATCAATTACCAAATAGGGGGAGATTGAAAATGCAACTAATCCCTGGGTGGTTTTGGTAATTCTTAACAACATATAGCTCATTGAACTAATACTCTTTCAAGATGATCATTTTAGAAAGTTCAATGATTGGTATGGCTTGGACTAGAGATGTGGACCCCTCAAAATGCTAAGGACGCATATTGGCAAAAGCACAAGACTCTACCTTTTTCATTTTTAGTGATCCAAGATCACATTGAGTCCATAGGAAAAGCCAATACTAATAGAAGGTGATGAGGTGTTGCTTAATGGCTTGCTTGCTCAAAATGCTTAGTGATACGCTCCAAAACCCTCAACCATTTTCTCATTTCCACATATGTCCTAAACCTAAAGTCAAACTCGGCCCCACCGATTTGATCTATCCGGCGCCACCGAGTTCATTTGACATAGCCATAGTCAGAAACCCTAATCAGTTTAGTCTCACCGATAGGGATCTCGGTCTCACTGAGATGGGATTGCAAACTCTCTGTTTCCCTTTGTAACGTTTTGGTCTAACCAAAAAGAGTGATCGGTCCCACCGAGTTCGCAATGCAAACTCTCTGTTTCCTTTTCATAATGTCTCGGTCTCACCGAAATGAGCGATCGGTCCCACCGAGTTTGCCTCACCAACTCTCTGTTTCCCTGTTACTGAAATCGGTTTCATCGAGTTCATGTGATCGGTCTCACCGAGATCAAGTTATGTTCTAACCCTAGCACATTGGTCCCATCGAGTTGATCATGCCGGCCCCACCGAAATGCCTAACGTTCACATTTTGAACTAAATCGGTATGACCGAGTTTCACTATTCGGTCCCACCGAGTTTGGTAAATTGTGTGTAACGGTTAGATTTTGTGTGGACGCTATATATACCCCTCCACCCTTCCTCCATTTGTGAGGAGAGCCATCAGAACGTGCCTACACTTCCATCATTCATTTTCTGAGAGAGAACCACCTACTCATGTGTTGAGACCAAGACATTCCAATCCAACCACAAGGATCTTGATCTCTAGCCTTCCCCAAGTTGATTTCCACTCAAATCATCTTTCCACCATATCCAAATCTGTGAGAGAGAGTTGAGTGTTGGGGAGACTATCATTTGAAGCACAAGAGCAAGGAGTTCATCATCAACACACCATCTATTACGTTTTGGAGAGTGGTGTCTCCTAGATTGGTTAGGTGTCACTTGGGAGCCTCCGTGAAGATTGTGGAGTTGAACCAAGGAGTTTGTACGGGCAAGGAGATCGCCTACTTCATGAAGATCTACCCTAGTGAGGCAAGTCCTTCGTGGGAAATGGCCATGGTGGGATAGACAAGGTTGCTTCTTCGTGGACCCTTCATGGGTGGAGCCCTCCGTGGACTCGCGCAGCCGTTACCCTTCGTGGGTTGAAGTCTCCATCAACGTGGATGTACGATAGCACCACCTATCGGAACCACACCAAAAAACTCCGTTTCTACATTGCATTTGCTCCCTCCAAACTCCTCCCCTTTACCTTCATATGCAATGATTTACATTCCGCTGCTATACTCTTAGAATTGCATGTGTAGGTTGATTGCTTGACTTGTGATAAGTTGCTAAAATCTACCAAGACTTAAAATTGGGAAAAGACTAGATTTTTATTTGGTCAAGTAGTCTAATCACCCCCCTCTAGATATACTTTCGATCCTACACTGACCTCACCTTCGACTCAAGAGACCACCCCACGACCACCGCGGGCGCTGGCGCGCTTCCGCTGCTCTGCACCCCCACCATCTGCAACGTGGCGGTAACCAAGGCCCTCATCGATGGCGGAGCTGGCCTCAATGTGCTCTCCGTGGAAGCTTTCAGCCTGCTTCACGTGCCGCATGGTCAGCTCCGCCCCACCAAGCCATTCTTCGGGGTTGTCGACGGCTCCGCCAGCCTGGGCAGATCTGCCTCCCCGTCACCTTCGGCACCCGCGACAACTACCACACCGAGCTCATCGACTTTGACAACGCCCGCATCAGCCTATCGTACAACGGCATCCTCGGGTACCCGGCCCTGGCCAAGTTCATGGCAGCAACTCATCCTGCCTACAACCTCATGAAGATGCCGGGGAGCAGCGGCGTCCTCACCATGGTCGGAGACACCAAGGAAGCCCTGACGGCCCTCAAGCTCGCCTTCAGGGCCGCGGCGGCAGCACGCCCAGCTGATGGAGGGGCCCCTGAGGTCCCGGGGGCCCCGCCAGCATGGAAGAAGCAATTGTTCGCTCAGGATCGGGCTGAGACGAAGCAGGTACCGGTTGACAAGGATGGGGCATCAGGAGCCACCTTCACCATAGGTGCCAACCTCGCCCCCGACCAAGAAAAGGCGTTGGTCGACTTCTTGCACACAAACAAGGAAGTGTTTGCGTGGGAGCCCAAGGATCTGGTCGGAGTCCCAAGGGGGTAATCGAGCATCACCAAAGGGTGTGCCCCAACGTACGCCCGGTGAAGCAGAGGGCGCGGCGGCAGCCCATGGAGAAGCAATCGTTCATCGTCCAAGAGACCCGCAAGCTACAAGATGCTGGTGTCATTCGGGAGGTGCGGTACCCAGAATGGTTGGCGAACCCGGTCATCGTCCCCAAAAAAGGCGGGAAGGAACGCATGTGCGTCGACTTCACCAACCTTAACAAGGCTTGCCCTCAAGACCCCTTTCCGCTCCCGCACATCGACCAGATTGTCGACTCCACCGCCGAGTGCGACCTACTGTGCTTCCTGGACGCATTCTCAGACTATCACCAAATCAAGATGGCGGTGCAAGATGTTGAGAAGATGGCTTTCCTGACCCCATGTGGGTGTACTGCTACACCTGCATGCCTTTTGGGCTGCGTAATGCCGGAGCAACCTTCCAGCGGCTGTTGCACATCGCTCTGGGCCAACAGCTCAGGAGGAACACCGAGGCATACGTCGACGGCATAGTGGTGAAGTCTCGGGAGGCGAGGACCCTCATCGAGGACCTGGAAGAAATGTTCGCTAGTCTGCGCAAGGTGGACGGCTCAACCTGGAGAAATGTGTGTTTGGCGTCCCCTCCGGCAAGCTGTTGGGCTTTCTGGTGTCGCACAGGGGAATCGAGGCAAACCCAGAGAAGGTCAAGGCAATAGAAAGGATAAAGCCCGCCACAGACTCTTAAGGAAATGCAAAAGCTGGCAGGCTGTGTGACCTCGCCGGGGCGCTTCATCTTCAATCTGGGGGAGCGCGCCCTCCTCTTCTTCAAGCTGATGAAGAAGAAGGGGCCATTCGAGTGGGCTCCAGAGGCTGACACGGCATTTCAGGACCTCAAGAGATACCTCACCAGCCCACCAGTGATGGTGGCGCCACGTCCGCTTGAGCCTCTGGTGCTTTACCTGGCCGCCAAGCCCCACTCTGCCAGTGCAGCGCTGGTGGCCATCCGAGAGGAGCACCACACCAAGGGCCTACCACGCGACACCGAGCACCCAGTCAAGACGGCGCAGCTTTAGGACGACGCTCCTGAGGCCTTGGTAGCGCCAATAGATGACCGAGCTCCTCAGGACGGCGCTCCCGAGGACCTGGCCGCCCCGACCAATGGCCAAGCTCCTGAGGCCCACCAGTCTCAGCAGGTACAAGACCTCACCAGCACTTCCGCTCTCGTTGAGCATCCGGTGTACTTTGTCAGCATGGTACTGCGCGACGCGTGGGTGTGCTACCCAATGCTACAGAAGCTCTTGCTCGCACTCCTCGTCGCCTCCCGCAAGCTGTGTCACTACTTCCAAGGCCACCCTATCAAAGTTGCCTCGGCTTACCCACTGGAGAGAGTGCTTCGGAGCCCCAACGCCACGGGGAGAGTCGCTGAATGGAACATTGAATTGCAGGCGTTCCAGTTGGAGTTCAGCACCACCAGGGTCATCAAGGGTGCAGCGCTCGCCGACTTTGTGGCGGAATGGACCGACGTCCCCAGCCCCAAAGCAAGAGAGGGCCGACCCCTCTCACCAGGAAGCGAGGCATGGCTAGGTGATGTACTTCGACAGCGCCTTCGCACGCCAGGGTGCGGGGGCTGGAGTCGTGCTCATCTCGCCCACCCAGGACAAGCTCTACTACGTCGTGCAGCTCTGCTTCCAGCAGGGCAAGAAGGTCTCCAACAACATCGCGGAGTACGAAGGCCTGATTGTCGGTCTCAAGGCTGCGACAGCCTTGGGAGTGAAGCGCCTCACCATCAAGGGAGACCCCCAGCTCCTGGTCAACTTCTCCAACAAAGTATACGAGCCGAAGGACGAGCACATGGAGGCATATCTTGCGGAGGTACGCAAAATTGAGAAACAATTCTTGGGCCTGGAACTGCAGCATGTGCCCCGCGACACGAATAAGGAAGCCGACGATATCGCCAAGAGAGCGTCCAAGCGCATGCCTCAGGAGCCCGGCGTCTTCGAGAAGCGGTTCTTCAAGCCTCCAGCTGCCCCTCCTGCTGCGGAGCCAACACTGCCTCAGGAGGAGCTCCCCCCAGCACCCACCTCGGGAGCCCCCGCCTGTGGCCCGACCTCAGGAGCATGTCTGCTCCTCACGCTCGAGCCTCAGGAGGGGTGCTAGACCGAAGAGTTCAAGGCATACCTACTTCAGGGGACCCTGCCGGAGAAGGACGAAGACGCGGAACACGTGGCCCGGTAGGCCACTGCCTACTGCATTCAGGACGGTGAGCTCTACCGGAAAAGGCCAAATGATGTTTCTTTGCGATGCATCTCCAGGGAGCAGGGGTGTGAGCTGTTGATCGACATACACGGTGGGGACTGCGGGCATCACTCGTCATCACGCACCCTCATGGGCAAGGCATTCCGCAATGGATTCTATTGGCCCACGGCGCTCAACGATGCCACCGAGCTGGTGAGATCCCGCAAAGCCTGCCAGTACCATGCCAAGCAAATCCACCAGCCTGCTCAGGGTCTCCAGGCCATCCTGCTCTCGTGGCCGTTCGCGGTCTGGGTGCTGGACATCTTGGGCCCATTCCCCAGAGCGCCCAGGGGCTACCGCTACCTCTACGTCACCATCGACAAGTTCACCAAGTGGGCGGAGGTGGAGACTATCCGCACCATCCCAGCCTGTTGGATCACGGGTTCCGGCAAAACCCTCAAGGTTCGAACACTGGGGTGTGCGTGAAGATCTCCTCCCTACCGATCCACGCCCTAGCTTTCTAAGATCTCGCGGACGAACTCGACGAACTCACAAGACAAAGACACAAGATTTATACTGGTTCAGGCCACCGTTGTGGTGTAATACCCTACTCCAGTGTGGTGGTGGTGGATTGCCTCTTGGGCTGATGATGAACAGTACAAGGGGAAGAACAGCCTCCTGAGGTTGAGGTGTTCTTGTGCTTGACGAACTTGTGTGGCTGAGATGCCTCAGAATGAGTTCTTCACTCGTTGCCCTACTGTGGTGGCTAGTTCTACTTATATAGGCCCTGGTCCTCTCCCCAAATATTGAGCGGGAAGGGAGCCAACAACGGCCAATTTGAAAGGGGACAACTAGTACAGCTTATCCTAACAAAAGCGGTCTTCGCCTGCAAAAGGCTCTGGTGGTGACGCCGTCTTGGGCTCCATGGTGACCTCCGTCTTGCCGTCCTGCTGGTCCTGGTCTCATTGCACCGATATGGAAACCTTTGTTTGATGCCTCGGTACTCCGCGCCTGCGCTTGCCCCCTTGGCACAAAAGAGGAAACAAGGACACTACGCGCGCTGGCGCCCGCCTGGTCTCGGTCGTCATGGCTCACGTCAGGAGAACCTTGCGAGGTTTGCCTTGCCTTGATCTCTCCGCCCCTCGTGAGCCTGCCTGGCGAGGCCGCTCCTGAGGAGGTATTGCATCGCCCGCCTCGCGAGGCTTGGCCCCTCGCGAGGGTCTTGAATGCCTTGTTGGTGAAGATGGGCCGCACAGGCCTGCTAGCTCAGCCACGCCGTGGGCCGCACGCAGGCAAGACTGGGGACCCCCATTCCCAAAACGCCGACAGTAGCCCCCGGGCCCAAGGCGCGCTCGGGCTTGGCTTCGAGGCGAAGCGAAAAGTCAAGCGCAGAGCACCGCGGGCCCCAAAAGCCTGCGGCCTCGGTTGACGCGTGGTGGTTGATTGGACGTGGGCGTCTCCGCTTCCCCACGCTGCCTCGGCAACCGCCCGACTTGACAAGTCCCTGCGACATGCAAGGAAAACCATCATTACCTATGATCGTGGGGGGCGCTGGTTGGCCTTCTTCTGCTATAAATGAGGGAGGGGGCGGAGACCCCATCCCCCACTTCTTCCCATTCCGCCTGCTTCTTCCTCCTCTGCTCCACCACCGACTCCAATGGCGCCGTCGAAGAGGTTCTCCGCCGCGAAGAAGGGAAAGGCCCCCCCACGAGGGGCCCGGCTCCCCGGCGCCCAAACTGGGACGCGGTCGTCCCCGTAAGCACACCACGACTCCCGCCGTGGCCCCCCGCTCCTGGGGTGGCGCTGCTGCGCGTGGCGGGGGTCGCTCCGGTTGCGGCAGCCCCGTCGATGTGGTGAGACGTGCCGTGGTTGCGCGGCCTCCCCGGCCACGCTTCCACTTAGCAGAGGTGCTGCCGGAGTTCGTTGTCTGGTCGGAGGATCCGGCCGGCAACTGGCTCCAGCTTCCGCGCTTCTTCGTCGACGAGCTGCCGGCCTCTGGTCCAGGCGGACGGCTGCTGTAGCAGGGCCTCCTAGGTCGTGGTTGAGGTCTCCGCCGCGGGCAACATAGCTCTGGCCCGCGGTTGGCAGACGTTGGCCCACGCGCGTGGCCTGGGCAGGCGGTGCACCCTCCATTTCAAGTACGACGGTGATGCGACCCTCTACGTGAGGGTGTTTGGGGAAGATGGTCGCCGCGCCGGGTGCTGCCCCGAGACGAACGACGGCGAGGAGGTGCTTGGTCTCGACGATGGCCGCGACGTGGGCGAGCCCGCCGGCTGCGCCTCGTCCAGCTACGGTGGCTCTTCTCTTGGCGAAAGCTCCAGCAGCGGCGGCTACGACCAGCCGCCGCGCCCGCTTCGAAGGTGGTAGCGGGTCGTCTCGTCACCGTGCCTCTGTGAAGCGCGAGGAGGGATCCGGCTAAGCTCGGGACGTCGCCAGAGACCTGCCCCCGTGGATTCCTGCAACGCCGCTTTGGTCTTGTTCCTCTTTTCTTTCCTGCATCAAAATGAAACCAGTATGGGCCCGAAGGGGCGTGTATCGAACTGTGGTTCCTCAACCATTATGCTATGCTTGTTATTTCCATGCTGTGTCATTACTTTGTGTGGAGATAACTTAGCCTGGCGCGTTCGGGGCAGCCTCTTCTTCACGAGGCACTTGTTTCCTCGTGCCCGTCTTGGCTTAGTGGCTGCTCAGGAACTGCAAAAAATTCGTTAGGAGGCTCGCTAGGAGACTTATCATTCACCCGAGCCTTGACCCAGCGCTTCATATCGCGGTACCCAAGGGGCATGGATTAGGAGAGATGTGCCGGCTTGTGGGCCCGAACGAGGGTGCCTCGCGAGAAAGCAGACCGAAGAGGAAGAAACCCTCGCGAGGGCACCTGCCTAGCCCCCTCGCGAGGTATGCGAGAGAGAGAACACAAGCGAACTAGAGTCAGGAAAGGCGGCAAGGGCGACGGAACCAAACCAGCAAGGAACACCAGAAGCAAATTTCGATTAAGAGAAGGCGAGCCAACTACGGAAAGCAAATGAAAAGCCGCATCCGGCACCTAGTCTAGTCTTCAAGTCTTCTCACCAGCGCGGAGCTAAGTGCTGCCACTAGGCGTGGGAGGGAGCCCCCGAGGCCCGAGGGCGGCACTCCTGAGACTCCGGGGCATGTACAACCCCACTCATTATTACGTGAGAGTGTCACGGGCGGCGATTCTTCACAGGCACCGGGCATTCTTCATAGGCACTGGGCCTTTCTTCACATACACTGGGCCTTGCTTCATGGGTAGAACTTCCGGAGGTGCTGGATGTTCCAGGCGTTCTGGATGGGTACCCCGTCCTACGTCTCCAGGCGCGCGGCGCCAGGCCTGGAGACATGGACGACCCTGAACGGGCCCTCCCACAAGGGTGAGAGCTTGTGCAACCCTTCCCTGGAGAGGACCCGCCTCAGGACGAGGTCGCCCGCCTCGAGCGTCCTGGAGCGGATGTTGCGGCGGTGGTATCGCCGTAGCGCCTGCTGGTACCTTGCCACCCTTAGCGCAACTTTGCGGTGATGCTCCTCCCCCAGTACGAGGTCCATCCCCCGCGTGGCATCCTGCTGCGTTTCATTGAACGCCAGGACCCAGCAACGGCGCCAGAAATCCTTCTTGCTACCTCATGAGCACTGCGTTGGTTTTCCCTTGAAGAGGAAAGGGTGATGCAGTAAAGTAGCGCAAGTATTTCCCTCAGTTTTTGAGAACCAAGGTATCAATCCAGTAGGAGGCCACGTTCAAGTCCCTCACACCTACACAAACAAATAAAAACCTCGCAACCAACGCAATAAAGGGGTTGTCAATCCCTTCACGGTCACTTACGAAAGTGAGATCTGATATATATGATAAGATAATATTTTTGGTATTTTTATAATAAATATGCAAAGTAAAATAAAAGGCAATAAAAGTAGCTAAGTGTTGGAAGATTAATATGATGGGAAATAGACCCGGGGGTCATAGGTTTCACTAGTGGCTTCTCTCAAGAGCATAAGTATTACGCTGGGTGAACAAATTACTGTTGAGCAATTGATAGAATTGAGCATAGTTATGAGAATATCTAGGTATGATCATGTATATAGGCATCACGTCCATGACAAGTAGACCGACTCCTGCCTGCATCTACTACTATTACTCCACACATCGACCGCTATCCAACATGCATCTAGAGTATTAAGTTCAAAAGAACAGAGTAACGCTTTAAGCAAGATGACATGATGTAGAGGGATAAACTCATGCAATATGATATAAACCCCATCTTGTTATCCTCGATGGCAACAATACAATACATGCCTTGCTGCCCCTGCTATCACTGGGAAAGGACACCGCAAGATTGAACCCAAAGCTAAGCACTTCTCCCATTGCAAGAAAGATCAATCTAGTAGGCCAAACCAAACTGATAATTCGAAGAGACTTGCAAAGATAACCAATCATACATAAAAGAATTCAGAGAAGATTCAAATATTGTTCATAGATAAACTTGATCATAAACCCACAATTCATCGATCTCAACAAACACACCGCAAAAGAAGATTACATCGAATAGATCTCCACGAGAATCGTGGAGAACTTTGTATTGAGATCCAAAGAGAGAGAAGAAGCCATCTAGCTAATAACTATGGACCCGAAGGTCTGAGGTAAACTACTCACACATCATCGGAGAGGCTATGGTGTTGATGTAGAAGCCCTCTGTGATCAATGCCCCCTCTGGCAGGACGACGGAAAAGGCCCCAAGATGGGATCTCACTGGTACAGAAGGTTGCGGCAGTGGAATTAGGTTTTCGTGGATGATTCTGTTGGTTTGCGGGTACGTAGGTATATATAGGAGGAAGAAGTATGTTGGTGGAGCAACGTGGGCCCCACGAGGGTGGAGGGCGCGCCCAGGGGGTAGGCGCGCCCCCTGCCTCGTGCTCTCCTGGTTGCTTTCTTGACGTAGGGTCCAAGTCCTGTGGATCACGTTCGTTCCGAAAATCATGTTCCCGAAGGTTTCATTCCGTATGGACTCCATTTGATATTCTTTTTCTGCGAAACTCTGAAATAGGCAAAAAACAGCAATTTGGGCCGGGCCTCCGGTTAATAGGTTAGTCCCAAAAATAATATAAAAGTGTATAACAAAGCACAACCCCATGACAAGCCAAGCAATTGTTTCATACTTTAGTAATCTCAAACTTTTTCAACCTTCACACAATACATGAGCGTGAGCCATGGATATAGCACTATGGGTGGAATAGAATATAATGATGGGGGTTATGTGGAGAAGACAAAAAAGGAGAAAATCTCACATCAACGCGGCTAATCAACGGGCTATGGAGATGCCCATCGATTGATGTTAATGCAAGGAGTAGGGATTGCCATGCAACGGATGCACTAGAGCTATAAATGCATAAAAGCTTAAAAAAAGAAACTAAGTGGGTGTGCATCCAACTTGCTTGCTCACGAAGACCTAGGGCATTTGAGGAAGCCCATTGTTGGAATATACAAGCCAAGTTCTATAATGAAAAATTCCCACTAGTATATGAAAGTAACAAAACAAGAGACTCTCTATCATGAAAATCATGGTGCTACTTTGAAGCACAAGTGTGGAAAAAAAGGATAGTAGCATTGTCCCTTTTTTTGGCCTCCCTTTTTTTATTTGGCCTTTTTTTGGGACAATGCTCTATGAATGATGATCATCACACTTCTATTTGTTTACAACTCAATGACTACAACTCGATACTAGAACAAGGTATGACTCTATATGAATGCCTCCGGCGGTATACCGGGATAGGCAATGAATCAAGGGTGACATGTATGAAAAATTATGAATGGTGGCTTTGCCACAAATACGATGTCAACTACATGATCATGCAAAGCAATATGACAATGATGAACGTGTCATGATAAACGGAACGGTGGAAAGTTGCATGGCAATATATCTCGAAATGGCTATGGAAATGCCATAATAGGTAGGTATGGTGGCTCTTTTGAGGAAGATATAAGGAGGTTTATGTGTGACAGAGCGTATCATATCACGGGGTTTGGATGCACCGGCGAAGTTTGCACCAACTCTCAATGTGAGAAAGGGCAATGCACGGTACCGAAGAGGCTAGCAATGATGGAAGGGTAAGAGTGCGTATAATCCATGGACTCAACATTAGTCATAAAGAACTCACATACTTATTGCAAAAATCTACAAGTCATCAAAAACCAAGCACTACGCGCATGCTCCTAGGGGGATAGATTGGTAGGAAAAGACCATAGCTCGTCCCCGACCGCCACTCATAAGGAGGACAATCAAAGAACACCTCATGTTTCAAATTTGTTACATAACATTTACCACATGTGCATGCTACATGACTTGCAAACTTCAACACAAGTATTACTCAATTTCACAACTACTCAACTAGCACAACTTTAATATCACTACCTCCATATCTCAAAACAATCATCAATCATCAAACTTCTCTTAGTATTCAACACATTCATAAGAAATTTTTTATTAGTCTTGATTACCTAGCATATTAGGATTAATTTTCCTATTTAAGCAAATTACCATGCTGTTTAAGACTCTCAAAATAATATAAGTGAAGCATGAGAGAATAATAGTTTCTATAAAACAAAACCACCGCCGTGCTCTAAAAGATATAAGTGAAGCACTAGAGAAAAAACTATATAGCTCAAAAGATATAAGCGAAGCGCATAGAGTATTCTAATAAATTCCGAATCATGTCTGTCTCTCTCAAAAGGTGTGTACAGCAAAGATGATTGTGGCAAACTAACAAATAAAGACTCAAATAATACAAGACGCTCCAAGCAAAACACATATCATGTGGTGAATAAAAATATAGCTACCGATGGAAGTAGACGAAAGAGGGGATGCCTTCCGGGGCATCCCCAAGCTTTGGCTTTTTGTTGTCCTTAGATTATCTTGGGGTGCCATGGCCATCCCCAAGCTTAGGCGCTTGCCATTCCTTGTTCCATAATCCATCAGATCTTTTACCCAAAACTTGAAAACTTCACAACACAAAACTTAACAGAAAATCTCGTGAGCTCCGTTAGCGAAAGAAAACAAAACACCACTTCAAGGTACTGTAATGAACTCATTCTTTATTTATATTGGTGTTAAACCTAATGTATGCCAACTTCTCTATGGTTTATAAAATATTTTACTAGGCATAGATTCATCAAAATAAGCAAACGACACACGAAAAACAGAATCTGTCAAAAAACAGAATAGTCTGTAGTAATCTGTAACTAACGCAAACTTCTGGAACTCAAAAAATTCAGCCAAAATAGGACGACCTAAATAATTTGTTTATTGATCTGCTGCAATTGGAATCAATATTTTATCACGTTCTGTTGATTTTTAACAATTTTTCGTGAACAGAAAGTTTCTGGAATTGTCAGCAAGATCAAATAACTATCATCCAAGAAGATCCTATAGGTTTAACTCTGCACAAACACTAATTGAAACATAAAAACAAAACTAACCAGAGGCTAGATCAAATATTTATTCCTAAACAGAAGAAAAAGGCAAAAAACTAAAAATAAAATTGGGTTGCCTCCCAACAAGCGCTATCGTTTAACGCCCCTAGCTAGGCATAAAAGCAAGGATAGATCTAGGTATTGCCATCTTTGGTAGGCAATCCATAAGTGGCTCTCATAATAGATTCATATGGTAGTTTAATTTTATTGCAAGGAAAGTGTTCCATGCCTTTCTTTAACGGAAATTGGAATCTAAAATTTTCCTTCCTTCATATCAAAAATTGCACCAATCGTTCTAAGGAAAGGTCTACCAAGAATAATAGGACATGAAGGATTGCAATCTATATCAAGAACAATAAAATCTACGGGCACATAATTCCTATTTGCAACAATAAGAACATCATTAATTCTTCCCATAGGTTTCTTAATGGTGGAATCTGCAAGGTGCAAGTTCAAAGAACAATCATCAAATTCACGGAAACCTAGCAAATCACACAAAGTTTTTGGAATCGTGGAAACACTAGCACCCAAATCACACAAAGCATAGCATTCATGATCTTTAATTTAATTTTAATAGTAGGTTCCCACTCATCATAAAGTTTTCTAGGGATAGAAACTTCCAAATCAAGTTTTTCTTCATAAGATTGCATCAAAGCATCGACGATATGTTTAGTAAAAGCTTTATGTTGACTATAAGCATGCGGAGAATTTAGCACGGATTGCAACAAGGAAATACAATCTATCAAAGAGTGTAGCGACCCGACCTCAGATGGTCAAGTCTCTGTGTTTCAGTGTCATCCCTAGATCGGTAATGCCGACACACACAGTACTCGAAGGATTTATAGCAGAGTAGCAATCACACACTTATTACATCGAATGTCTCAAAAGAGAACTTATTACAATAAAAATGGCTTAAGGCCATCTAATACGATAACAGCGGAAGGCTTGGAAGATAAATTGAGTCCATCAACTCCAATGGCATAGCTGAGTGCATGACAACGACCTATCGCACCTTTACTCGTCGTATGAAAAGTCTGCAACATAATACGTTGCAGCCCGAAAACGGGTCAGCACATGGAATATGCTGGCAATGTAACACAGTAGAGCAATGAACAGATAAAAGCTATTACTACATGCATATATGGCTGGTGGAGGCTCTATGGTTATATGTTTTTGCGAAAAGCCAATTTTTCCCTACAACAAAGGAATAAATTTTATTTAACTATCATGGTAGTTGAAACATCATTGAGAATGTACCTCCAACTCAATCCCAATTAAAAGTAATTATCAACCCAACATATTAAAATAGAGTGATGAGATACATTTGATAATCCAAGTACTAGATACTCAAGATTGTCCATAACCGGGGCCACGGCTAACCATGATTAGATTGTACACTCTGCAGAGGTTTGCACACTTTTCCCCACAAGACTTGATCTCCTTCGTTGGATTTCTCGCACTACATGGTGTTTGAGAAACGGATGACCGAGACACAGTCTTTCAGAAGCATTAACTCTAACCTCGGGTAGACAGTACCAACCTACATCCCTCTACATCCGCTAGCCTACCACTGGAAGAGGTCATGCAACATACTCAACTATGCTAGAGCCCATAATAGCTTGTGGCTGCACACGGAAGTTTCTAGCATGGAATATCTCATGATCCCTTTGAGCCTGGGTGGCAGACCGTAGGATGATCACACGGATACCCCGGGATCTCCTAGGACAACACTGGATTCCCAAGGTGCCCAAACAAGCAATCCACCCAGATGTGTATTAAAGTACCCACCTTAAGTTGAACCATTAATTAACAATCTCACATCTGTCATGGATTCACTCACGCGAACCACGTCTACGAGCATAGCAGAGCAATATGAGCATAACGTAGAAGTAACTCTTAAGGGTTTGATAATAAAACAGGTAATAGGTTCTACCGCATCAACTACTTCCCAATACCCACAAGTTAATCACATCCTAATCATGTAGTGTTTGAGGTTTGGAACTAATGCATAAAAACTGGGTATGAAAAGAGTATGATCAATGTGTTACTTGCCTTGCTGACGATTCGCAAAACCTAGTGACTCGTAGTAGCACGCTTCGCACTCCGGGAATTCTATCGCAAACAAGCAATAACATACATAAGAGATCAAGCAAAGATGCACACGTAAAACTCAAATAACAAGATCTAACCAGAAGGTTCAACTTAAGAACTCCGGTTTGCAAAAAGAATCAAATCAAACGGAGCAACGAAACACAAACTGCTAAAGAACCAAGATCCGTTTACTAATCTGGACTAAAGTCAAATTTTACAGTACCAAAATCTTGTTCAAGTTGGTTAAGAGGAAAGAGGGCTTCGAGACGAAGATCTAGGCGCTTGAATCGCCTGATTCCGATAAACGAGCGAAAAGATACGCTAAAGCGAAAATCGGATCAGAAATCACGATCGGAAATAATCGCGAAAAATCCGAGAAAAAGAAAAACTGACAAACAGGTTAACGAACGAACGTTCGCTGTCTGTGACTAACGAGTGAACGACATTCATTTAAACGAACGAATGGACGAATGTCCGCAAAATAAATAAACCTTCAAAAAAACCGATCTATCGAAAATAAACCGAAGAAAAATAAAAAACCCGGGGTTATCCGTAGAAAACCGACCGGTCAACGGCGAGATCCGGCGCGGCGGCGGTGGGTGGCGACGGGCGGTGGCGGCTAGGGCTGACGGGGCGGGGCGGCTGGGGTGGGCTGCGGGGGGGGGGGGGGGGGGGTGCTGAGCGGCGGCTTATAAAGGGCCGGCCCGAGGTCTCCTGGCCGGGTACGGCCCGAAGTCGGTTCCTTTTTTTATATAATTCCGGCGTGCAGAAAAAGAAAGAAAAAGAGTACTAAATGGACTCCAAAAATTCCGAAATAAATTTTCCCCGTCCTCTAAAAATAAGTCGGACAAGGTGAATATTTATTTGGGCCTATAATGCAATTTTGAAAAACGCATATTTTTCCTATGCAAATAAAATAGCAATAAAATCCGAATAAAATCAAATATTTTATTTTAATATTTTTCCTCCAATATTTCATTTATTTTGGAGAAGTCATATTATCTCCTCTCATATATTTTAATATGAAATATTTTCGGAGAGAAAAATAATTAACAAATGATCCTCGTTTCGATATTTGATAGAAATTCAAATATGAAAACGGTGAAATCCCCAACTCTCTCCGTGGGTCCTTGAGTTGCTTAGAATTTCGAGGATCGCAAACCGAAATACAATAAAATATGATATGCATGAATGATCTATGTATAACATTCCAAATTGGAAATTTGGGATGTTACAAAGAGCAATTATCATAATTAAATTCCTTGAAATCCAAAATAGTGGGTTCATTAATATCTAGAGTTTTGATCTCTTCAATCCCACTTTTAGAAATTTTAGCATCAAGATCTAAAAACTCTGAATTTTTGGAACACCTTCTAGGTAAAGGTGACTCATCTCCAGTCCCATCATTATCAAGGTTCATATTGCAAAACAAATATTTAATAGGAGACACATCAATAACTTTTAGATCTTCATCTTTATTTTCATAGAAACTAGAAGAACACGCTTTCACAAAGCAATCTTTCTTAGCACGCATCCTAGTGGTTCTTTCTTTGCACTCATCAATGGAAATTCTCATGGCTTTGAGAGACTCATCAATATCATGCTTAGGTGGAATAGATCTAAGTTTCAAAGTATCAACATCAAGAGAAATTCTATCAACATTCCCAGCCAATTCATCAGTCTTAGGCAACTTTTCTTCAAGAAAAGCATTGAAATTCTTTTGCGAATTCATAAATTCTTTAACACTAGTCTAAAATTCAGAGGGCATCTTATTAAAATTTTCATAAGAATTGTTGTAGGAATTACCATAATTATTAGAGGAATTACTAGGGTACGTCCTAGGATTAAAGTTTCCTCTATACGCGTTATTACCAAAATTATTCCTACCAACAAAATTCACATCCATAGATTCATTATTATTGTCAATCAAAGTAGACAAAGGCATATCATTAGGATCAGAAGAAACACTCTTAGTAGCAAATAATTTCATAAGTTCATCCATCTTTCCACTCAAAACATTAATTTCTTCTACCACATGCACTTTTTTATTAGTAGATCTTTCGGTGTGCCATTGAGAATAATTAACCATAATATTATCTAGGAGTTTAGTAGCTTCTCCTAAAGTGATTTCCATAAAAGTGCCTCCGGCGACCGAATCTAAAAGATTTCTAGAAGCAAAATTCAATCCGGCATAATTTTTTTGTATAATCATCCACAAATTCAAACCATGTGTAGGGCAATTATGTATCATTAATTTCATCCTCTCCCAAGCTTGTGCAACATGTTCATGATCAAGTTGCTTAAAATTCATAATATCATTTCTAAGAGAGATGATTTTAGCGAGAGGAAAATACTTAGAGATAAAAGCATCTTTGCACTTATTCCATGAATCAATACTGTTTTTAGGCAAAGATGAAAACCAAACTTTAGCATGATCTCTAAGCGAAAAAGAAAATAGCTTCAATTTAACAATATCATTGTCCACATCTTTCTTCTTTTGCATATCACACAAATCAACAAAGCTATTTAGATGGGTAGCGGCATCTTCACTAGGAAGGCCGGCGAATTGATCTTTCATGACAAGATTCAATAAAGCAGCATTAACTTCACAAGATTCAGTATCGGTAAGAGGAGCAATCGGAGTGCTAAGAAAATCATTGTTGTTGGTATTGGTGAAGTCACACAATTTAGTATTGTCTTGAGCCATCATGACAAGCAAGCAATCCAACACACGAGCAAACAAAAAGTAAGCGAAAAAGAGGCGAACGGAAAGGCGAGAGGGCGAATAAAACGGCAAGGGTGAAGTGGGGGAGAGGAAAACGAGAGGCAAATGGCAAATAATTTAATGCGGGAGATAAGAGTTTGTGATGGGTACTTGGTATGTTGGCTTTTGCGTAGACTCCCCAGCAACGGCGCCAGAAATCCTTCTTGCTACCTCATGAGCACTGCGTTGGTTTTCCCTTGAAGAGGAAAGGGTGATGCAGTAAAGTAACGTAAGTATTTCCCTCAGTTTTTGAGAACCAAGGTATCAATCCAGTAGGAGGCCACGTTCAAGTCCCTCGCACCTACACAAACAAATAAAAACCTCGCAACCAACGCAATAAAGGGGTTGTCAATCCCTTCACGGTCACTTACGAAAGTGAGATCTGATATATATGATAAGATAATATTTTTGGTATTTTTATAATAAAGATGCAAAGTAAAATAAAAGGCAATAAAAATAGCTAAGTGTTGGAAGATTAATATGATGGAAAATAGACCCGGGGGCCATAGGTTTCACTAGTGGCTTCTCTCAAGGGCATAAGTATTACGGTGGGTGAACAAATTACAATTGAGCAATTGATAGAATTGAGCATAGTTATGAGAATATCTATGTATGATCATGTATATAGGCATCACATCCATGACAAGTAGACCGACTCCTGCCTGCATCTACTACTATTAGTCCACACATCGATCGCTATCCAGCATGCATCTAGAGTATTAAGTTCAAAAGAACAAAGTAACGCTTTAAGCAAGATGACATGATGTAGAGGGATAAACTCATGCAATATGATATAAACCCCATCTTGTTATCCTCGATGGCAACAATACAATACGTGCCTTGCTGCCCTTGCTGTCACTAGGAAAGGACACCGCAAGATTGAACCCAAAGCTAAGCACTTCTCCCATTGCAAGAAAGATCAATCTAGTAGGCCAAACCAAACTGATAATTCGAAGAGACTTGCAAAGATAACCAATCATACATAAAAGAATTCAGAGAAGATTCAAATATTGTTCATAGATAAACTTGATCATAAACCCACAATTCATCGGTCTCAACAGACACACTGCAAAAGAAGATTACATCGAATAGATCTCCATGAGAATCGTGGAGACTTTGTATTGAGATCCAAAGAGAGAGAAGAAGCCATCTAGCTAATAATTATGGACCCGAAGGTCGGAGGTAAACTACTCACACATCATTGGAGAGGCTATGGTGTTGATGTAGAAGCCCTCCGTGATCAATGCCCCCTCCGGCAGGACGCCAGAAAAGGCCCCAAGATGGGATCTCACGGGTACAGAAGGTTGCGTCGGTGGAATCAGGTTTTCGTGGATGCTTCTGTTGGTTTGGGGGTACGTAGGTATATATAGGAGGAAGAAGTACGTCGGTGGAGCAACATGGGCCCCACGAGGGTGGAGGGCGCACCCAGGGGGTAGGCGCGCCCCCTACCTCGTGCTCTCCTGGTTGCTTTCTTGACGTAGGGTCCAAGTCCTCTGGACCACGTTCGTTCCGAAAATCACGTTCCCGAAGGTTTCATTCCGTTTGGACTCCGTTTGATATTCTTTTTCTGCGAAACTCTGAAATAGGCAAAAAACAGCAATTTGGGCTGGGCCTCCGGTTAATAGGTTAGTCCCAAAAATAATATAAAAGTGTATAACAAAGCCCATTAATCATCCAAAACAGAATATAATATAGCATGAAGCAATAAAAAATTATAGATACGTTGGAGACGTATCACTTGACCTCGTGAGGGAGGACCGCTTCCGCTCCGTAGACAAGGAAGAATGGGGTCTAGCCCATCGGCTTAGTGGCGGTGGTGAGGATGTACCACAACACGGACTGGAGCTCATCATGCCAGCCCCTGCCGCAGGCCTCGAGCTTCTTCTTGAAGGTCCTGGTCTTGAGGCCTCTCAGGACCTCCGCGTTGGTGCGTTCAGCCTGGCCATTGCTCCTGGGGTGCGCCACCGAAGCGTAGCAGATCTGCGTTCCAAGGTTAGCACAGTATGTTTTGAAGAGGTTACTGGTGAACTGCGAGCCGTTGTCGGTGATGATGCGGTTGGGGACCCCGAAACAGCTCACGAGGCCCTTGATGAACTTGACCGCGGAACCGGCTAGGATGGTGCGGACGGCTTCCACTTCCGCCCACTTGGTGAACTTGTCGATGGCGACGTAGAGGTAGCGCTAGCCCCTGGCGCTCGAGGGAATGGGCCCAAGATATCCAGCCCCCACGGCCATGTGAGCGGTATAGTCTGGAGGCCCTGAGCTGGCTGATGGATCTGCTTGGCGTGGAACTGGCAAGCTTCACAGGACTTCACCAGCTCAGCTGCGTCGTTGAGCGCCGTGGGCTAGTAGAATCCACTGCGGAATACCTTGCCGACGAGAGTCCGTGACGACAAGTGGTGTCTGCAGTCCCCGCCGTCTATGTCAATCAACAACTCCTTCCCCTGGTCCCTGGAAATGCAACGCAGCGAAACATCATTTGGTCGCTTCCTGTACAACTCACCGTCCTGGATGCAGTATGACGTGGCTTGCCGGGCTACGCGCTCTGCATCCTCTTCCTTCTCCGGTAGCGCCCCTTGCATCAGATATTCCTTGAATTCCTTGGTCCAACATCCCTCTTGGGGCTCGAGCGCCAAGAGCAGGCGAGCTCCTGAGGTCGGGCCACAAGCTGGGGCTCCCGTGGCAGGCGGTTGTTGGAGCTCCTCCCGAGGCCGTGCTGTGCTTGAAAGTGGTGGCGTCGCTGACGGGTTGAAGAGCCGCTCCTCGAAGATGCCAGGCTCTTGGGGCTGCCGCTTGGATGCCCTCCTGGCGATGTCGTCGGCTTCCTTGTTGGTGCCACGGGGCACATGCTGCACCTCCAGGCCTAGGAACTTCTTTTCCATCTTACGTACTTATGCGAGGTATGCCTCCATGTGCTCGTCCTTTGGCTCGTACACTTTGTTGGAGAAGTTGACGAGGAGCTCGCCCCTAACGGTGAGGCGCTTCACCCCTAGAGCTGTCGCGGCCTTCAGGCCAGCTATGAGGCCTTCGTATTCTGTGATGTTGTTGGAGACCTTCTTTCCCTACTGAAAGCAGAGCTGCACAGCGTAGTAGAGCTTGTCCTGCGCGGGCGAGATCAGCACTGCTCCAGCCCCCGCGCCCTGGTGCGCAAAGGCACCATCAAAATACATGACCCATCCCTCGGGCGCCTCACTTCCTGGCGAGGTGGACCGGTCCTCGCCTACTTCCAGCATCGGGGCATCCGTCCATTCTGCCACGAAATCAGCGAGCGCGGCTCCCTTGATCACCCTGGTGGTGCTGAACTCCAACTGGAACGCCTGCAACTCGATGTTCCACTCGGCGACCCTTCTGGCAGAGTTGGGGCTCCTGAGCACCCTCTCCAACGGGTAGGCCGAGACGACTTTGATGGGGTGGCCCTAGAAGTAGTGCCGCAACTTGTGAGAGGCCACCAGGAGCGCGAGCAGGAGCTTCTAAGGCATGGGATATCGTGCCCTCGCGTCCCGCAACACCGTGCTGACGAAGTACACTAGGTGCTCGACGAGGATAGGCGTGCTAGTGAGGCTCGTGTCTTGCGATGGTTGGGGTGCCTCCTGAGGTGGTTGGACCCCTGGCGCCTGATCGCTTGCGGGAATCTCTACGGCGTTGTCCTGCCGAGCTTGGTCTTCTGTTGTTGCCGCTTCGGCTCTTGCTGCGCCTTCCTGACCTTGCGTCATCTCGGCTGGCGGCGTAGCTTGGTGCGGCGCGCTCTTGGCTTGGTGCTCCTCTCGGACCGCCACTAGCGCAGCGCTGGCGGAGTGTGGGGTGGCGGCAAGATAAAGTACTAGAGGCTCGAGAGGCCGTGGCGCCACCATCACCGGAGGGCTGGTCAGGTATCTCTTGAGGTCTTGGAAGGCTCGGTCAGCCTCCGGGGTCCACTCGAATGGGCCCTTGTTCTTCATCAGCTTGAAGAAGGGTAAGGCGCGCTCTCCCAGCTTGGAGATGAAGTGCCCCAATGCAGTCACCCGACCAGCCAGCTTCTGCATTTCCTTGAGGGTCTGCGGTGGGCTCATGTCCTCAATGGCCTTGATCTTCTCCAGGTTCGCCTCGATCCCTCTGTGTGGGACACGAGGAATCCCAGCAGCTTGCCCGAAGGGACACCGAACACACACTTTTCCGGGTTAAGCCGCAAGTTCACCTGGCGCAGGCTCTCGAAGGTCTCCTCCAGGTCTTGGATCAAGGTTCTCGCCTCCCGAGACTTCACCACAATGTCGTCGACGTAGGCCTCCGTGTTTCTCCTGAGCTGCCGCCCAAACGCGATGTGCATCAGCCGCTGGAAGGTCGCACCTGTGTTGCACAGTCCGAAGGGCATGCAGGTGTAGCAGTACACCCCACACGGGGTCAGGAAGGTTGTCTTCTCTACATCTTCCACCGCCATCTTGATTTGGTGATACCCTGAGAACGCATCCAGGAAGCACATCAGGTCGCACTCGGCGGTGGAGTCGATGATCTGGTCGATGCGCGGGAGAGTAAACGGATCTTGAGGGCACGCCTTGTTGAGGTTGGTGAAGTCGACGCACATTCGCTCCTTCCCGCCTTTCTTCGGCACCACGACGGGGTCCGCCAGCCATTCGGGGTACCTGACCTCACGAATGGCACCTGCCGCCTCCAACTTGCGGGTCTCTTGGACGATGAAGGCCTGCTTCTCCGTGGACTGCCGCCTTGCTCGCTGCTTCACAGGGCGCACATTGGGGCATACCCTTAAGTGGTGCTGAATCACCTCTCTCGGGACCCCCACCAGCTGATTGGGCTCCCATGCGAATATATCCTTGTTCACGCGCAAGAACTTCACCAATGCTTCCTCTTGGCTGGGGTTGAGGCCGGCACCTATGGTGAAGGTGGCTCCTGAGGACCCATCCTCGTCGATCGGCACCTGCTTGGTTTCTGCCTTGTCTTGTGTGAATAGCTGCTGCTTCTTGGTTGGCGCGGCCTCCTTGGCCTCGGGGGCACCGGCGCCAACGGGCTGCGCCGCCGCAGCGGTCTTGAAGTCGACCAGCTCGGTTCGGTAGTTGTCGCGCGTGCCGAAGGTGACGGGAAGGCGGATCTGTCCCAGGGAGCGGGCTGCGCCACCACCAACTCCTGAGAAAGGCTTGCTGAGGCTGAGCCGCTCGAGCGACACATGAAGAAGGCTGAAGGCTTCCATGGAGAGCAAGTTGAGGCCAGCGCCACCGTCGATGAGGGTCTTGGTGACGGCCACATTGCAGATGGTGGGCGTGCAGAGCTTCGGAAGCATGCCCGAGCCGGCGGTGGTGATGGGGTGGTCTTCTGAGCTGAAGGTGAGGTCGGCCTCAGGCACGGCCCTGCCGGGCGTAGCCCCCGAGAGCTTGGAAGCGGCACCAATCTGGCGGAGGAACGACTTGGTGTGGCGATCTGAAGGCGGGGCCTGAGAGCCACCTAGCAGGGCCGCGGCCGCGTGGTGCGCCGGTGCCGCGTAGCGTGCAGTGAAGAGGTCGTGCAGCTCCTCCCAAGACACCACCGTGGATCCGGGAAGGTTGAGCAGCCAGGCGCGCGGCTAGCCGGCGAGGGCCATGGGAAGCCAGTTGGCCATGACCTTGTCATCACCCCCGGCCTCGAGGACGGCCTCCTTGTACGCCAGCGGCAAATCTGATGGGTGCGCCGCGCCGTCATAGCGCGGCGGCATCTCCGGCTTGAACTTGGGTGGCCACCGCACCCGCCGTAGGGCGGGGGCCAGGGCTCGGAGCCCCCTGGCCCCGTCGTCAACGCCGGCCGTCGGAGTTGGTGGCAGGGCGCCTACCATGTGGGCGGAGCGCATATCGACGGAAGAGAAGCTACGGCGCACCCCTACATGGCGCGCCAAATGTTGGATCACGGGTTCCGGCAAAACCCTCAAGGTTCGAACACTGGGGTGCGCGCGAAGATCTCCTCCCTACCGATCCACGCCCTAGCTTTCTAAGATCTCGCGGACGAACTCGACGAACTCACAAGACAAAGACACAAGATTTATACTGGTTTGGGCCACCGTTGTGGTGTAATACCCTACTCCAGTGTGATGGTGGTGGATTGCCTCTTGGGCTGATGATGAACAGTACAAGGGGAAGAACAGCCTCCTGAGGTTGAGGTGTTCTTGTGCTTGACGAACTTGTGTGGGTGAGATGCCTCTGAATGAGTTCTTCACTCGTTGCCCTACTGTGGTGGCTAGTTCTACTTATATAGGCCCTGGTCCTCTCCCCAAATATTGAGCGGGAAGGGAGCCAACAACGGCCAATTTGAAAGGGGACAGCTAGTACAGCTTATCCTGACAAAAGCGGTCTTTGCCTGCAAAAGGCTCTGGTGGTGACGCCGTCTTGGGCTCCATGGTGACCTCCGTCTTGCCGTCCTGCTGGTCTTGGTCTCGTTGCATCGATATGCAAACCTTTGCTTGATGCCTCGGTACTCCGCGCCTGCGCTTGCCCCCTTGGCACAAAAGAGGAAACAAGGATGCTGCGCGCGCTGGCGCCCGCCTGGTCTCGGTCGTCATGGCTCATGTCACAAGAACCTCGCGAGGTTTGCCTTGCCCTGATCTCTCCGCCCCTCGTGAGCCTGCCTGGCGAGGCCGCTCCTGAGGAGGTCTTGCGTCGCCCACCTCGCGAGGCTTGGCCCCTCGCGAGGGTCTTGAATGCCTTGTTGGTGAAGATGGGCCGCACAGGCCTGCTAGCTCAGCCACGCCGTGGACCGCAGGCAGGAAAGTCTGGGACCCCCATTCCCAGAACGCCGACACAGCCGGCTTGGCGGTCAAGTTCATCAAGGGCCTCGTGAGCCGGTTCGGGGTCCCAAATCGTATCATCACCGACAACGGCTCGCAATTCACTAGAAATCTTTTCAAAACATACTGTGCTAACCTTGGAACGCAGATATGCTACGCCTCAGTGGCACACCCCAGGAGCAATGACCAAGCCGAGCGCGCAAACACGGAGGTCCTGAGGGGCCTCAAAGCAAGAACTTTCAAGAAGAAGCTCGAGGCCTGCAGCAGGGGTTGGTTGGACGAGCTCCAGTCCATGTTGTGGTCCATCCGCACCACCGCGACCAAAGCCAACCGACGAAACTCCATTCTTCCTCGTCTACGGAGCCGAAGAGGTTCTCCCACACGAGGTCAAACATTGCTCCGCGCGGGTCTTGGCGTTTGACAAGGCACGCTAGGACGCCACGCGGGGGATGGACCTCATGCTGGGGGAGGAACACCGCCGTCAAGCCTCGCTCCGGGCGGCAAGGTACCAGCAGGCACTACGGCGGTACCACTGCCGCAGCATCCGCTCTAGGACGCTCGAGGTGGGTGATCTCGTCCTGAGGCGGGTGCTCTCCATGGAGAGGCTGCATAAGCTCTCACCCATGTGGGAGGGCCCGTTTAGGATTGCCCGCGTCTCCAGGCCTGGCGCCGCGCGCCTGGAGACACAGGATGGGATCCCCATCCAGAACGCCTGGAACATCCAGCACCTCTGGAAGTTCTACCTATGAAGCAAGGCCCAGTGCCTGTGAAGGTCTCCGCTCGTGACACTCTCACGTAATAATGAGTGGGGCTGTACACGCCCCGGAGTCTCCGGAGTGCCACCCTCGGGCCTCGAGGGCTCCCTCCCACGTCCTAGTGGCACCACTTAGCTCCGCGCTGGTAAGAAGACTATACTAGGAGCCGGACGTGGCTGTTCATTTGCTTGCTTTATGTAGTTGGTTTGCAATCTCTTAATGGAGTTTGGAGTTCTAGCATTTCTCGATTGCCAAGTTGGGTTTTTCTCCTTTTGCTCCACTCGCCTCTTTGTCTTGGATCAGGGAGAGCGGCAGTTGCCCATCGCTCTTCCTCGTGCGCCTCGCGCGGGGGCTGGGTAGGTGCATGCGTTGGGCTCTCCCATGCCGCGAACACACCTCGCCAAAGCCCTGTCGCCCCAGAGCTTCGGTTTCCTTGATCTTCGCGAGGCGCCCTTGAATGTGCTCGTGATATACACACCCTCTTAAAGTCCATGCCCCCCTGGTACTGCGACGCGGTGCACTAAGCCACGACTAGCCCATGCCTGAGGGCTCGCGCAAGGAAGAACAAGACACCCGACAAGTTTTCTAAACAATTCTGCAGCTTTATGATGTCTCCTGAGGCCAACGGCTCCTGAGTCGGCAGCAAGGGGGCCTCACCACATGCTGAAGGGCGCGCCCTCGCGAGGTGGGACACTACCGCGAATGTATCAAGCTAAGTTATCCTACCGCACCCACTCGGAACATGAACACCACACCATAACATCAAAATAATAAGTATAGCATAGTGGCACAAGTGCCATTCTTTGTTACACGCCCCAGCAGGGCCTTCTACTTTTTTCAAAATGTAGGAGAAATGAAAGGCTAAACAAAAGTGGCCCGCGCGACCGCAGCAGCTCCCGAGGCCGGGCTCCGGAGGCCCCCCGGGCTCAGCCCTAGCCTTCCTCCCGCTTCGCTGGAGCGTGGCGACGAGATGATCCGCCACCTCTCTCGAAGCGAGCCCGGCGACGTGGCGGCTGGTCGTAGCCGCCGCTGCTTGTGCTCTCGCTGGAGGAGGAGCCGCCGCTGCTGAACGAGCCGCGGCCATCGCCAAGGACAAGCTCACCCTCACCATCGTCATGGCTGTCGTCAAGGCCAAGCTCATCATCGCTGCCGCCGTCTTCGGGGCAGCACCCTGCGTGACAGCCATCTTCCCCAAACACCCTCACATAGAGGGTCGCGACGCCATCGTACTTGAAGTGGAGGGTGCACCTCCCGCTCAGGCCGCGCGCGCAGGCAAACGCCTGCCAGCCGCGGGCCAGGGTCATGTTCCCAGCGACGGAAATTTCGACCCCGACCCAGGAAGCCTTGCTGCAGTAGCCATTAGCCTGCAGCCAGAGGCCGTCAAGGCCCGCGACCGGCAGCTCGCCCGCGAAGGAGCGGAAGCCAGGTGCCGATCGGCCTCTCCGACCACACAACAAACTCCGGAAGCACCTCCGCCGAATGGAAGCATGGCCAAGGAGGCCGGATGACCACGGGACGCCTCCCTCCGTCACAGGGGCTGCCTCGCCCCTGGCGGCTCCCGCCGTGAGAAGAAGCGCCGCCGCGGCCGCTCGAGACGCGCCCGCGCCCCCGAGGAGCCACCGCAGGAGTCGCAGCATGCTTACAGGGGCGGCCTCGCCCTCTCTTGGGCGACGGCGAGCCGGGCCCCTCCTTGGGGGCCTTCCCCTTCTCGGCAGCGGAGAACTTCCTCGTCGGCGCCATGGGTGCTACGACAAGATGGCGAGGTGAGAAAGAAGAAGAAGGAGCAGGTGGGGAGAAGACGGCAATGAGCAAGGGGGCTCTGCCCCTCCCCTCATTTATAGCCAGAGGAAGGCCAACCGCCGGCCTCCATGATTGCACGCAATGATGATTTTCCTCTGCATGCAGCAGAGTCTTGTCAAGTTGGACAATTGCCAAGGCCGCAGGCGGTTAGGGCCCGCGGCGCTTCGCACTTGCCCTTTGTCTTCGCCTCGAAGCCAGGTTCGAGCGCGCCTTGGGCCCGGGGGCTACTGTCAGCGTCCTGGGAACGGGGGCACCCAGACTTGCCTACCTGCGGCCCACGGCATGGCTCCGTCAACGACCCGGTACGGCCCAGCTTCAGCAACAACAACCCAAGACCCTCGCAAGGGGCCAAGCCTCGTGAGGCGGGCGACACCAAGACCTCCCTGGGGGCGGCCTCCCCAGGCTGGCTCCCGAGGAGCGGAGATATCAATGCAAGCTGCACCTCACGAGGTTTATATGACGTGAGCCATGACGACCAAGGCCAGGCGGGCGCCAGCGGGCGCAGTGTACCAGTTTCCTTTTTGGTGCTAAGGAGGCAAGTGCAGGCGCGGGGTCCCGAGGAATCAAGAAAAGGTTCCCATTTCGGTGGAACAAGACCAGGACCGCCAGGACGGCAGGACGGGGGTCATCGCGGAGCCCACCGCGGCGTCACCACCAGATGCTTTTGCAGGCGAAGACTACTTTTGTCAGGATAACTTGTACTAGTTGTCTCCCTTCGAATTTTGCCATTGTGGGATCCCTTCCCGCCTACATCTGGGAAGAGGACCAAGGCCACTATAAATAGGACCTAGCCACCACCATAGGACGGGATCGGGTCCATTCCACCCTGACCAGCTCACCAGCTCATCGAGCACAAGAACACATCACCTCTTGAGGCTGTTCGGCCATTGTACTAGTTCATCCACTGCCCCTCGAGGCCAATCCACCACAAAGCAGGAGTAGGGTTTTACACCACAAGGTGGCCCAAACCTGGGTAAATCGCTGTGTCTCTTGTTCATTGGGTTCGTCGAGCTAGGTTGTGGGATCGGTGAGCAGGCATACTGGGGAGGACGAGTTCTTCGCACGCACCCCAGAGTTCGAACCTCTCAAGGGTCTGCGGAACCCTAAATCCGACAGCTAACTCGACTGCAATCTTCGACATTATTGCACACAGTTGGTTTCTTCAACCATGTGCCGTGTAGAGCGCAGAATTAATTATCGCACTCGAGTGTCCATCATCATCCTTCTGTGTAACTTTGATCTCATCACCCACGGGTAAACTTATGACCGAAGTCATTCCACACACTTCATTTTTACAACGCTTTTTGCCAATAAATGCCCATGATTTGTCCCTCTTCTAGCCGACACGTGGCCAAACTATTGGCCAAACTAGTCGGGCGGGAAGCTTGCGTGGTAAACTGCGTGGTAGCACGAGAACAGGCTCACTGACGATACATTTGGCGCCTCTTTGAGCCCACACGTGGTCAAATGAAATGCGTGCGGTGCGGTGTTGTCAAGCGTGCACTGGAATCCTCCGCTATGAACGCCTGACAAGACATGACGATTACAGGCCGGCCGGCCCCCATTTATTACAGCGGCCATTTAATCCTTATGTCACTTCAACCGTTCCATCGCGCCCCACCATTGCAAGAAGCACACCCACCACGATAAATTCTTAGAGGGTATCATGCGCGGCTCCAATGGCGCTCCGAGCAGCTGCCGACAACGAGCAGCAGTTCACCATGCATGCCATGGTGGACACCCACAGAAGGTTCACGGAGCTCTCGGTGGTGTACACCAACAACCCGGTCTGGGTGGAGCACTCCATCCACATCATGGAGCTGTTGCTTGACGAGGAGAAGTACAAGGTGGTCGGGTTTGATCTCGAGTACACCGGCGCTCGTGCCGGGTCTTGTCCCAAGGTCGTCGTCGCCCAGATGTGCGTGTGCAACCACGTCCTTGTCTACCACTACTGACTGGCCACAAGGCCTTGCGAGCGTTTCGCCAGGTTTGTCAACAGCCCCCACTACATGTTCGCTACGGTGGACATCACCAACGATGTAAAGGTGCTCAAGAATTCGGGCATCGCCTGCCAGAATCTTGTCGACATCCAGGGCCAATACAAGATCTGGGGCAGCAAGGAGCATGAGAAGGACTCACTGGTTCACCTCGCCGAGGCCATCATCGACCCCTACTACAGAGACATGAAGGATTCCTGCAACAAGGACAAGCGTGCCTGGCACTCGGCCTGGATGGAGAAACTCGACAAAGCTCACGTCGTGTACGGGGCCAAGGAGGCGTACACGAGCTACGACATGTACAGGCGGATCTTTGACATGAGGAAGTGCCTCCTTATCCAAAACAGCCAGGGATCCAGCCGGAAGCAGAGCAATGGCAAGCATCGTCGCAACAATAAGTAGATGATTAGATCGTCGTTTCTCTTAGTTTAGTATGCATGTAATTACTTACTTTGGTGTGTGGAAATGTTATGTGTGTATTTACTTGTGTAATTGTATGCTTAATTTGGTTTTGCAATGCTGTCTTTTTAAGTATATATGTTGATGCTCTGTAGACAGAGCAAATCACATCGCACACGGACTAATGTATTCACACTTAGAGGGTAAGTCTTCATGAATTGACGATATACGTTACTTCGTGTGTTGCGCACCTAAGTCATCAATATGCATAAGCGTTAGGATGTGTGTCCATTCACAGGACATTTGAGGATTCTAAGATATTTAGCTCACACCGCAGCTTGCAAAACCTTTTCTCATCCAAGGGCTTCATGAAGATATCTGCCAATTGCTCTTCCGTGTTGACGTGAATGATATCAATGTCTTCCTTCATAAACGTGATCTCTGAGAAAGTGATGATGGATCTGAATGTGCTTTGTCTTCGAGTGCTGAACTGGATTGTTGGAAATCTTGATGGCGCTTTCATTGTCGCAGTGGAGGGGCACATGCTTCATGTTGATGCCATAATCCTTGAGAGTTTGCTTCATCCAGAGAAGCTGAGCACAGCAAGATCCAGCAGCAATGTATTCAGATTCAGTAGTGGAGAGTGAGACACAGTTCTGCTTCTTTGAAGACCAACAGACCAGAGATCGTCCAAGAAAGTGACATGTCCCTAATGTGGACTTGCGATCAACCTTGTCACCAGCATAATCAGCATATGAGAATCCAACTAGATCAAACTCTGAGCCCTTTGGATACCATAATCCTAGCGTTGGGGTGTGAGCCAAATATCGAAGTATTCTCTTCACCGCGAGGTGATGCGATTCCTTTGGTGCCGCTTGGAATCAGGCACACATGCGAACGCTAAGCATTATATCTGGCCTAGATGCACATAATTACAATAAAGAACCAATCATGGAGCGGTATACCTTTTGATCGAACTCTTTATCATTGTCGTCGGGGCCCAATTGGCCTTTGGTTGGCATTGGCGTCGTATACCCTTTGCAGTCTTGCATTCCAAACTTCTTCTGGCAATCTTTGAGGTATTTTTCTGGTGATATGAAGATGCCATTTCTCTGTTGACGGATTCGAAGACCAAGAAAGAATTTCAGCTCTCCCATCATGGACATCTGATATTGCTCTTGCATCATATGCCCAAACTCATCACTGTATCTCTTATTTGTGCAGCCGAAGATAGTGTCATCCACATAGATTTGGCATACAAACAGTTCTCCATCATATGTCTTCACGAAGAGAGTGGGATCTAGCGAACTAGGTTTGAAGCCTTTGCTCTTCAGGAAGTCTTTAAGCGTGTCATACCAAGCGCGAGGTGCTTTTTTAAAGCCATACAGTGCCTTGTTGAGTTTGTAGACCATATCAAGACACTTTGGATCTTCAAAACCAGGAGGTTGGGTAACATATACTTCTTCTTCAATTTTTCCGTTGAGGAAGGCACTCTTCACATCCATTTGGTACAGAAGAATGTTTTTGTGGTTAGCATAGGCTAGCAGTATACGAATGGCTTCAAGCCTAGCCACAGGAGCAAAGGTTTCATCAAAGTCATTTCCTTCCACTTGTGTGTAACCTTGAGCAATGAGATGAGCCTTGTTTCTGACAACTTGCCGATGCTCATCTTGCTTGTTGCAATAGATCCATTTGGTGCCAATAATATTGTTCTTGCGAGGATCAGGACGTTTAACTAGTTCAGCTCAAACTATTGAAGCTCTTCTTGCATAGCTTGAATCCATTCAGGTTCCATGAAGGCTTCATCAACTTTCTTGGGTTCAGATATAGAGACAAATGCAAAGTGCCCATAGAAGTTTGCTAGCTGTGTTACTCTTGAACGAGTGAGAGGACCAGGTGCATTGATATTGTCGATGATCTTCTCAATCTGTACTTCATTGGTCACGCGAGGATGGGCTGGGCGAAGACTTTTCTCTTATTGATTGCCATCTTCAGCTTCAGCATTGTCTTTAGACTGAGCATTGTCTTCATGTTGATTAGGTGCTGAAATGATGATTTCTTCTTCAGCCTGTTCCTCGGCAGGTATGATTTCTCTAGTACCCATATGCTTGATAGATTCACTCGGAGAAGCTTCATCTAGCATATTTGGCAGGTGCTCTCTTTGCGAGCCATTAGTATCATCGAACCGCACATCTACAGTTTCAATCACTTTATAGTTAAAGAGGTTGAAGACTCTGTAGGTGTGCGAATCCTTTCCGTAACCAAGCATAAAACCATCATGTACTTTCGGTGCAAATTTTGAAGTGTGATGTGGATCCTTGATCCAGCACCTGGCACCAAAGACCTTGAAATAGCTAACATTTGGCTTCTTACCAATCAGGAGTTCATAGGATGTCTTCTTGAAGAACTTATGAAGATAAACTCTGTTGATGATGTGGCAAGCAGTATCAATGGCTTCAGGCCAGAACTTTCTTGGAGTCTTGTACTCATTAAGCATCGTGCGTGCCATCTCAATGAGGGTTCTTTTCTTGCGCTCCATGATGCCATTCTGCTGAGGTGTGTATGGAGCAGAGAACTCATGTGTGATGCCCAATGTATCAAAATAAGTGTCGAAGCCAGTGTTCTTGAATTCTATGCCATTGTCACTCCTGATGTGCTTGATCTTGATGCCATAATTGGTCATGGCACGATTGGCGAAGCGTCTGAAGACATCCTGCACTTCAATCTTATAGATAATTATGTGCACCCAGGTGTATCTTGAATAATCATCAACAATAACAAAGCCATAGAGATGTGCAGTGGTAGTAAGGGTAGAGTAGTGATTAGGGCCAAATAAGTCCATGTGAAGTAGCTCAAAGGGGCGTGATGTAGTCATGATTGTCTTCGAGGGATGCTTGGCCCTAGCCATCTTCCCAGTTTCACAAGCACCTCATAGATGATCTTTCTTGAGCTTGACTCCCTCGATGCCAATGATATGCTTCTTCTTCACGAGAGTGTGCAAGTTCCTCATGCCCGCATGTCCTAGCCTTCGATGCCAAAGCAGACACTCTAAAGCTTTTGCTAGCAGACATACGTCAAGCTGTGGTCCTGCGGAGAAATCTACCATATACAGATCACGTCTTCGATACCCTTCAAAGGCTAGAGAATTGTCAGTTTCCATAAGCACAAGGCAACAATATTTTCCAAATATCACAATCATGTTCAGATCGCAAAGCATTGAGATAGACATTAAGTTGTAACCAAGGGATTCAACAAGCATCACTTTATACATGTGTTGATCCTTTGAGATAGCAACTGTACCTAGGCCCAATACTTGCTTTTACCAGTGTCAGCGAACATGATGTGGCTTTTAGTAGATGGACATAGGGTTGAATCATGAGAAGACTTCGATCACCAGTCATGTGGTTAGTGCATCCACTGTCCATTATCCACTCAGTAGTTTTCGGAGACGTACCCTACAATGCAGTTAGCGGGTTAGGCTTCACCAAGAGTATTATGAAGCACAAACATGTAGCGAACAAGCATACTATCAAAGTTAAGATTCTTGTTCGGTAAGATAGGATGCTAGTCAAGAAACCCTGGGACGAAATACATGATAAGACCATTTTGGCATTTTATCTTGCGTCCCACAAGATGTTTTAGGTCCCAGCATTAGCGTCAGAAGTCTCTGATTTCTAGCTGGAGGCCTTTCCCTGCAAGAGAAGTTAATTCTTCTTAACCACCCACATCTTCAGGGATGGCTTAGAAGAAATAAGTCTAAGTGCAGCATCTGAGAACTTTGGCTTTGGAGCCCTAGCAAATGGTTTTGCAGGAGGTGAATAATACTCATAAGAATATGCAGAAAAGTTCTTTGATTTGTGAGCATAGCAGTTTGAAGAAACACGCTCATATTCATGAGTCTGATGATAGTTTCCCTGCAAAACATTGGCGTTAGGGTGACCTTGTGAGGTCCTCTGTCTGTATGAAGCCTTTGGTCTGGGTTTGTCTTCTTCCCAGGTGGTGTCATGATGATATTCACAGGAAGCCTCTCAAGACAACTTTTGGGCACCCAGATCTTCTTCAAAGGTGGCCCATTCCTGCAGTTAGTACCAATAAACCTGGCAAACACTTCAACAATCTGATTCTTAAACAGCTTATAATTGGCGTCAAAGGATTCAGCAATGTCAATGGGGTTAGCACAAGTGAAGCCAGATAAGGTGGATGGGTCCACTGAGGGGCCCTTTGCAGCAACCCATGTGGTTTTGGGGTACTGCTCAGGCTTCCAGTAAGAACCATCAACATTCATTTTCCTCTCGAAACCAACACCCTCTTTCCTAGGGTTTCAGTTTAGAATCTGTTTCTTGAGGACATCGCATAGGGTTTGATGCCCTTTGAGGCTTTTGTACATGCATGTTTCAAGCAATGTCTTCAACCTAGCATTCTCATCGGCAATAGTGGTGGTGTCCTCAGAAGAGGGGTTATTTACCACATCAGCAGTTGAAGATATTGCAATATCAGAGGCAATAGAACATTCAGCAACAGAGATAGCATTATCATGCTCAATACATTTTAAACATGGTGACACAAAGTCTTCCTGCACGGAACTGATCTGTTGAGCGAGTAGTGAATTGTTCTCCTTTTGAAGATCTTCATGAGACACTCTCAGTTTCTCGAGATCTTGCTTCCTTTGAAGATAATCGTAGGAAAGCTTCTCATGAGTGGCTGAGAGGGTTTCATGACAACTTTCAAGTTCCCCGTACTTAACACGAAGATTTTTTATGTCTTCGATTAAGGACTGAGTTCGATTCATTTCCTCGCCCAACAGTTCATCGCTTTTGTCTAGCAACTTTTGAATGTGTTCCATAGCAGTATGTTGTTCAGTTGCAATTCTAGAAAGTGTTTCATAGCTAGGTTTGGATTCACATTCAGAGTCATCTTCACTTGAGGTTTGAAAGTAAGCATCGCGTGAGTTTACCTTGGCACCTCGTGCCATGAAGCAGTAGGTCGAAGCAGAGTCGTCCTCATCATCGGCTTCAGCGTCGGCGGCATGACCATTGTCTTTACTGTTGAAGATGGACTTGGTGACGAATACTGAAGCTAGAGCCAGGCTTGCCACGCCTGAATCAGACTCCTCCTCAGACTCCACCTCTGCCTCCTGAGAAGCAGACACCTCCTCTGAATCCATCTCCTTGCCAATGAATGCATGAGCCTTGCCTGATGAGCTCTTCTTGTGAGACGAAGACTTTGATGAAGACTTTGAAGATTTTTTCTTCTTCTTCTTGTCGCCAGAATCATATTCCTTGCTCTTCTTCTTCTTCTTCTTCTTAGATTCCTTGTCCCATTGAGGACACTCAGATATGTAGTGGCTTGGCATTTTGCATTTGTGGCATGTTCTCTTCTTGTAGTCACGAGAGGAAGCCTCATCATTTCTTGAGCTGGATCTTGAAGATTTTCTAAAGCGATTCTTCTTGGAGAACTTCTGGAACTTTCTCACAAGCATTTCTAGTTCTTTGCCAATGTCTTCAGGATCACCAGAACTGCAGTCAAATTCTTCTTCAGACGAGGAAACAACTTTTGCCTTCAAGGCACGGGATCAGCCATAGTTGGGGCCGTAGATATCTCTCTTCTCAGATAGCTGGAACTCATGCGTGTTGAGCCTCTCAAGTATGTCAAACGGATCGAGATCTTTGAAGTCAGGGTGTTCTTGAATCATCAGGGCCAAAGTTTCAAATGAGCTGTCAAGTGATCTTAGTAGCTTCTTCACAATGTCATGCTTGGTGATCTCAGTGGCGCTGAGTGCGCGAAGCTCATTGGTGATATCAGTGAGGCGATCAATCGTGAGCTGGACATTCTCATTGTCGTTTCTCTTGAAGCGGTTGAAGAGATTGCGAAGAACATCAATCCTTGAATCTCTCTGAGTTGAGACGCCTTTGTTGACCTTGGACAGCCAGTCCCAGGCTAGCTTCCCAGTTTCTAGAGCACTCACACGGCCATACTGTCCTTTGGTATGATGACCACAGATGATGTTCTTGGCAGTCGAGCCCAGTTGTGCGAACCTCTTGACATCAGCAGCGGTGACACCTTCACCGACCTTGGGAATGCCTGTCCTGACGACATACCAAAGGTCGATGTCAATGGCTTCAAGATGCATATGCATCTTATTCTTCCAGTAGGGGTTATCAGTGACATCGAAAACTAGGCACGCAGCGGAGACCTTGATTATCCCTGCAGTCGACATAGCTAAAACTCCATGTGGCTAAACCGAATCACACAGAACAAGGGATCACCTTGCTCTGATACCAATTGAAAGTGCTAGTTATTGACTAGAGGGGGGTGAATAGGCGATTTTTATGAAATTCTTCACAACACGAGGTCTTTGAAGACAAACAAGCAATTGAACCTATATGATATGCAGCGGAAGATGAACTACACTAGACAGGCCATAGTCAAGTAAGAAATATAGTGAAAGCACGAAGACTAATAGCAGCTAGGTAGTATGGATCGGAATGGAAGACAGTATGAAGCCAAACAGGTAATAGTCTTCGCACAGTGAAGTCAAACAGATCAGGCAAGCAAGCAATGACTTCACGAAGACAAACTGAAATGTAAAGAAGGTAGGGGATAGAACCAGTAGCTTGGTGAAGACAAGGATTTGGTAGACCAGTTCCAGTTGTTGTGACAACTGTACGTATCGTTAGGGTGGCTGAGATTGAACTCAGAAGACTGTGTCTTCACCTTATTCCCCTTGAGCTAAGGACACCTAGTCCTCACCCAATCACTCTGGTAAGTCTTCAAGGTAGACTTCCAAACCTTCACAGACTCCGTTCACTGGCGATCCACAATGACTCTTGGATCCTCAGAACATGACGCCTAACCGGCTGGAGGATGCACAGTCGTCAAGTGTAACAAGTCTACAGGTCACGCGGACAGAAAGACTTCAGTGATGCCTAACACTCTTTGGCTCTGAGTGTTTTGGGCTTTGTCCTCGCAAGGATCTCTCTCTCAAAGGCTTCGGAGGTGGGCTGCTCTCAAACGACAAAAGTTGTGCACTAACTCTGAGCAGCCACAAATTTATGGTGTGGGGGTGGGCTATTTATATCTAGGAGGCAACCGGACATGATATGTCCGAAATGACCCTGGGTCACTAAGGAACCACCACGTGTCCAACGGTCGGATTTCAGACACACGTGGCAGCATAGCTTCGGCTACAAGCAAAGCTGACTCATCCAACTCTGGATAGGATTTGCTCTCATTGTATTCGCTAGGATTTGGGTTGAGCATCACATCAGTCATCTGACTTTGTTCACTTGGACCCCACTTAATAGTATGGTGGTTCCTATGACTCAAGAAAGAAGAAAATGAAACTATGAAAGAAACTATGTCTTCGCACTCCATAGTCTTCAAGTGAATGTCTTCATGCGTCATTATCTTCAACGTGAATGTCTTCACGAACCACCATTGTCTTCATTGTCTTCATACATTTTTAGGTGTCATCTCTGGTAGGAAAACCGAATCAATGAGGGACTTCTACCTGTGTTATCCTGCAATTCTCACAAACACATTAGTCTCTCAACCATGTTTGTCGTCAATACTCCAAAATCAACTAGGGGTGGCACTAGATGCACTTACAGTAGGCTTGCTGGACGGTGATGGGTTGGATGAGATTTATCATGTAATCGAGTTAGTTTTGTTAGGGTTTGATCCCTAGTATCCACTATATTCTGAGATTGATGTTGCTATGACTTTGCTATGCTTAATGCTTGTCACTAGGGCCCGAGTGCCATGATTTTAGATCTGAAGCTATTATGTTTTCATGAATATATTTGTGTCCTTGATCCTATCTTGCAAGTTGTAGACACCTATTACGAGTTATGATCCGCATACCCCAAGGTGACAATAATTGGGATTCTTTCCGGTGATTACCGTACTATGAGGAGTTCATGTATTCACCAAGTGTTAAAGCTTTGGTCCGGTTCTCTATTAAAAGGAGGCCTTAATCTCTATTGGTTTCCATTAGGACCCCGATGCCACAAGAGGGTCGAACAAAAGATGTCATGCAAGTTCTTTTCCATAAGCACGTATGACTATATACGGAATACATGCCTACATTATATTGATGAATTGGAGCTAGTTCCGTGTCACCCTAGGTTATAACTGCTACATGATGAATATCATCCGACACAATTATCATTGCCGATCCATTGCCTACAAGATTTTCACATATTGATCTTTGCTAAGTTACTTTCGTTGTTACTGCTGTTACAATCACTACAAAACTGCTACTATTACTTTTGCCACCGTTACTGTTACTTCCATACTACTTTGCTACTAAACACTTTGCTGCAGATATTAAGTCTTTCAGGTGTGGTTGAATTGACAACTCAGCTACTAATTCTTGAGAATATTCTTTGGCTCCCCTTGTTTCTTATCAATAAATTTGGGTTGAATACTCTACCCTCGAAAACTATTGTGATCCCCTATACTTGTGGGTTATCAAGACCTTTTTCTAGCGCCGTTGCCGGGGAGCACAGCTCTATTCTCTGAGTCACTTGGGATTTATATCTGTTGATCGCTATGAGGAATTTGGAAGATACTAGAACCAAGATTTTTTCCCTCTACTACGAGGGGAGGCAAGGAACTGCCATCTAGCTCTGCACTTTATTCACCTTCTGTTTTGAGTAAGCTTGCGACACCTACACCTGCTACTGATTCCGATATGTCGCATGTTATTGATGATGCTACTTCTATTATGAATGATACTTATGATGCTACTACTTTGCTTGATAAAACTGTGCCACTGGGTGAATTACTTGATGAACACCTTGCTAGAGTTAGAAATATTGATTATGCTGAGGGTGATGATATTTCTGAAACTAATGAAATTATTGAAACTGAACACTTTGAAAAACCTGCTAGACCTAGCTCTCCTAGATATGAATTGCCTGTTATGCCTGAAGGTTATGGTATGGATGGAGAGGTAGCTAGGACTTTCTTGCTTGTAAGGATAGAGATGATCTTAAGAAATTATTATGCAAGTGGAAAGAAAAATCTTTGAATACTATAATGCATTATGATCCTAAGTTTGCTACCTCACCTATCTTTGTTACTGATAAGGATTATGAATTCTCTATCGATCCTGAGTTTTACTTTGGTTGAATCTGATCCTTTCCATGGTTATGAATCTGAAACTGTTGTGGCACATCTTACTAAATTGAATGATATAGCTACCCTATTTTCTCATGAGGAAAAAATTCGCTATTACTATATTCTTAAGTTATTTCCTTTCTCGTTAAAGAGTGATGCTAAGTTATGGTTTAATTCTCTTGCTCCTGGTTGTGTGCGTAGTCCCCGGGATATGATATATTACTTCTCTGAAAAATATTTTCCTGCTCTGCCTTACAGGAAATATTTAACTTTGTGCAATTGAAGAAGAGAGTCTCCCACAAGCTTGGGGGAGGCTTCTCCAATTACTTAATGCTTTGCCTGATCATCCTCTCAAGAAAAATGAAATACTTGATATCTTTTATAATGGACTAACCGATGGTTCTAGGGACCACCTAGATAGTTGTGCTGGTTGTGTTTTCAGGGAACAAACTGTTGACCAAGCTGAATTGCTATTGAATAAAATATTGAGTAATGATAATAATTGGACTCTTCCAGAACCAACTCCTAAGACAACTCCAAAGAAAAGTGGTATTCTATTTCTCAGTCCTGAAGATATGCAAGAGGCAAGGAAACTATGAAAGAGAAAGGTATTAAGGCTGAAGATGTTAAGAATTTACCACCTATTGAAGAAATACATGGTCTTGATAACCCGACACATGTAGTAGAGGTAAACTCTCCCTATAGATTTGATGAAGGTGATATTCCTCATAATAAGTCTGCTAGTCAATGCTTGGATGAGTTTGATAACTTTATTGTTAAACAAGAAAATTTCAGTGCTTATGTTAGTAGACAATTGAAACATAATGCTTATATGCTTGACTGCTTGGGTGATTATATGAGTAGAACTGTTAATGATCTTAAGATTATTAGTAATCATGCTTCCATGGTAAAAACTCAAGTAGAACAAGTTCTCAAAGCTCGGAATGATTTGTTGAATGAGTTGAATAGTAAAAACAGTGATAATGTTGTTAGGGTTATGACTAGAGGAGGTAAAATGACCCAGGAACCTTTGTATCCTGAGGGCCATCCTAAGAGAATTGAGCAAGATTCTCACAGAATTAATACTGATGCACCTAGTCCTTCTAAAGGTGATAGGACTTTACATGCTTCTAGTGAACCTGTTATAGATATACCTGAGAATCCAAATGATATTTCTATTTCTGATGCTGAGACACAATCTGGTGATCAACACGAACCTAGTGCTAATGTTAATGATGATGTTCATGTTGATGCTCCACCTAGTAATGATAATGATGTGGAGGTAGAACCTGTTGTTGATCTTGATAACCCACAACCTAAGAATCAACGTATGATAGGAGACTTCATTGCTAGGAAACATGGTAAAGAAAGAGAACCATGGGTTCAGAAACCCATGCCCTTTGCTCCTAAACCATCCAAGAAAAAGGATGATGAGGATTTTGAGCGCTTTGTGAAATGCTTAGACCTGCCTTTTCACGTATGTGTTTGACTGATATTCTGAATGCTAAGTACATGAAAGAGATTGTTACAAATAAAAGAAAGATACCAGAAGCTGAAATTTCCATCATGCTTGCTAATTATACTTTTTAAGGGTGGAATACCAAAGAAACTAGGAGATCCAGGAATACCAACTATACCATGCTCCATTAAAAGAAATTATGTTAAAACTGTTTTATGTGATCTTGGAGCCGGTGTTAGTGTTATGCCCTTCTCTTTATATTGTAGACTTGATTTGAATAAGTTGACACCAATTGAAATATCTTTGCAAATGGCTGATAAATCAACTATTATACCCATCGGTATTTGTGAGGATGTACCTCTTGAGGTTGCGAACGTTACTATCTTAACGAACTTTGTTATTCTTGATATACCCGAGGACGACAGTATGTCGATCATCCTTGGTAGTCATTTTTTGAACACTACATGGGATGTTATTGATTGCAACAAGGGAAATGTCACTTCTCATGTTAATGGCAATGAGCATATGGTACACATTCCGAAGAAACAACCTCAAGTCAATAGCATCAATTCTATTGGAAAAATTTCAACTATTGCTATTGGAGGTTTTAAATTCCCTATTCCTACTGTCAAAAAGAAGTATGATATTCTTATTGTTGGGGACATGCATATCCCCGTTGAGGTAACCTAGTGTTATTCGAAAATTCTCCGGTTTCATGTCATTCGGAAGAAGTTTGCTAATAAGACTTGATCAACCTTGTTAATGGATTCCTTTTGATGGGCATGAGATGGCTGAATTTAGAAAGCAAAACTTTCTGTACCCACTTTTTACTTTCTGTTAATTAAAATAAATAAAGCAAAAATACTATTATTCGTCTGTTTTCTGAATTATCCGTGCAATAAAAAATGTCCCGAAAATTAAAGTTCTCCAAATGCCCTGAAAATTAAGTATGATTTTTATAGAATATTTCAGAATTTTTGGCACTGAGAACACACCAGGGGGCTGCACCAGTGGGCCACAAGCCCTGGGAGCGCGCCCTAGTGGCTTATGGGTCCCACGTGGGTCCCCTTCACTTATTCCAGCACCCATTCACTTCGTCTTCCTCCAAAAAAAATCCCACCATTGCTCAAACCCGTGTTCTAGCTCATTTTGCTGCCATTTTTGATCTCCTAGCTCAAAGCTCCATTCACAAAATTGTTTTGGGGGATTGTTCATCGGTATGTGACTCCTCCAATGGTCCAATTAGTTTTTGTTCTAGTGCTTTATATATTGCAAATTTTTGCTGCTGTGGTGACCTTGTTCTTGAGCTTGCATTCCAAATTTATATGGCCCAAAGTAGTTTTGATGCATGATATAGCCTCTAGACACTTGTGGGATTAGTTGCTATCAATCTTATTGAGTTTTGTTCACTTATATTTTGAGTCATAAAAATTTCAGAAATTTTCAGAGAAAAAGGAAAGAAACCATGAAGAGATGGTTAAGGGGTTCCTCAAGTTGGAGATCAAATAAAAATGAAAATGAGGAGAAGAGGAAGCCCAAGTACAATCTTCCGCGTGCGGCGGAGGTTTGGCCGTGTGAATGGCCAAGCGATACATTCTTGGGGGCGGCCCAAATTTATGATGATTTCTATTATTTGGTGGAGAATGCCGGCCTCACCGCCTTCCTCCAAGAGAAGTGTGAACAATAACTTCTACTCACTAACACTTACATGCAAAACTTTCATTTTTATCCTAGAAAATCACCGCCCACGGTAGAGATTTATTTATATGATGAGCATAAGGAGATGACGCTTTATGTCTTTTGTGAGGTTTGCAAACTACCTTATGAGGGCAGCATCAGTGAACCACGCCGTAGAGACGTGGAAGACTTTATTGATGAAACTACCATAGGGGAAGAGAGAAGGGTGTCGGAAGCAAGAGTGGCTAGCTTGCATTTTCCTATTTTACGCTATTATGCATTATTTTCTGGGAGATGTTTGCTTGGTCGCAGAGAGAGTGGAGGCCTTAGTACCCTTGACCTTGCTATTTTGCGCCATGCTTTATATTGTGATAGAACTTTTAGTTTGGGCACCATTGTTGCTCGTCTGTTAAACACAAACCGCACAAAAGGTCCCATCTTTGGAGGTATCTATGCCTCCCGCCTTGCTAGACGCTTTGAGATACCCATTAGGCATGATGAGGAGGAAGAGATGTTGCTACCCACTAAATATTTAGACTGCGCTAGTATGGTAGCTGCTACTTCTAGAGCTCGTGTTGGTTTTTCCCTTGAAGAGGAAAGGATGATTCAGCAAAGTAGAGATAAGTATTTCCCTCAGTTTGAGAACCAAGGTAGGAATCCAGTAGGAGACAACGCACAAATCACCAATACCTGCACAAACAATCAAACAACTTACACCCGACGCGATAAAGGGGTTGTCAATCCCTTCATGGTTACTTGCAAAAGTGAGATCTGATAGAGATAGATGAAACTAAACAATAGATAAAGTAAATATCTTTTGGGTTTTTGATTTATAGATCGGAAAGTAAAAGAATGCGAAATAGTAGATCGAAAACTTATATGATGGAAAATAGACCCGGGGGCCATAGGTTTCACTAGAGGCTTCTCTAAAGGTAGCAAATAATATGGTGGCTGAACAAATTACTGTCGAGCAATTGATAGAAAAGCGCAAAGTTATGACGATATCTAAGGCAATGATTATGAAATATAGGCATCACGTCAGTGTCAAGTAAACTGAAATGATTCTGCATCTACTACTATTACTCCACACATCGACCGATTCCTACCTACATCTAGAATATTAAGTTCGTGAAGAACAGAGTAACGCATTAAGTAAGATGACATGATGTAGAGGAATAAACTCAAGCAATATGATGTAAACCCCATCTTTTTATCCTCGATGGCAACAATACAATACGTGCCTTGCTGCCCCTACTATCACTGGGAAAGGACACTGCAAGATTGAACCCAAAGCTAAGCACGTCTCCCATTGCAAGAAAAACCAATCTAGTTGGCCAAACCAAACTGATAGTTTGAAGAGAATTACAAAGATACCAAATCATGCATAAAAGAATTCAGAGATGATTGAAATAATATTCATAGATAAGCTGATCATAAATCTACAATTCATCGGATCTCGACAAACACACCGCAAAAAAAGATTACATCAGATAGATCTCCAAGAACATCGAGGAGAACAGGTATTGATAATCAACGAGAGAGAAGAAGCCATCTAGCTACTAGCTATGGACCCGTGGGTCTGTGGTAAACTACCCATGCTTCATCGGAAGGGCAATAGAATTGATGTAGAAGCCCTCCGTGATCGAATCCCCCTCCGGCAGGATGCCGGAAAAGACCCCAAGATGGGATCTCACAGGAACAGAAGGTAGCGGCGGTGGAAAAGTGTTTTCGTGAATACTTTTGGTGGTTTGGGAATATTTGTGAATATATAGGCCGAAGAATTAGGTCAGGGGAGTCACGAGGGGCCCACGGGGCAAGGGGGCGCGCTCTACCCCCTGGACACGCCCTTCCCCCTTGTGGCCGCCTCGTGGCTCTTCCGACTTGATCTCCAAGTATCTGGGGTGTCTTCCGGTCCAAGAAAATCATCGCAAAGGTTTTATTCCATTTGACTCTGGTTGGTATTCCTTTTCTGCAAAACTAAAAAACAAGGAAAAAACATAAACTGACATTGGGCTCTAGGTTAATATGTTAGTCCCAAAAATAATATAAAATAGCATATTAATGCATATAAAACATCCAAAACAGATAATATAATAGCATGGAACAATCAAAAATTATAGATACGTTGGAGACGTATCAAGCATCCCCAAGCTTAATTCCTGCTCGTCCTCGAGTAGGTAAATGATAAAAACAGAATTTTTGATGTGGAATGCTACCTAACATATTTATCCCTGTATTTATTCTTTATTGTGGAATGAATGTTCAGATCCATAAGATTCAAAACAAAAGTTTAATATTGACATAAAAACAATAATAGTTCAAGCATACTAACAAGGCAATTATGTCTTCTCAAAATAACATGGCCAAAGAAAGCTTATCCCTACAAAATCATATAGTCTGGCTATGCTCCATCTTCATCACACAAAATATTCAAATCATGCAAACCCCGATGACAAGCCAAGCAATTGTTTCATACTTTTGATGTTCTCAAACTTTTTCAACTTTCACGCAATACATGAGCGTGAGCCATGGACATAGCACTATAGGTGGAATAGAATATGGTGGTTGTGGACAAGACAAAAAGAAGGAGATAGTCTCACATCAACTAGGTGTATCAACGGGCTATGGAGATGCCCATCAATAGATATCAATGTGAGTGAGTAGGGATTGCCATGCAACGGATGCACTAGAGCTATAAGTTTTTGAAAGCTCAAAAAGAAACTAAGTGGGTGTGCATCCAACTTGCTTGCTCATGAAGACCTGGGGCAATTTGAGGAAGCCCATCGTTGGAATAGACAAGCCAAGTTCTATAATGAAAAATTCCCACTAGCATATGAAAGTGACAACATGGAAGACTCTCTATCATGAAGATCATGGTGCTACTTTGAAGCACAAGTGTGGAAAAAAGGATAGTAACATTGCCCCTTCTCTCTTTTTCTCTCATTTTTTAGGCTTCATTGGCCTCTCTCTATCTCTTTTGTTTCCTCACATGGGACAATGCTCTAATAATGATGATCATCACACTTTTATTTACTTACAACTCAAGAATTACAACTCGATACTTAGAACAAAATATGACTCTATATGAATGCCTCTGGTGGTGTACCGGGATGTGCAATGACTCAAGAGTGACATGTATGAAAGAATTATGAAAGGTGGCTTTGCCACAAATACGATGTCAACTACATGATCATGCAAAGCAATATGACAATGATGGAACGTGTGATAATAAAATGGAACGGTGGAAAGTTGCATGGCAATATATCTCGGAATGGGTATGGAAATGCCATAATAGGTAGGTATGGTGGCTGTTTTGAGGAGGGTATATGGTGGGTGTATGGTACCGGTGAAAGTTGTGCGGTACTAGAGAGGCTAGCAATGGTGGAAAGGTGAGAGTGCATATAATCCATGTACTCAACATTAGTCATAAAGAACTCACATACTTATGGCAAAAATCTATTAGTTATCGATATGAAGTACTATGCGCATGCTCCTAGGGGGATAGATTGGTAGGAAAAGAACATCGCTCGTCCCCGACCGCCACTCATAAGGAAGACAATCAATAAATAAATCATGCTCCAACTTCGTTACATAATGGTTCACGATACGTGCATGCCACGGGAATCACAAACCTTAACACAAGTATTTCTCCAATTCACAATTACTCACTAGCATGACTCTAATATCACCATCTTTATATCTCAAAACAATCATAAGGAATCAAACTTCCACTGGTGCGCGTCGGTGCTATACAAATGGTTTTTAACCCCTTTCTGAGACGGCATTTGGAACCGTCGCTAAGTGAGTGTGGGCGATAGGGGGGTCCTTCCCACACGACCCTGAAACCGTCAGGGATAGGGAGCCCTGATACATATTGTTGTCCCTATATAACCGTTTTCGATATCTTGAATATCCCAAATGGTTCATCCTTGCTACTCGTTTGTGCCTGCATTGCCATCGCAGTCGGAGTTTTGTGGTTTTACCTAAAACCAGGTAGATTCCATGCACGGGAGTTTTCCAGGCACGTACCAAATTGGCTCTACATTTACGATGCTCAGCACATCGCAAACAGTTCATGATTATAAACCGTGTACGATAGTTAGACAATCACACACATTTAGTTTTCCCGCACCGTATGTGATAGTGTCTGACGTCACACACGCTTTGCAAGCGGCAACTGTGTGCATTGTTACACACGTTTCCTCTCTGTGAATCATGTCGGATTATGATGTATATTGCACACGCTGTGCTTTATTAACCGTGTGCACCATAATGGCATGCACACTGTAATTTCGCCCTAATTTAATTGCTGCTATTTAAAATTGTACCTAATTTAAACTTGAAAGTAGGATATAGCTTTATTCATATCCATCAGGTTCAAACAACCAATGCATTATTCGATTCACAGGTACATATTTTTAAGAATTACATAAGCACCAAATAAAGAGTGATGAACCATGGTTCTATACTTGTACTATTACATATGGTAAAGAAAGAGGCGACAGACATTCTGGTTGCTGAACAAGGTGAAGCGGAATGGCCCTATCGTGCTCTCCTGGATGCAGAAGGCACACACGACTCTAGTCCAACCCCTTGTGATGGTCGGCCGCCAATCATGTAGTTTGAGAGGTAATCTTGAGTAAACTGCTTCATTATCCACTGCAAAGGAAAAAAGATTCACACATTGTCATCTAACACAACTCATTAAGGGCAGTAAAAAGACGGCTACAGGTTTCTTACTTACCATCCTGCAGTTCACTGTTGTCTTGCATAAAGTGTAAACAAATAGTTCGATTGACATCTTTTAATAACAATCTTTATCAATTTCCTCACTTGATGCTGGTTCATGAATATCTCATTCCCCATACGCAGAAAGGGTCGAAGTGTGGATCTTTGGCAATGCCATATGTACCTAAAAGCACCAAGTTAATATTAGAAGCTAAACAACAATTGCAAATTAAATGATGTAGTACAACACTCCCTCCATCCCATTATATAAGATTTTATTACATGTATATCTAGACATCATCAGAACATTAAGGTAACACTCTTCCTTGTTGCTACGTAGCATGGGATTGCATATTTAGTCATTCAGTACAATGCATGTTGCTATGTATCCTCAGATATATTAAATATGGCCCTAGTTAACCTACTGATAAATGGGTTACAGATATATTCAGTGAAATGTCCAATTCAACGATTAATCCCTTATCAGCCCCCAGGCTATATGGTACTAGCTACCGATATCCTGAACAGTGAGTACATATAAGCAATGCAATTAAGCTAACCTCGATGGAAAACAACATTGTTCTCAATATTGTCCTGTATGAGTACATATAAAGGCATGTTAAGCACAACAGGCTAAACATCAACCAAATATATCCATGGTAGACAACATAATCTACAAATGATAGCTTCAGTGTGCAGGCTTAAGCACGCTAGTTAAGCAAGACATGAAGTGGAAAGATGTGTTAACTGCATCAGGCATAACATTTAAAAACGTCATTCAAACTGGTATTGTGCAGGTCTAAAGTACACTAGTTATTGTTAAAAAAATGAAAAGGCATGTTAACTGCAATATCCTTAACAGCAACCAAATATCGTAATTCATAGTGGTATTGTTGAAACTGTTATTGATCAAATTGAACTGCACAGCAAATAGTTACACATATAGAGCATCACATTATGAAGAACTTAAATAAGCAAGGCATAAGGCCATCTCTAGCCAATCCTTTAAAAGTTAAAGGACTAAAACCCTTAGTGGATATATATACTCCAGCAATTTTTGGTTGTTTCTAGTCGATCCCCTAAACTTAATGTTGTCAAATTCAATTTGATCAAGTTCAAAGCAAGTTTAGCCGAAAGTAGCATGCGTTCAAACATAAACATAGATAGTTTTGCATAACCGAACATAAAACATAAATTTAAACTAAGCTAAACGAAACTACTTTTGGTCGAAGTGGAGGTCGAGCCAATCCTTCCTCGTCAGGTATGGTGTGCTGCAAGCCGGGTCTGGGCCGGTGCCGTCGTCGGGGTCGTTGGGGAAGACACTCCTCCACTCGTCGACGTCGTTCTCCTCGTCCTCGCCGCCCACCTCGACGCCCTCCGTGCTGCCGTCCTCGCCGCCTTCGACCTCGTCATCGGAGGAGAGCGCGATAACCTCACCGCCCTCCGTGCCGGCAAAGATCGCCCGCTCCGCCTCCACGAGCTCTGGGTGCTGCCAGCGGAGCTCTTGCATCTAGGCCTCATCAGCGGCCTCGGCCTCGAGGCACTCCCACGCCTCGTGGTCCTCCCGCGCCAGAGCCGAGCTCACCACCCCTGGATCCGTGGAACGAGGTCTACCGGACGTGTGCTGAAGGGAAAGTGAGCCTAGACGCCACGCCGTGGTAGCGGACCTGCCAGCGGTCGTACTCCATGGCCGCGAGCTTGGCCGTGTGGAAGCTACCGAGCCACCGGCGGGTGTGGGTTTCCCGATCTGTAATCTCGGTGACCCACGTCCCTCACCGCCGCCGCCGGACCCCGAGGTAGGACCTCGTCGGCTGCCGGGTCTGAGGGAGGACAGGGAAGTCCTTGAATCGGCGTAGGGGTGCAGCGGCGGGTGGATCGGGGGACCGGCGACGGCGGATCAATGAAGAGCCCGCGGAGGACGACGGGGACACCTCAGCGGCCACCTCGCCGGCGTCGGGCGAAGAGGCCGCGATAAACCTCTTTTTGGCCATTAGCTCCTCGAGCTCCCCGGCACACAGGCAGAGGTTGAGGATGGCGGCGACGGCGATGGCGGCGACCTAACAATGGTTTCGGGGGTGGTGTGTGTCTGTGTGAGTGGAGGTTTGGGGAGTGTGTGGACCTGACTCGGAGTCTAATAGGTGAACAGGACGATAAAGTAGCATGTCATCATATTAAGCGATGCATAGCGTAAGCAGACACGGAAGAGTGCGGCCTCTATTGCGGACCCGTGTAGTCCTCAAGGTCATCTGCTCAGTTGATGATGGTAATGCAGTTATCGTGGCTGCCGGCGGCGGGGAAGAAGATCTGAGGCAGCGAAAGACAGTCTGGAGAGCGGATCCCTGCTGTGGTGAACCCTTCCATCGTTGGAGCAGCTGAGCTCGGGTGGAACACAACGCAGCAGGAGCGGGACAAACCACACAAGGTTTTCTTTGACACATATATGTAATAGAAGTAATTGTGTAAGGGCTTGTTTGAATTTGAGGATTCTAACAATGCAGGGATAGGAAATACACAGGAATGGGATAGGAATGCACGTGCAAAACAGAGAATTTAAAAACACAAGATTTCTGCCAATCTGGGTGTTTGGTTTACAAGAATTGGAAGATCACAGGATGCAAAGAAGCATGGTGAGATTAAGTCAAACCACAAGAAAATGTACGGTTATAATGTTATTATGCTACTATCTCTTAGTCTTGTGCTTCATGAATAGGAATTTGAAAAGGAGGACAAGTGGATATTAAAATTCCTACGGTTTTTCTTTCAAGGAGACACTAAAAGAACAAATCCTACAGTTTTCCTTTGCTCCATTCCTTTGAACCAAATGCATGAATAGTAGTACCATAGGAAACTTCCCAATTCCTATGTTTTTCCTTCACTTTTCCTTTCAAGCACTGGCAATTCTAGTAGGCAGGCTTGAGCACGGAAAAGCCTACACTCAAAAAATGTTTTTGTGCTACTTCTACTACTTTGGACCCAGGCCAATGCCCTACTAGCTCAACTCCCAGGCCCATCTACAAATGCACAGCTCAAACACGCAGAGATACATAATGACGGCGTTCAAGAGAGTCCATCACGGATAGCTAAGTTGCCTGGTACCTCACTGCTTGTCATATAGTAGGAGAAACTAATCGTATTCCACGTTACTACGTGTGCTCAGTGGACAATATATATAACATGTAGAGTAAAAAAGAGATGCAACAAGTGTACAACCTCTTTGGCGAAGCCATGTCGATCTCAGCGTGATTGGGTTGGTCGGTGAGGATGCTCCGGCTGATTTGGCTGTTAGCTGAGGGGAAGAAGATCTTAGGCGTCTGGAGATGGAGCCCGGGGTACTGCTCCGCTGTGATGGAGGGTTTTGTCGTTGGAGCAGCTCATGTGAGTTGTACGACGGCGAGGCTGAAGTAGGACAAGAGAGACAGCGTTAACCTGAGTGGAATTCTAATAGCATCTCCAATAGATGACGTAAAATACATAACCACAAAGTGCTAGATGTAAAATACATCAGTCGCTCATCTCTGAACTTAACTGTCGAAACTGAATTTAACTGTCGAAACTGAATTTAACAGTCAAAACTGAATTTTGCTGTCGAAACTGAATTTTACTGTCGAAACTGAACACACTAGTAGCAGAAAAGCAGTAGAAGCAGTAGCGCATGCGAGAGCCGGGGCAGCTGGTCATATAGCAGCATCTCGGATAGCAGCTGCAGGGCTCGAGCGAGAGCAGTATCTGCTGCTCGTGCAGTAGCAGCGCACGCAAGAGTAGAGCAGCAGGCAGGGTGAGGCTGACTTCTTCATCTCTCGTCAGTCGATTTTCCAGCCGTTGGATACGAAATCAAGGGCCTGCAGTTCATCTTCAACCTCCACCCCCGCGGCGAGCTTTTTCTCCGGCGATCCCCACGCCACCACCCCACCACCGCCGACGACCACAGCCACACCCTGAACCCTAAGATAGATAGTGGGGTACCTCTCCGGCGAGCCCCCCTCCCCGCTGCGGCTAGTTCTTCCTTAACTCCGGTGAGCCCCCCACCCCCTGAAAATCGACTGACCCAAAAGTCGATTCAGTCGACTGAAGTGTAGCTAAATTGGAGCGGCAGCGCAAGCAAGAGCAAGAGCAGCAGCGTGAGCAAGACCAGACCAAGCAAGGGACCGAGAGCAAGAGCAGAGCAGCAGCGCGAGCGAGAGCCAAAGCAGCAGCAGGTCCTACTGATGTGGACGTCGCCACCGAGGGAGCGACAGCGTGGAGGAAGTGGCCGGTGACGCCGTCGTGGATGGAGCCGCGCCATGTCGGCTCGGGACCGAACGCCGGCAGCACCGTGAGATCGAATCAAGAAGAAAATGCGGCGATTAGTGTAGAACCTCTTTGGTGGCACCGATTAGGCCTCAGCTTCATCTGAGGAAACAGTGATGATGCTGCTCTTCCGGTGGTGCAGGTGAAGACGGTGGTGTGGGAATGGAGGTGGCGCGAAAGACGAGGGGAACATCGGGGCAGCTCCTTGGAGGTGGAGGACAGGGTGGCTGAACCAGCGGTACGATGAGATCGACGACGGATCCTCATCCGGTGCAGTGGATGAGGGACGTCGAGGTGTTGCTGTGGACAACGTCATCGGGAAAGAGGCTCCGGCTGGGTGGCGGACGGAGGAAGGTGTGGGGCTTCGCAGGTTTTCGCGGCCTCGGTGTATGAATTGGTGGGCGGATGGGATGGTAGGGGGAACCATGGCTTAGGGACGTGCTTGTCCGAAATGTGGGGTAAGTTATGAAAGTACCCCCACCGATTTGAGCTAGCCAGTTCTTTCGGTTTAGGGATATCACGAGCATTTCGCGTGTCGGGATTTCGCAGGTGGTGGGAGTTTTCGCGCGCGTTGTAGTTTTGGGATAGCAAGGCGTGGGTTGAGATGGAGGGAGTTTTCGGAGCACAACGAGACAAAGATATATCTTAAATATTTCGGGGTAACAAGGTGCGGGTTGAAGAGGCGGGAGTTTCTCAACATGATAGACAGAGATGCCAGCTTGAAATTTCGGCATAACAAGGCGCGGCTTGAAATTTTGGGAGAACAAGCTTAACATGTACAAAAAAAAGACAATTCGCACCTCATCACTTGAGAGAGCCATGTCCCGTTTTACTATATTACTAGAAATGCATTCAAATACAACAATAACAAAACCTAAAAAAATCATGACAACAAACATTACGTGTACAGTACCAAATCAATTTGCACTTCCCGCAACAATAAAAAAACAATTCATGTTGTCTAGCATATGGACTAAATTTGAGTACATTTTCCCTGTTTGAATGGGATTGTACTTGGGTTAGTTTTACAACCATCTAAATATTATCTTCACAACACATGCATGAATATAGGAGTAGTAAATTCCTCTATAAATATGAACTACATGTACATACAATCTCAAATTCGAATATATGTATCCATTTTATGTTGAATTCAAATCATAGCACATGTATGCTCCAGCTAGATGTTCGGAATCTAAACCATGTATGATACTACGTACAATGTGTTTAACACGCACAACACACACACAAACACCATTTAGACTGGTAAGGTACACGTGCATTGCAAGCATGAGATTTGGCAACCAAAATATGAATAAATACCACATTATAGCATGTAAGCTTTGAGTCATATATGCATGATGTGGATGTTCGTTTAATTATTATAGTTCATCTCATTCAAAATCATCTTTTTTTTAAGAAAGCTAATCTATTTTAAGATTCATGGAATTGTACGTTGTAAAGCATAAAGTAAAAACAAATAATGGCAAATCATGTAGAAAAACATTTGGGCAATTATGATACGGGATATTCTAGAACAAAGAAGAAGTGCTTGTGTTTTGAGGTTTGTGCATTATGCTTAAGTCCAACCATGGAGTCTTCTAGATTGTACATGTGGCAAAATCTGGTGGAATGTAGATGATATCCAACGGCCAGTAGTGCTCGAATTTTCCATCTCTGCACCGTCGGATTGGCTTCATCCAATGACCATCTTTCAAAGTTAAAGTTATTCGCACACTATATAAAATATAATTTATACGGGTATCTCTACTCTTATAAAAACAGAGTTGGTGATGATGGTGTGCCTGCCATCTTGCAATATAGGTTGTCCGATTTATATCTAACGGATAGGAAGGAAACTATGGAAATTTTCCAAAAAGATACCCACACCCCTCTCCACATTTGCAAATAAGGCCTTCTCTTATTCATCCTTTTCTCCCACAACATAAACTTGCATCTTGATTTTTCGTGCAACGCATGGGCATCTTGCTAGTAGATATAGATATGTGATGCGAAAGCTACCCATCATCTCCAATTAGAATAGTGTGTCCATGCACAGATGCAATGTGGCCAAATGATGTCTTCCATCGGTATCTCAAATTCAAATAAGTCTGACCTTGTTCAATGTGTATAAAGTATAGCATGCTCGTTTCCAAACCACACCGCGCATATCTCAGTTATATTCATGCATGCATGGGTTTCAAACATCATGATCTCTTATTCAAATATTTGAATTCAACTTTACATTGATTATGACCTCACCTAGTATTTTCTTTATAATTGTACCACTAACTTTCTCTTGTGCATGCATGCACACACACTACCACTCGGCATTATCCATCACACACATGCAATCTTTTTCTTTAGGTCGGTCTCCCATGCATGCATGCACACACACCTCCCCGGCCCTCTTCATCATATCGGGCATTCTTTATCTCTCACGTACATGCGCAACGATCGATGTTCCTCTATGTGTGTGTATATATAGCTAGGTCTTTCCCAGTTTTCCACACAAACCGATCAATCTATATCTCTCTATATAGGATTACATAGCTAATACACCCACATTAATTATATATTCAATGTCCCCCTCTCATCATCCATGCCTTCCGCTTCATCTCTCAGACGCGCGCACAGTGGCGAAGATAGGGGCAGCAAGGGCCTTGCCCCCCTAACATCACTATATATTGAGGCTAATATGAATGTGATCAGTAGATTAATTGCTGGTAAAATGGTTTAAGTTGATGAATTGGCCCTCCTCATAAAGGACTAGCAATGCTTGGCCCCTAGCTCATTTATTTTTCATGGCTCCGCCACTGCGCGCAACATCGCACGTTCTCGCCCCCTCTCTTTAAATATCGATCTCACACTTGTGCACTCCTTCATAGTCTCCCTCCACTTGGCCCCTGGCACCATCTTTTAGCCCCCCACCGGATTTGCCACATGTACAATCTAGCAGACTCCATGGTTGAACTTAAGCATAATGCACAAACCTCAAAACATAAGTGCTTCTCCTTTGTTCTAGAATCTTCCATATCATAACTGCCCAAACTTTTTTTCTAGTTGAACTGCCATTATTTGTTTTTACTTTATGCTTTACAACGCACAATTCCATGAATCATAAAATAGGTTAACTTTTTATAAAAAATAATTGATTTTTAATGAGATGAACTATAAGAATTAAACGAACATATACATCATGCATATATGACTCAAAGCTCACATGCTATAGTGTGGTATTTAGGGGATGTTTGGTTTCTAGCCACACTTTGGGGCTATTTGGTTTGTAACTACTTTGCCAAAGATTACCACACCTAAGGTTAGGCAAGTTTGTGAGTGTTTGGTTCAAGCCACACCTTAGGCAAGCCACACTTGGGCCCACATGGCATACACATAAAAAGTGTGGCAAGATTCCCTTAGGCTTGCCAACTTGTGGCTCTCATTTTTGTGTGTATGCCATGTGGGCCACAAGTTGGCAAGCCTAAGGGAATGTTGCCACACTTTTTGTGTGTATGCCATGTGGGCTGATGACCCACAAGTATAGGGGATCTATCGTAGTCCTTTCGATAAGTAATAGTGTCGAACCGAACGAGGAGCAGAAGGAAATGACAAGCGGTTTTCAGTAAGGTATTCTCTGCAAGCACTGAAATTATTGGCCACAAATAGTTTTCTGATAAGGTAATTTGTAACGGGTAACATGTAACGAAAGTAAACAAGGTGAAGCAAGGTGGCCAAATCCTTTTTGTAGCAAAGGACAAGCCTGGACAAACTCTTATATAAAGGAAAACGCTCCCGAGGACACATGGGAATTATCGTCAAGCTAGTTTTCATCACGCTCATATGATTCGCGTTCGTTACTTTGATAATTTGATATGTGGGTGGACCGGTGCTTGGGTGCTGTCCTTCCTTGGACAAACATCCCACTTATGATTAACCCCTCTTGCAAGCATCCGCAACTACAAAAGAAGTATTAAGGTAAACCTAACCATAGCATGAAACATATGGATCCAAATCAGCCCCTTATGAAGTAACGCATAAACTAGGGTTTAAGCTTCTGTCACTCTAGCAACCCATCATCTACTTATTACTTCCCAATGCCTTCCTCTAGGCCCAAATAATGGTCAAGTCTCATGTAGTCGACGTTCACATAACACCACTAGAGGAGAGACAACACACATCTCATCAAAATATCGAACGAATACCAAATTCACATGACTACTTATAGCAACACTTCTCCATGTCCTCAGGAACAAACGTAACTACTCACAAATCATATTCATGTTCATAATCAGAGGGATATTAATATGCATAAAGGATCTGAACATATGATCTTCCACCAAATAAACCAACTAGCATCAACTACAAGGAGTAATCAACACTACTAGCAACCCACAGGTACCAATCTGAGGTTTTGAGGCAAAGATTGGATACAAGAGATGAACTAGGGTTTGAGATGAGATGGTGCTGGTGAAGATGTTGATGGAGATTGACCCCCTCCCGATGAGAGGATCGATGGTGATGATTTCCCCCTCCCGGAGGGATGTTTCCCCGGCAGAACAGCTCCACCGGAGCCCTAGATTGGTTTCGCCATGTTCCGCCTCGAGACGGCGGCGCTCCCTCCCGAAAGCTTCCTTCTGATTTTTTCCAAGGCAAAAGACTTCATATAGCAAAAGATGGGCACCGGAGGCCTGCCAGGGGGACCACGAGGCAGGGGGCGCCGAGGGGGTAGGGCGCGCCCCCACCCTCGTGGACAGGGTGTGGGCCCCCCTTCGGTTGATTCTTTCGCCAGTATTTTTTATTAATTCCAAAAAGTGCCTCCGTGAAATTTCATGACTTTTGGAGTTGTGCAGAATAGGTCTCTAATATTTGCTCCTTTTCCAGCCCAGAATTCCAGCTGCCGGCATTCTCCCTCTTCATGTAAGCCTTGTAAAATAAGAGAGAATAGGCATAAGTATTGTGACATAGTGTGTAATAACAGCCCATAATGCAATAAATATCGATATAAAAACATGATGCAAAATGGACGTATCAAGTCCCCCAAGTTAGACCTCGCTTGTCCTCAAGCGGAAGCCGACATCGAAAAATATGTCCACATGTTTAGAGATAGAGGTGTCGATAAAATAAAATACGGACATGAGGGCATCATGATCATTCTTATAACAGCAACATATATATATATATATATATATATTGTCATATGATTTCTTATGATAAATTAACAATCTATTCACAATGCCAAGTATGAATCAGAAACTTCATTGAAAACTAACAAACTATGATCTCGGTCATTGAAGCAATTGCAATTTATCATAACATTGAAAAGAGTCAATATAAGAGCTTTTCAGCAAGTCCACATAGTCAACTATCATTTAGTCTTTCACGATTGCTAACACTCATGCAATACTTATGGGTATGAAGTCTTAATCGGACACAGAGAAAGATAGGGGCTTATAGTTTTGCCTCCCAACCTTTTACCTCAAGGGTAATGTCAACAATAATAGTTTATGATAACTCACATCCAATTGGATATATATATCAGGATCTTTCCAAGACAATGTGCTTGCCAAAGGATAAAATGTAAAAAGTAAAGGTGAAGATCACCATGACTCTTGTATAAGGTATAAGACAAGAATAAAAGATAGGCCCTTCGCAGAGGGAAGCAGAGGTTGTCATGTGCTTTTATAGTTGGATGCACAAAATCTTAATGCGAAAGAATGTCACTTTATATTGCCACTTGTGATAGGGACCTTTATTATGTAGTCCATCGCTTTTATTGCTTCCATATCACAAGACCGTATAAAGCTTATTTTCTCCACACTAATAGATCATACATATTTAGAGAGCAATTTTTATTGCATGCAACAATGACAACTTACTTGAAAGATCTTACTCAATCCATAGGTAGGTATGGTGGACACTCATGGCAAAACTGGGTGTAAGGATATTCGGAAGCACAAGTAGTATCTCTACTTGGTGCAGAGAATTTGGCAAGCATGAGGGGGAAAGGCAAGCTCAACATGTTGGATGATCCATGACAATATACTTTATTCCATATATAAGAAAACATAACCCATTACATTGCCTTCCTTGTCCAACATCAACTTTTTAGCATGTCATATTTTAATGAGTGCTCACAATCATAAAAGATGTCCAAGATAGTATAATTATATGTGAAAACCTCTCTTTCTTTGTTACTTCCTATTAATTGCAACGATGACCAAAACTATGTGTGTCAACTCTCAACAACTTTTACTCATCATACTCTTTTATATGTGAAGTCATACTCTCCATAAGATCAATATGATCTCTTTAATTCTTTTTATTCTTTCTTTTATTCCCTCAAGATCATAGCAAGATAACCAAGCCCTCGACTCAAAACTAATCTTTATTATATATAGCTCACGGACTCGATTACATAGAAGGATCATAAAGCAAAACTCAAGACTAGATCATACTAAAACTTTATTCTACTAAATCAAGATATTACCAAAAGGATCGAACTAAGAAAAACGGTAAAGATAGGAGTGTGATGATGATACGATACCGGGGCACCTCCCCCAAGCTTGGCAGTTGCCAAGGGGAGTGCCCATACCCATGTGATTATGTCTCTTTCTTCGGCGGTGGTGATGTGATATTCTTGGCGATGTTGCCCCTCAGGATACGATTCTCCTCCTCGAGCTTATTGACTTGCTGCTTGAGGTCCATTATTTCCTTACGGGGCTTACCCATGACGGCTAAAGCTCCTTTCACCCAAGGATGTTGCATAGCTGCGGGAGAACAAGTAACACTCTTTTTCATATTTTCATAAGAAAGAAATCTAACATTGGAGGGGATGACCGAGTTTGGAATAGCTGAGCTCTGTAGTTCCCCCATCGTGAATCCGGGTTGGAAACGAGAAGTAACTTCTTGATCCTCCTCCATGGCATCTATCCTTTTCAAGTCAGCCTCCATCTCTTCCTCCGTTGATGGCCCAAAGTGGTCAGCATCGCTGTTTGCTCCTGGTCCCGGTGTCGGATGAGACACCCGACTCTCCCTGACTGACTCTTGAGAAGACATCTTGCTCTAATTTGCAGCAGAAAATAGCTCGAAACAAAAACAAAGGATAGTTGCGTGGTACGGTGATCAAAACCTTCGGGATATTATATAATGAATTTTTACCGACCAAAAGAAGTATCGTGCAAGAAAACGGAGTCCGGAGAGCACACGAGGTGCCCACGAGGCAGGGGGCGCGCCCAGGGGGTAAGGCGTGCCTCCACCCTCGTGGATGCCTCGTGTACCTTTCGGACTACTTATTTTTCTATTTTCTTAAATATTCCAAACCAGAGAAAATTGCTATTAGAACTGTTTTGGAGTCGGTTTACTTACGTACCACATACCTATTCCTTTTCGGAGTCTGAAACTTTTTGGAAAGTGTCCCTTAATTCCTCCGGGGTTACGGTTGCAATAACATTAGTTTCAACATTTACGGGATTAACTGAGATATAATGTTTGATTCTTTGACCGTTCACCACCTTTGGATTTGTGCCTTCGAAGTTGTTGATTTTTATGGCACCAGAACGATAGACCTCCTCGATAACGTAGGGACCTTCCCATTTAGATAGGAGTTTTCCTGCAAAAAATCTTAAACGAGAGTTGTATAGCAAAACATAATCACCTACATTAAACTCACGCTTTTGTATCCTTTTGTCATGCCATCTTTTAACTTTCTCTTTAAACAGTGTGGCATTCTCATAGGCCTGGGTTCTGCACTCATCAAGTGAGCTAATGTCAAATAGTCTCTTCTCACCGGCAAGTTTAAAATCATAATTGAGCTCTTTAATGGCCCAATATGCCTTATGTTCTAGTTTGAGAGGTAAGTGACATGCTTTTCCATAAACCATTTTATACGGAGACATACCCATAGGATTTTTATATGCAGTTCTATAGGCCCATAATGCATCATCAAGTTTCTTGGACCAATTCTTTCTAGATCTATTAACAGTCTTTTGCAAAATTAATTTAATCTCTCTATTACTCAATTCTACTTGACCACTAGACTGTGGGTGGTATGGAGATGCAATTCTATGATTAACGTCATACTTAGCAAGCATTTTACGAAAAGCACCATGAATAAAATGTGAACCACCATCAGTCATTAAGTATCTAGGGACTCCAAACCTCGGAAAATAACTTCTTTAAGCATCTTAATAGAGGTGTTATGATCAGCACTACTAGTTGGAATAGCTTCTACCCACTTAGTAACGTAATCAACAGCAACTAAAATATGTGTATACCCATTAGAGGAAGGAAACGGTCCCATATAATCAAAGCCCCAAACATCAAATGGTTCAATAACAAGTGAATAGTTCATAGGCATTTCTTGACGTCTACTAATATTACCAATTCTTTGACATTCATCACAAGACAAGACAAACTTACGGGCATCTTTGAAGAGAGTAGGCCAATAAAAACCGGATTGCAATACCTTATGTGCAGTTCTATCTCCAGCGTGGTGTCCTCCATAAGCCTCGGAGTGACACTTGCGTAGGATCTGTTCCTGTTCATGCTCAGGTACACAACGTCTAATAACACCATCTACTCCTTCTTTATAAAGGTGTGGGTCATCCCAGAAGTAATGTCTTAAATCATAGAAAACTTTTTCTTTTGCTGGTATGTGAAACTAGGTGGTATAAATTTAGCAACAATGTAATTAGCATAATCAGCATACCATGGAGCAGTACGAGAAGCATTTATGACAGCTAATTGTTCATCAGGAAAGCTATCATCAATAGGTAGTGGGTCATCAAGAACATTCTCTAACCTAGACAAGTTGTCTGCAACGGGGTTCTCAGCTCCCTTTCTATCAATAATATGCAAATCAAATTCTTGTAGTAGGAGAACCCATCTAATAAGTCTAGGTTTAGCATCTTTCTTTTCCATAAGATATTTAATAGCAGCATGATCAGTGTGAACAGTTACTTTAGAATCAACAATATAAGGTCTGAACTTATCACAAGCAAATACAACTGCTAAAAATTCTTTTTCAGTAGTAGCATAATTTCTCTGGGCACTGTCTAGAGTTTTACTAGCATATTGGATAACATTTAATTTCTTATCAACTCTTTGTCCTAGAACAGCACCTACAGCATAATCACTAGCATCACACATAATTTCAAAGGGTAAATTCCAATCAGGTGGCTGAACAATAGGTGCAGAAATCAAGGCTTTCTTAAGTATTTCAAATGCTTCTACACAATCATCATCAAAGACAAAAGGAACATCTTTTTGTAAGAGATTAGTCAGAGGCCTAGAAATTTTTGAGAAGTCTTTAATGAACCTCCTATAAAAACCGGCATGACCAAGGAAACTTCTTATACCTTTAATGTCCTTAGGACACGACATCTTTTCAATAGCATCAACTTTAGCTTTATCAACTTCAATACCTCTTTTAGAAATTTTATGCCCCAAGACAATACCTTCATTAACCATAAAGTGGCACTTCTCCCAATTCAAGACAAGATTAGTTTCTTCACATCTCTGCAAAACTCGATCAAGGTTGCTTAAGCAATCATCAAAAGAAGTTCCATACATGGAGAAATCATCCATGAAAACCTCAACAATCTTTTCACAAAAGTCAGAGAATATAGCAGTCATACATCTTTGAAAGGTAGCAGGTGCATTGCATAAACCAAAAGGCATACGTCTATAAGCAAAGGTACCGAAAGGGCAAGTAAAAGTGGTCTTTTCTTGATCCTCTTTTGACACAGGTATTTGAGAGAAACCAGAATAACCGTCTAGAAAGCAAAAATGTGTATGTTTGGATAATCTTTCTAGCATTTGATCAATAAAAGGTAAAGGGTAATGATCCTTTTTAGTAGCTTTATTTAGTTTGCGGAAATCAATTACCATTCTATAACCTGTAACAATTCTTTGTGGGATCAATTCATCTTTATCATTAGGAACAACAGTAATACCTCCCTTCTTAGGGACACAATGGACAGGACTTACCCACTGACTATCAGCAACAGGATAAATTATACCTGCCTCCAGAAGCTTTAGTATTTCTTTTCTTACCACTTCTTTCATCTTAGGATTTAACCGTCGTTGGTGATCAACAACCGGTTTAGCGTCTTTCTCCAATTTTATTTTGTGCTGGCATAGAGTGGGACTAATGCCCTTAAGATCATCAAGAGTATATCCAATAGCAGCATGGTGCTTCTTCAGAGTTCTCAATAATTTATCTTCTTCCTGCTCTGAAAGTGTAGCACTAATAATAACAGGATATATCTTCTTTTCATCAAGATAAGCATATTTAAGAGTATCAGGTAATGGTTTAAGCTCAAACACGGGATCACCCTTGGGTGGAGGAGGATCCCCTAGAATTTCAATAGGCAAGTTGTGTTTCAAAATAGGTCCCTGTTTAAAGAATACTTCATCTATTTCCCTTCTTTCATTCATAAACATATCATTTTCATGGTCTAGCAAATATTGTTCTAAAGGATCATTAGGAGGCATGGCAATAGAAGCAAGACCAATAATTTCATCTTTACTAGGCAATTCTTTATCATGGGGTTGTCTACGAAATTTAGCAAAATTGAAATCATGAGACATATACCCTAAACCAATAGTAACAATATCCTTTTTGCAATCTATCTTAGCATTAACAGTATTCAAGAAGGGTCTACCAAATATAATGGGACAAAAGTTATCTTGTGGGGAGGCAAGAGCAAGAAAATCAGTAGGATATTTAACTTTCCCACACAGGACTTCAACATCTCTAACAATCCCAACTAGTGAAATAGTATCTCTATTGGCAAGCTTAATTGTAACATCAATACCTTCTAACTCAGTAGGTGCAATATCATGCATAATTTCTTCATATAAAGAATGAGGTATTGCACTCGCACTAGCACCCATATCACATAAGCCATGATAACAATGATCTCCTATTTTAACAGAAATAACAGGCATGCCTACAACAGGTCTATCTTTATTTTTAGTATCGGGTCTAGCAATTCTAGCAGCTTCATCACAGAAGTAAATAACATGCCCATCAATATTATCGGCCAAGAGATATTTAACCACATCAATACTAGGTTCAACTTTACTTTGCTCAGAGGGTTTGGGTGTTCTAATATTACTTTTGTTGACCACAGTTGAAGCTTTAGCATGATCCTTTATTCTAACAGGGAAAGGTGGTTTCTCAATATAAGCGGTAGGAACAATAGGATCAACATTATAAGGGATAGTCTTTTCTTGAACTTTAATAGGTTCAACTACTTTTACTTCAATGAGAGGATGATATTTAAACCACTTCTCCTTAGGAAGATCAACGTAAGTAGCAAATGATTCACAGAAAGAAGCTACTATCTCAGAGTCAAGTCCATATTTAGTGCTAAATTCACGGAAAACATCGGTATCCATAAAAGATTTAACACAATCAAACTTAGGTGTTATACCTGACTCCTTACCTTCACCGAGTTCCCAATATTCAGAGTTGCATTTAATTCTTTCCAATAAATCCCATCTGAATTCAATAGTCTTCATCATAAAAGAACCAGTACAAGAAGTATCGAGCATGGAGCGATTATTGAGAGAAAGCCGAGCATAAATTTTTTGAATAATAATTTCTCTTGAGAGATCATGATTGGGGCATGAATATAACATTGACTTAAGCCTCCCCAAGCTTGAGCGATGCTTTCTCCTTCGCGAGGCCAAAAATTATATATATAATTACGATCACGATGAACCAGATGCCAATTTCAATCAGTTGTAGTTCCATGATCCAATATCATCACATAGACTAAACCATGTCAATGCCTTTACCTTCAAAGATAAAGGGAAGAACTTCTTCTTGATAACATCCTCGGGTATACATGCAAGCTTAAATAATCCACAAACTTCATCCACATAGATTAGGTGCAAATCGGGATGCAATGTTCCATCTCCTGTAAAAGGATTAGCTTGCAGTTTCTCTATCATACCTGAAGGAATTTCAAAGTAAACATTTTCAGTAGGTTCAGTAGGTTGAGGAGCAACTCTTTGCTCTACTGGTCGGGGTGAAGATACCCCGAACAAGCCCCTCAAAGGATTACTTTCCATAGTAACAAGTGACAGTAAATTTCAGCACACTATATAAATTTTTCCTTACCAAATTCCACTTACCAAAGGCGCTTCACTCCCCGGCAACGGCGCCAGAAAAGAGTCTTGATGACCCACAAGTATAGGGGATCTATCGTAGTCCTTTCGATAAGTAAGAGTGTCGAACCCAACGAGGAGCAGAAGGAAATGATAAGCGGTTTTCGGTAAGGTATTCTCTGCAAGCACTAAAATTATCGGTAACAGATAGTTTTGTGATAACGGGTAACAAGTAAAGAAAGTAAACAAGGTGCAGCAAGGTGGCCCAATCCTTTTTGTAGCAAAGGACAAGCCTGGACAAACTCTTATAGGAAAACGCTCCCGAGGACACATGGGAATTATCGTCAAGCTAGTTTTCATCATGCTCATATGATTCGCGTTCGTTACTTTGATAATTTGATATGTGGGTGGACCGGTGCTTGGGTACTGCCCTTCCTTGGACAAGCATCCCACTTATGATTAACCCCTCTTGCAAGCATCCGCAACTACAAAAGAAGTATTAAGGTAAACCTAACCATAGCATGAAACATATGGATCCAAATCAGCCCCTTACAAAGCAACGCATAAGCTAGGGTTTAAGCTTCTGTCACTCTAGCAACCCATCATCTACTTATTACTTCCCAGTGCCTTCCTCTAGGCCCAAATAATGGTGAAGTGTCATGTAGTCGACGTTCACATAACACCACTGGTGGAGAGACAACATACATCTCATCAAAATATCGAACGAATACCAAATTCACATGACTACTTATAGCAAGACTTCTCCCATGTCCTCAGAACGTAACTACTCACAAATCATATTCATGTTCATAATCAAAGGGATATTAATATGCATAAAGGATCTGAACATATGATCTTCCACCAAATAAACCAACTAGCATCAACTACAAGGAGTAATCAACACTACTAGCAACCCACAGGTACCAGTCTGAGGTTTTGAGACAAAGATTGGATACAAGAGATGAACTAGGGTTTGAGATGAGATGGTGATGGTGAAGATGTTGATGGAGATTGACCCCCTCCCGATGAGAGGATCGATGATGATGACGATGGTGATGATTTCCCCCTCCCGGAGGGATGTTTCCCCGGCAGAACAGCTCCGCCGGAGCCCTAGATTGGTTTCGCCAGGTTTCGCCTCGAGACGGCGGCGCTTCGTCCCGAAAGCTTCCTTCTGATTTTTTCTAGGGCGAAAGACTTCATATAGCAAAAGATGGGCACCGGAGGCCTGCCAGGGGGGCCACGAGGCAGGGGCACGCCCCCACCCTCTTGGACAGGGTGTGGGCCCCCTTGGTTGATTCTTTCGCCAGTATTTTTCATTAATTCCAAAAGGTGCCTCCATGAAGTTTCAGGACTTTTGGAGTTGTGCAGAATAGGTCTCTCATATTTACTCCTTTTCCAGCCCAGAATTCCAGCTGCCGGCATTCTCCCTCTTCATGTAAACCTTGTAAAATAAGAGAGAATAGGCATAAGTATTGTGACATAATGTGTAATAATAGCCCATAATGCAATAAGTAGAGATATAAAAACATGATGCAAAATGGACGTATCATGGGCCCAAGTGTGGCTTGCCTAAGGTGTGGCTTGAACCAAACACTCACTAAGTTGGTCAAACTTGCCTAACCTTAGGTGTGGCAGTCTTTGGCAAAGTTAGTCACAAACCAAACAGACCTTAACCTTAGGCAAGCTTGTCAAAAATGTGTGGCAAAGTGTGAACATTATATTTTTGCCACACTTGACTAACTTGAGTTGCTCAAATTGTTAGCCACACTTTGGCTTGCCTAAGGGAATCTTGCCACACTTTTTGTGTCTATGACATGTGGGGTTCACTGATCATAAAAAATTATTGCCTTAGGTGTGGCTAGAACCAAACACCCACCTAACTTGGTCAAACTTGCGTAAGATGAGGTGTGGCGAAGTGTGGCAATGTGCCTGGAAACCAAACAGCCCCATAATGTGGCAATATAAGGCAAACATAGTCACAATCCAAATAGCCCATATTCATAATTTGGTTGCCAAATCTCATGCGTGCAATGCACGTGTACCTTACTAGTACTTGCTTTTTCAGTTAATATATTATGATTAAAATGATGCGGGGGCATCCATGAAGCCACGTGGCACATGTGGAGGTGTTGTCGCGACCTCCTTGTCTGGATTGATCACAGTGACGTGCTGCTGGTTCCAGAAGAATGTACTCGTCCTCTCTCATGCACACTGGCAGTACATGCACAAAGCGAAGATGTGCACGCATGCACTTATTCCCTCGCACGCACGCGCGGGTACACGGTGGGACGCATTTTTGTATGAAGATCCACCCCATATGATAATTTGACGCGTGTAAAGTCGTTCACTTCATTGATGGCCAATTAATATAGTGCATGCAAATTGGAGGCCCTGTTTGGATCCATGGGTTAGAGTTAGTTTGGATTAGTTTGGACTCAACAAACCCAAAAATATCCAAACAAGAGGGTTAGTTTGGGTTAGATGCATCTAACCCATCCAAAAAATCTAACCCACCCAAGAGGTGTTTATTTGGGTTAGTTCTTCTCGGGATCACTAAAAAAACACATTTTTCTCTCGCTCTCCCCGCAGCAGATCCCTCCCCACTTCCTCGAAGCTTCTCGTCCTCTCCCTCCCTCCCTCTCGCACCGCCCGTGAAGGCGCCTCGCCGTATCCGTGCTCCATCTAACCCTGCCATCCAAACACCTCTTTGGCTAGATTAGTTCAGGGTTAGTTCAGAGTTAGAATCTAACTCTAACCTCTAACTGAGTTAAAGTATCCAAACAGGGCCGGAGTGGACGTGAGGGATGAAGTAGTTGAGAAAGACATTACTACTCCACTGCGTGCATGCGAGTAGTTAAACAATGGGTTGCTACTTCCATTGGTCTCCTTCGTATTTTGTGCTATTTTTTGACCATAATTTGAAGTTACACAATATTTATACATGTCATAAAAATTAATGTCATCAAAAACTAATTTCAAATGTGATTCCAATGATATAATTTTTGGTGACATGCATTAACATTTTGTTAGTTAAATTTTTAATCAAATATTGGCACAAAATAAAAAGGGGGCCAATAAACCAGGACGCAGGCAGGATGATCAATTTTTTCCTGGGTTACTGTTGATGACCTTTTTATTTAAATATGGACGGTGTGGAGTAGTACTATCTTTATCTTAGCCATGTAGGGCTCTCCCAGCGCCTACGCTCGCCTCCCCGCCTCGCCCACCGGATGCCGCCATGGATAATCCCTTAGATCCCAGGATCCCACGGGCTACCCTCTCGCTGCGGCCCAGCACTGTCGCCTTTGAGCGAAACCCACATGTGTTTCAGAGGGGATCCATTCCTCTGGAATCATAGATCGGTGGCGCCGAAGGACATGCCAGGGCTGCGTTTCAGGGGGTGGGCAGCAAGGGAAAATCTGATCGAGGAAGCCTCGCATCGATTGGAGACAAGTTCGAAGGAGCTGCGCCTGGCGAAGCACAAGGCGGAGGCGCAAGTCGATCTCTGGGGAGAGATGCTGAGGGATGTCAGCATCTGGCAGCGTCGCGTTGATTTTGAGCTCGGGCTAATGGCAGAGATCATATTCACGGAGTCAACTGTGGAGGAAAGAACGCGCATGCTTGCGCAATGGCATGAGCAGCCGGTGCAACTATTCAAATGGGCGGTAGGAGAAGCCAAATCCTGGGACCAGTTGCGGCGGTGCCGATGGGCATGCATCATAGGCGAGGTGAGCTGCCCTCCTTCCCCGCCAGCGATGCAGTGACCTAGTCGGTTGCTGCTGCAGTGAACTTGCAACACCATGTCGGTTTGCAACCTTGACAATCACTTCATCTATATGTATTGTATTCCTGTGAAAATACTTGGTAGTTTGGATAAAGATGGTAATTGATTTATCACTAGTTCTTGAATGCTTGGTCGTGACAATTGCTACCTCTCGAGCATGCGTTGGTTTTCCCTTGAAGAGGAAAGGGTGATGCAGCAAAGTAGCATAAGTATTTCCCTCGGTTTTTGAGAACCAAGGTATCAATCCAGTAGGAGGTTACATGCAAGTCACCTTGTACCTGCACAAACAAATAAGAACCTTGCAACCAATGTGATAAAGGGGTTGTCAATCCCTTCACGGCCACTTGCAAAAGTGAGATCTGATAGAGATATTTGGTATTTTTATGATATAGATTGGAAAGTAAAGATTGAAAAATAAAATAGATCGGAAACTTATATGATGGAAAATAGACCCGGGGGCCATAGGTTTCACTAGTGGCTTCTCTCAAGATAGCATAATATACGGTGGGTGAACAAATTACTGTCGAGCAATTGATAGAAAATCGCATAGTTATGAGAATATCTAGGCATGATCATGTATATAGGCATCATGTCAGCGACAAGTAGACCGAAACGATTCTGCATCTACTACTATTACTCCACACATCGACCGCTATCCAGCATGCATCTAGAGTATTAAGTTCATAAGAACAGAGTAACGCATTAGGCAAGATGACATGATGTGGAGGGATAAACTCAAGCAATATGATATAAACCCCATCTTTTTATCCTCGATGGCTACAATACAATACGTGCCTTGCTGCCCTGCTGTCACAGGGAAAGGACACCGCAAGATTGAACCCAAAGCTAAGCACTTCTCCCATTGCAAGAAAGATCAATCTAGTAGGCCAAACCAAACTGATAATTCGAAGAGACTTGCAAAGATATCAAATCATACATATAATAATTCAGAGAAGAACCAAATATTGTTCATAGATAATCTTGATCATAAACCCACAATTCATCGGATCTTGACAAACACACCGCAAAAAGAATTACATCGAATAGATCTCCAAGAGAATCGAGGAGAACTTTGTATTGAGATCCAAAGAGAGAGAAGAAGCCATCTAGCTAATAAATATGGACCCGAAGGTCTGTGGTAAACTACTCACACATCATCGGAGAGGCTATGTGTTGATGTAGAAGCCCTCCATGATCAATTCCCCCTCCGGCGGAGCGCCGGAAAAGGCCCCAAGATGGGATCTCACGGGTACAGAAGGTTGCGGCAGTGGAAATAGGGTTTCATGGTGCTCCTGGATGTTTTCAGGGTATAAGAGTATATATAGGCGAAGGAAGGAGGTCGGTGGAGCCACGAGGGGCCCACGAGGGTTGGGGCGCGCCTACCCCCCTGGGCGCGCCTCGTGGCCGCCTCGTTTCTGCCTTGACGTCCACTCCAAGTCTCCTGGATTGCGTTTGTTCCAAAAATAACTCTCCCGAAGGTTTCATTCCGTTTGGATTCCATTTGATATTCCGTTTCTGCGAAACACTAAAATAGGCAAAAAAAACAGCAATTTGCACTGGGCCTTTGGTTGGTAGGTTAGTCGCAAAAATAATATAAAAGTGCATAATAAAGCCCATTAAACATCCAAAACAGATAATATAATAGCATGGAACAATCAAAAATTATAGATACGTTGGAGACGTATCAAGCATCCCCAAGCTTAATTCCTGCTCGTCCTCGAGTAGGTAAATGATAAAAACAGAATTTTTGATGTGGAATGCTACCTAGCGTAATTCTCAATGTAATTTTTTTTATTGTGGCATGAATGTTCAAATCCGAAAGATTCAAGATAAAAGTTTAATATTGACATAAAAATAATAATACTTCAAGCATACTAACTAAGCAATCATGTATTCTCAAAATAACATGGCCAAAGAAAGTTATCCCTGCAAAATCATATAGTCTGGCTATGCTCTATCTTCATCACACAAAATATTTAAATCATGCACAGCCCCGATGACAAGCCAAGCAATTGTTTCATACTTTTGATGTTCTCAACCTTTTTCAATCTTCACGCAATACATGAGCGTGAGCCATGGACATAGCACTATATGTGGAATAGAAGGGTGGTTGTGGGGAAGACAAAAATAAGAAGATAGTCTCACATCAACTAGGCGTATCAACGGGCTATGGAGATGCCCATCAATAGATATCAATGTGAGTGAGTAGGGATTGCCATGCAACGGATGCACTAGAGCTATAAGTGTATGAAAGCTCAACAAAAGAAACTAAGTGGGTGTGCATCCAACTCGCTTGCTCACGAAGACCTAGGGCAATTTGAGGAAGCCCATCATTGGAATATACAAGCCAAGTTATGTAATGTAAAATTCCCACTAGTATATGAAAGTGACAACATAGGAGACTCTCTATCATGAAGATCATGGTGCTACTTTGAAGCACAAGTGTGGTAAAAGGATAGTAACATTGTCCCTTCTCTCTTCTTCTCTCATTTTTTTATTTGGGTCTTTTCTCTTCTTCTTTTATGGCATCTTTTTTTCTCTTTTTTTATTTTTCGTCCAGAGTCTCATCCCGACTTGTGGGGGAATCACAGTCTCCATCATCCTTTCCTCACTTGGGACAATGCTCTAATAATGATGATCATCACACTTTTATTTACTTACAACTCAATACTTAGAACAAAATACGACTCTATGTGAATGCCTCCGGTGGTGTACCAGGATATGCAGTGAATCAAGAGTGACATGTATGAAAGAATTATAAAGGTGGCCTTGCCACAAATACGATGTCAACTACATGATCATGCAAAGAAATATGACAATGATGAAGCGTGTCATAATAAACGGAACGGTGGAAAGTTGCATGGCAATATATCTCGGAATGGCTATGGAAATGCCATAATAGGTAGGTATGGTGGCTGTTTTGAGGAAGGTATATGGTGGGTGTATGATACCGGCGAAAGGTGCGCGGTATTAGAGAGGCTAGGAATGTTCGAAGGGTGAGTGCGTATAATCCATGGACTCAACATTAGTGATAAAGAACTCACATACTTATTGCAAAAATCTATCAGTTATCGAAACGAAGTACTACGCACATGCTCCTAGGGGGATAGATTGGTAGGAAAAGACCATCGCTCGTCCCCGACCGCCACTCACAAGGAAGACAATCAATAAATAAATCATGCTCCGACTTCATCACATAACGGTTCACCATACGTGCATGCTACGGGAATCGCAAACTTTAGAACAAGTATTTCTCAAATTCACAACTACTCAACTAGCATGACTCTAATATCACCATCTTCATATCTCAAAACAATTATCAAGTATCAAACTTCTCATAGTATTCGATGCACTTTATATGATGGTTTTTTTAGGGAATTGACAATGGGAGAGAACTCCCACTGTGATTTTATATATCTATATAAATGGGGTGTTTACATAGACATACAAGGTGCAAAACTCTGCTAACCATCTACTCCCCCTCCCCACAGACAAGGGAGGGGGTGAATTACCAGCTCTCCACAGGAGGAGTCAGGTAAGAAAAGAGATAGAAACTATCAACCTAGAGCAGTACAAAGATTGACAAATGAGCCTCTATGGGCCTCTTTGACTCTGTGCTGGAGTTGACCTAGGTCATTTTTGAAGCATGAAAACCAGGACCCAACAGTAGGGTCAACTCCATGAAAGTGTTTGTTATTCCTTTCCTTCCATAGGCTCCATCCAGCAGTGAGAAAAATTTCCATGAAAAATGGGTCACGCCAGGAGTCTCTGTTCAACTTGAGGGCAGTGAGACGGTTAACAAAGGGGGTCCATTGAATACCAAGTTTGGTCCAGCATGTCCTGCTAAAATCACAGGTGAAGGTCATATGGTTCACTGTTTCTTCAATTGGAAGCCCGCAAAGGAGACAGTCAAAATCATCTCCGATGTTAAAGTGCCTCCGCTTCAACATATTACATGTGTTGAGTCTGTCGTGAAAAAGCAGCCAGCCAAACACCTTCAACTTCATTGTACATTTTGATTTCCACAGGTGCTTGAACATGGGGTCGGTTTGGGCATCTCTAAAGAAATAGGAATAGTAGTCCTTAGGTCTGAAAGTGGCCGTGCCCCATATGTAGTGCCAAATATCAGTATTCGATGTGGAAGGGCAGATCTTGGTCAAGGTTAGCTGCACGTAGCGTATTTCGTCCAATGCGAGCGGTGACACGGGGAGGTGGAAGGTTTCATGCAGATCGTTGGAGGCCCAGAAATCAGCAACTGAGATGTCTTCATGCAAAGTGAATGAGAAGGCACGCGGGTGAGAGTCATGAAGCACATCATGCGCCCACAGATCTTTCCAAAGCAAAGTGGTCGCACCATCCACCAACTGAACGCGAGATATGCCCCTGAAGATTGGTGTCAATTTTAGAATATTGCGCCACCAGAAAGAGCCTGCAGGGTCTACAGCATGTGGTATTTTGTCGACGTAGAGATTGTCCCATAACAGATTAACCTAGGGAACATCCAATTTGTTATAGAATTTGTGGAGGAATTTGAGGAGCAGGGCTTCATTATGGATTTTGATATTGATCACTCCTAGCCCACCTTTATCTTTGGGTCGACATACCATGTCCCAAGCAGCAAGAGAAGAGCATTTGTCACCTTGCTCGGTTTTCTTAGTCCAAAGGCAACGTCTTCTTATTTTGTCTAAGATTTCAAGAAGCTTGGGTGGAAATTTGAGTGTACACATGGCAAAAATAAGAAGTGACGTGACTGAGGCATTCAGCCAGGACAATCTGCCACCGTAAGACATCATAGCAATAGTCGACGTTAAACGCCTTTCCAATCGGCAAACCAGAGGCATGAGGTCTTGGATTGTAGGTCTAGTTGTACCCAGGGGCAGACCAAGGTAGGTGAATGGCATCGTGCCAACAGCGCAGCCAAAAACCCTGGCTAGTGCGTTCGTTGAGGGCGGGTCAAGGTTGATCCGAATCAAGGTTGATCCGAATCAAGGTAGATTTGTGAAAATTGAGCCTGAGGCCAATAGAGGTGGTGTAATCCGATAAGATCTCCTTGACCAAAGTAGCTTGACGGATGCATGCGGGTAGGACTATCAAAGTGTCATCTGCGTATTGAATAGCGGGATAGTCCGTTTGTCCATTGCAAGGGAAGGGGAGCTCAATCTTGCCTTGTCTGAATGCATCATTTATGGCAGACTGAAGCAAATCCGCAGCTAGGACAAAATTAAGAGGGGACAGGGGGTCTCCTTGTCTGACTCCGCAGCGACATTGGAATTGATGGCCCGGGACTCCATTAAGAAGAACAGAAGACCGCCCAGAAGAGAATAAGCACTTGACCCAAGAGATCCAATTGTCATTGAAGCCCATGTGACGCATAATCTGGATCATCAGATCATGTGCAATTGTGTCAAATGCCTTAGCGAAGTCAAGTTTGAGCAATATGATTTGTTTGCCTGAGCTTTGACATTGGTGTATGTACTGATATGACCCTGCAAGGCAATCCTGTATAGTCCTCCCCTTAATGAAGCCGTACTGATTGCGATGAACTAAGTCCAAGGTAGAGGTTTGCAGCCGATCAGCTAGAAGTTTTGTAATCAACTTGAGACAGCAATTCAGGAGTGTGATTGGTCTGTAGTCATTTATAGTCTCCAGGGAGTTGACTTTAGGGACTAGCGTGATGAATCCATCATTGATGTTGTTGATGTCCAGATCACCATCATGAAACTGAGCACATAGCTCGTAGAAGTCGTGCTTGATGATAGGCCAACAAGCCTTGAGGAAAGCTCCACTAAAGCCATCCGGGCCAGGGGCGCGATCTGGGGGCATTTCATTGATAACTTGATCAATTTCTTTTTGTGTAAACGGTTCTGTCAGACGATCAAGGCTAACGGATCGTCTGATGAGATCAGGCAAAGAGAATTTCATATCTGAGGAAGAAGTGGAGCCAAGCCGGTTTTTGTAAGTGAGGAACAAAAGAGCCTCTTTACTAGGGTGATCATCAATTATTGTGCCACTGTCATCCCGAAAGCTTGCAATATTATTCTGGCGGTATCTTTCAGTTGCAACGGCTTGGAAGAACTTAGTGTTTTCGTCCCCAAACTTGATCCACCGAATATTGCAACATTTTTTCCAATAAAGTTTCTGGTACTGGAGGAGTCTAAGCAAGTGTGCTTTTAGAATTGTTTGGAAGTTGGCCTCTGGTATAGTGAGCGTGCGTTTGTTTTCGAGCTCATCAAGATCAGCAAGAACACAGTTGCAGTTAGAAATAGCAATAGAGAGGCGGGAAATATTCTTACTCCAGCGTTTCCTCAAAGCTTTGAACTTGCGGCATAGCTTAGTTGCAGCATTCTCTGACCTAACAGGCTTTTCCCACACCTCTTGAACAACATCCATAAAACCTGGGTGGAGGATCCAATACGGCTCAAAGCGGAAAATCTTACTGCGCGGAATATTAGTTTCAATACTGACCACATAGGGTATATGATCGGAGACAGGTTTGCCGAGGGGTTTTACCAAGGTTTTAGGGTATACTGTGGTCCAATGAAGCAAAGTGAAAAACCAGTCAATTTGCTCGAGAAGGGGGTCTGTTTACATGTTACTCCAAGTGTAAGCACGGCCCTGTACTGGCAGTTCAATTAGCTGCTGTTTATGAATGATGTCGTTAAAGGTAAGCATATCCTGCACGTTTCCACCTGGCTTGTTACGGTTATCAGGTGCATGCATATAGTTAAAATCGCCAAGGAATAACCAGTCTTTCCCATTAGGAATGCTCACATCATAGAGCCAATTAGTAAAGATGTCGCGTTCTTCGCCAGCGCAAGGGCCATAAATATTCGCTAGTGTCCAGGACTGGGAGGATTGTGTGCAGACGAAAGAGGTAACTAGCGCATGCGTATCATTTGAAACTACGGTGCCAGAGAAAACAGAGCTTTTCCAAATGGTGAGAATCCCACCTGAAGCACCACGAGAGGGAGTAAAAGCAAACTGATCGAACTGACATGGACAACAAGTTCTAATAAAAACAGAGGTAACTTCAGACAACTTAGTCTCCTGAAGACAGACTACAGCACAACCACTTGAGATAATCGCATTATTAAGAGCTAAACATTTCTTCTCAGAATTTAAACCTCTGATATTCCACGAGAGAACATTCCAGCAACACAAAGAAGGCATGACGAAGAGGTGAAATTACTCCAGAGGGGCAGTGAGACCCTCCTCTTGATCCGGCACGGAAGTGGTACCTGGTGGCGTTGGTGCAGCAGCAGCCGGCGCGGTAAGAAGTGCTTCAGTAGTAAGCTCTGCTTCTGGGATGGTGCACCTGTTGATGCCGATGTCTTGCAGGGTTGAAACTGGGGTTGGAGGAGGAATATCATCTGCTGCATTGGGGGCTGGACTTGAGGACCCAATCGAGGGAACCAACCTGGGCTTGACCTTGGAGGTGTGCACACGAGTGTCAGTTAGCGCTGGGACCTTGAAGCCATTATACTGTTTCGAGCGCGAGCTACGCTGAACATCCACCATGGAGAGAGGAGCAACAGGTTTTGAGCGTCTGGGGCGTGCACGAGGCTTGGTTGGGGGAGCAACCGAGATGCCCTGGTCATGATCAAGCGTAGCATGCTGCCCTAAGAAACCGGTATCAGAAGATGGTGGTAGTGAGGGGTTGACATTCTCAGCAGACTGCAAGGTGAGACTACCACTTTCAGACACTGCCAGGGTTGAGAAGCTGTCTGCAACAGCAGGCCCCAGCAGGAGAGTATTCCCGTCAACAGATGCATCCTCAGAACCTCCATTAATCTCTGGATCAGAGGGGATCTCTTCAATGTGCACAGTAGAAGATGCAGGCAGAGAAACCGATGGCTGTTGCATGAAACTGATGCCCGAAGAGTCAGCAGTGACAAGAACAGTAAGTTCAGTATGGGACACGCAGGCCATAACCAGACTCCAGGGACCAAATGAGGCAATCATTGGACGCAGAGCATGAAAAATGAAGGATTTCAGATTTTGGCGCGGGATTGGGTCATCCAGCAGAACAGCAAGAAGCTCATCTCCTTGAGTAGACAGGCCAAAAGAAATCCCTTGATTATGCAGAGACACCGAGATGGACAGGGCTGCAGAGGGCAGAGAGTGAGCTGTCACCCCGGCTATTGTGTGTTGCACGACACCCAGATCAGAGGAGGCGGAGCTTGAGCTATCAGTCACAGTGATGGAGTCATTCCAAGCTTGATATACATTGTCAATCAGGTTGTTTTCAGGAACTATGCCAGCCTGGAAGGTGAGGCCCTGAGCATTCAACCATGCTTGGAAGTTGACAAGGTGCGGGGGCATGGCGGGAGGCGGAGGAGCAGGCCACGCACCCCAACAAACATTGACATTGTCATGAGCACCCGGAGCATCATCCTGACCTCCACCATTGCCAGGAGGAGGGGCTCCATTCTGCACAAGCCAGTTATGCACTTGTTGCTGATATAATTGCTCTGCGGTCAGGTCAGGGCCAAACAGAGGGTGTGGTTCACCATCAGGAGGTGGCATTTCTTCATCAACGGGAGGAACTTCAGGCAGCAGACCATGGCCATCGTTGCTACGGAGAATCGTGATCTGTATGGTCCAGCAGTCCCTGGCACCTCCGAGTTGCCACACCACAAAACTCTTCGGGACTAAACTCACGCGGAGCAGTCTGACTTTGAGCAACATAAACCCGCGATCTTGCCTTGGATTGTAGCACGAGACGAGAGAGCCATACCCACCCAAAGCCTTAGTGATGTAATAATCAGTTTGATAGTCGTAAGGAAATCCAAAAAACATCAGCAAAACTTCTGGGCCAAACGAGGTGGTACGGCGGTTAAGAGCTTCATTGTGGGGAACAAAAGTGACGAGCAGATCTTCATCCTCAAGCTCAAAGGGCGTGGCCACCGCAGTGTCTCTCATGAACGAGTCGGTAAAACCAAAAACTCCAATCCCAAACGGATGATCACTGTCCTTAGTAGTGAAGAGTTGCACTTCATGAAGGAGGGCCACGATCTGGTTGCGGATCAGAGCACGACGATGCAGAGGGACACTGTGGCTCGTCTCCGCGATAGCCAGGAATTCATGGCTAAGAGGGGCAATGGGGCCAACCACCATGCCGCTGCGCACCACACGGTTCGCCGGACCGGGCTCGACGGCAAACTCGGGTGGGAGGAAGGGGACTGGGTTAAGGGGGTAGTTCGCCATTGCAGTGGAGCTGCGAGACAGGGCAAGAATAGGGTCTAGCGATGGGACGGAACAGAGCTGGGGCTTTTGGGTTTTCGAGGGGGAAGACAAAGCGTGAATGGGGGCGGTGGGGGGTGGATTGCCTTAGGTACCCATTGCCATTTCGAGGAGAAGCGACGTCTCCAGCAAGATGCATCCACGTGTCCGTATGAACCACAAGTTGCACATCTGACGGTGGAGCGGCGACGATTGACCAGGGCAGCTGCCTTGTTGGGAAGCACAAAATTTGCGCGATTGATACGCTCTGTGCTAATTGATTCAGCTGCAGATATAGATGCAAGCGTGGCACGTTTGGGGCAAGCCAAAGCCTTATGGTCTGGGCCGGAGCAGTTAATACAAATGAGACGAGCTTGGCAGTTAATCCTGCGATGTCCCCATTGAAGGCATCTGCTACAAAGAGCCACCCAATTAGTGGCCAGATTAGTGATATCAATTAATGGGTAATCAGCCTGAGCCAAATCTGCTTTGTGCTTAGCCGAGAGGAAAGGTGGCCAAGATTCATGTGGCGGTGCATATTTGAGCGCTGAATTGAGGAAGCAGAGCGGCAAGGGAGGATATGGCAAATTAATAGGGCAATTAAAACTCCCTAAACACAGACATTGACGAGAATAAATGTCCTCTGACTCCTCTTGAGCGATAAAGTAATTCATTAATGAAATGCAGCCATTACGCTTAGCACTGATCATGCTTGGCTGAGTTACTGGCTCCAACGATCCAAATTGAGTTTGAATTTTTTGATTCGGAGCAACGGAATGAACGGGAGCAGATGATGAAGCTTCATGCGCATTTTTGTTGGAAAAGTTCCAAGCATCCAATTTAACCAAACCAAATTTGGCAAGCTCCTTGGCAGAAGAATGATCCAAAGGTTGGCCCATACTTGAGAGGTTCAAAGGAGCTTTAATCGCCACAGGTTGACGATCTAAGATTTCCCCAAGTTGCTTATCCGCATGCCAGTGAGAATCAACGTGAAGAGCTTTGGTAAAATGACCATTAAACAAGTGGAAATGGCAGACAAAGTCTGGCCAAATACGATCCTTGAGCCCATAGATGAAATGTCCCACCTTGTTATTGGCCACAGAAAAGCGAAAAGAACATGCAGAAATGGGAACCACTCTAAAGCCAGAGCAAATGCCTCCAATGCAACATTCTAATGCAACTCCAACAGAATCCACCGTGAGAGGGAAAGAGGCCGAAGAGAATGAAACAACCAAAAAGAACTCCTTGGCGTCTCGAGAGGGAGAAAAATAAACTGTTGATCCAAACTTTCTTCTCACCTGATCGGCCAAAGCAAGGCCAGGAGAAAAATCCCAATGTAATAATCCTTCCATATTGAGAGGAGCTAGAGAAATCCATTGTTGGTGGTGGAGAGCAGGTGGGAGAGGAGTGGTGGGAGAGGAGAGGAGAGAGCCATCGAGACTTCACCTACCTAGCTGCTATTAGTCTTCCTATATGATAGTTTTTATTATACCCATCTTGGATGTTCATCATATGACTAATTTTATAGCCAAAGCAAATTACCATGCTGTTTTAAAAGACTCTTAAAATAATATAAGTGAAGCATGAGAGATCAATAATTTCTATAAAATAAAACCACCACCGTGCTCTAAAGGATATAAGCGAAGCACTAGAGCAAAATTATCTAGCTCAAAAGATATAAGTGAAGCACATAGAGTATTCTAATAAATTCCGATTCATGTGTGTCTCTCCCAAAAGGTGTGTACAGCAAGGATGATTGTGGTAAACTAAAAAGCAAAGACTCAAATCATACAAGACGCTCCAAACAAAACACATATCATGTGGTGAATAAAAATATAGCCTCAAGTAAAGTTACCGATAGACGAAGACTAAAGAGGGGATGCCTTCCGGGGCATCCCCAAGCTTAGGCTTTTGGTTGTCCTTGAATTTTACCTTGGGGTGCCTTGGGCATACCCAAGCTCGGGCTCTTGCCACTCCTTATTCCATAATCCATCAAATCTTTACCCAAAAACTTGAAAACTTCACAACACAAAACTCAACAGAAAATCTCATGAGCTTCGTGAGCGAAATAACAAACCACCAATTCAAGGTACTGTAATGAACTCATTCTTAATTTATATTGGTGTTAAACCTACTGTATTCCAACTTCTCTATGGTTCATACCCCCCGATACTAGCCATAGATTCATCAAAATAAGCAAACAACACACGAAAAACAGAATCTGTCAAAAACAGAACAGTCTGTAGTAATCTGTAGCAAACGCAAACTTTCTGTAACTCAAAAATTCTACCAAAATAGGACGACCTAGATAATTTGATTATTGATCTACTGCAATTGGAATCAGTATTTTATCACTTTCTTCTGATTTTTAACAATTGTTTTCGTGAGTAGAAAGTTTCTGTCTTTTTCAGCAAGATCAAATAATTATCACCCAAGAAGATCCTATAGGTTTATTTGGCACAAACACTAATTAAAACATAAAACCACATCTAACCAGAGGCTAGATCAAATATTTATTACTAAGCAGAAACAAAAAGCGAGAAACAAAAATAAAATTGGGTTGCCTCCCAACAAGCGCTATCATTTAACGCCCATAGCTAGGCATAAAGGCAAGAATAGATCTAGGTATTGCCGTAATAATGGTAAGCCAAATCGCGAAAACTCATCTCATATTCCCTACATTCAGCAGCAAGTTTTCTTTGTGGCAAGCAAAAGTAATCAAAAGGTCTAAATTTAATGGGACAAAAGTCCCCAAGATCAAGCTTGGGAGGTATGGGTTCCTCCTTTGGCCCCTTATATTGCACAACCAATTCATCATTATAAGCATTCTTTTGCCAAAAAGTCATGAGCCTTTGTTCAAGAGAAAAACCTAACCCATTGTTCTGAATAGCAAAATCATCATTATGTTGGGGAACGTAGCAGAAATTCAAAATTTTCTACGCATCACCAAGATCAATCTATGGAGTAATCTAGCACCGAGGGGAAGGGGAGTGCATCTACATACCATTGTAGATCGCTAAGCGGAAGCGTTGCAAGAACGCGGATGAGGTAGTCGTACTCGTTGCGATTCAGATCGCGGCCGAATCCGATCTAAGCACCGAAGAACAGTGCCTCCGCGTTCAACACACGTGCAGCCCGGTGACGTCTCCCATGCCTTGATCCAGCAAGGAGAGAGGGAGAGGTTGGGGAAGACTCCGTCCAGCAGCAGCACGACGGCGTGGTGGTGGTGGAGGAGCGCGGTACTCCAGCAGGGCTTCGCCAAGCACTACGAGAGACAAGGAGGGAGAGAGGTAGGGCTACGCCAAGAGGGAGAGCAAATCATGTGTTGGGCAGCCCCCATACCTCAAGTATATATAGGGGAAGAGGAGGGGCTGCGCCTCCACCTAGGTTCCCTCCCTAGGGGTGGCGGCAGCCCCCAGATCCCATCTGGGTGGCGTCCAAGGGGGAGAGAGGGGGCGCACCTAGGGTGGGCCTTAGGGCCCATCTGCTCCTAGGGTTTGCCCCCTCTCCTCTTGAGGGCGCCTTGGGCCTTGGTGGGAGGCGCCCCAGCCCACCTAGGGGCTGGTCCCTTCCCACTATTGGCCCACGTAGGCCTCTGGGGCTGGTGGTCCCACCTGGTGAGCACCCGAAACTTTTCTGGTGACCAAAACAGGACTTCCCATATATAAATCTTTACCTCCAGACCATTCCGGAACTCCTCGTGATGTCCGGGATCTCATCCGGGACTCCGAACAACATTTGGTAACCACGTATATCTATTCCCTATAACCCTAGCGTCATCGAACCTTAAGTGTGTAGACCCTACGGGTTCGGGAACCATGCAGACATGACCGAGACGTTCTCCGTCCAATAACCAACAGCGGGATCTGGATACCCATGTTGGCTCCCACATGTTCCACGATGATCTCATCGGATGAACCACGATGTCAAGGATTCAATCAATCCTGTATACAATTCCCTTTGTCTACCGGTATAGTACTTGCCCGAGATTCGATCGTCGGTATCCCGATACCTTGTTCAATCTCGTTACCGGCAAGTCTCTTTACTCGTTCCGTAACACATCATCCCGTGATCAACTCCTTGGTCACATTGTGCACATTATGATGATGTCCTACCGAGTGGGCCCAGAGATACCTCTCCGTTTACACGGAGTGACAAATCCCAGTCTCAATTCGTGCCAACCCGACATACACTTTCGGAGATACCTGTAGTGCACCTTTATAGCCACCCAGTTACGTTGTGACGTTTGGTACACCCACAGCATTCCTACGGTATCCGAGAGTTGCACAATCTCATGGTCTAAGGAAATGATACTTGACATTAGAAAAGCTTTAGCAGACGAACTACACGATCTTGTGCTAGGCTTAGGATAGGGTCTTGTCCATCACATCATTCTCCTAATGATGTGATCCCATTATCAACGACATCCAATGTCCATGGTCAGGAAACCGTAACCATCTATTGATCAACGAGCTAGTCAACTAGAGGCTTACTAGGGACATGGTGTTGTCTATGTATCCACACATGTATCTGAGTTTCCTATCAATACAATTTTAGCATGGATAATAAACGATTATCATGAACAAGGAAATATAATAATAACCAATTTATTATTGCCTCTAGGGCATATTTCTAACAGTCTCCCACTTGCACTAGAGTCAATAATCTAGTTCACATCGCCATGTGATCAATACCCAAGAGTTTACCAGAGTCAATAATCTAGTTCACATCACCATGTGATTGTAATGAATCCAACACCCATGGGGTTTGTTCATATCTCGCTTGTGAGAGAGGTTATTAGTCAACGGGTCTGAACCTTTCAGATCCGTGTGTGCTTTATGAATATCTATGTCATCTTGTAGATGCAGCTACCACGCGCTACTTGGAGCTGTTCCAAATAACTGCTCTACTATACGAATCCGGTTTACTACTCAGAGTCATCCGGATTAGTGTCAAAGTTTGCATCGACGTAACCCTTTACGACAAACTCCTTTTCCACCTCCATAATCGAGAAAATTTCCTTAGTCCACTAGATACTAAGGATAACTTCGACCGCTGTCATGTGATCCATTCCCGGATCACTATTGTACCCCTTGACTAACTCATGGCAAGGCACACTTCAAGTGCGGTACACAGCATAGCATACTGTAGAGCCTACGTCTAAAGCATAGGGGACGACCTTCGTCCTTTCTCTCTCTTCTGCTGTGGTCAGGTCTTGAGTCTTACTCAATACTCACACCTTGTAACATAGCCAAGAACTCCTTCTTTGCTGATCTATTTTGAACTCCTTCAAAAACTTGTCACGGTATGTATTCATTTGAAAGTACTATTAAGCGTTTTTTGATCTATCCTTATAGATCTTGATGCTTAATGTTCAAGTAGCTTAATCCAGGTTTTCCATTGAAAAACACTTTTCAAATAACCCTGTATGCTTTCCAGAAATTCTACATCATGTCTGATCAACAATATGTCAACAACATATACTCATCAGAAATTCTATAGTGCTCCCACTCACTTCTTTGGAAATACAAGTTTCTCATAAACTCTGTATAAACCCAAAATCTTTGATCATCTCATCAAAGCGTACATTCCAACTCCGAGATGCTTACTCCAGTCCTTAGAAGGATTGCTGGAGCATTGCATACTTGTTAGCATCTTTCAGGATTGACAAAACCTTCTGGTTGTATCACATACAATCTTTCCTCTAGAAAATCGTCGAGGAAACAATGTTTTGACATCCCATCTGCAAGATTTCATAAATAATTCAGTAACTGCTAATACAATTCCAACAGACTCTTAGCATCGCTACGAGTGAGAAAAATCTCATTGTAGTCAACTCCTTGAACTTGTCGGAAAACATCTTTATGACAAGTCGAGCTTTCTTAATGGTGACACTTACCATTATTGTCTGTCTTCCTTTTAAAATCCATCTGCACCCAACAGCCTTACGACCATCAAGTAGTTCTTCCAAAGTCTACACTTTGTTTTTATACATGGATCCTCTCTCGGATTTCATGGCCTCGAGCCATTCGTCGGAATCCGGGCCCACCATCGCTTCTCCACAGCTCGTAGGTTCATTATTGTCTAGCAACATGACTTCCAAGACAAGATTACGTACCACTCTGAAGTAGTATGCATCCTTATCGACCTATGAGGTTTGGTAGTGACTTGATCCGAAGTTTCACGATCACTATCATAAGCTTCCACTTCAATTGGTGTAGGTGCCACAGGAACAACTTCCTGTGCCCTGCTACACACTAGTTGAAGTTATGGTTCAATAACCTCATCAAGTCTCCACCATCCTCCCACTCAATTCTTTTGAGAGAAACTTTTTCTCGAGAAAGGACCTGTTTACTTCCAGATCTGAAACAGGAGTTATACCCAACTGTTTTAGGTATTCTATGAAGATGCATTTATCCACTTTGGGTTCGAGCTTATCAGCCTGAAACTTTTTCACATAAGCATCGCAGCCCCAAACTTTCAAGAAACGACAACTTAGGTTTCTCTAAACGGTGTCGTCTCAATGGAATTGCGTGGTGCCCTATTTAAAGTGAATGCGATTGTCTCTAATGCCTGACCCATAAACGATAGTGGTAAAGAGACATCATGGTATGCACCATATCCAATAGGGTGCAGTTATGATGTTCGGACACACCATCACATTGTGGTGTTCCAGGCGGTATTAATTGTGAAACACTTTCCACAATGTCTTAATTGTGTGCCAAACTCGTAACTCAGATATCTCTATGATCATAGCATAGACATTTTATCCTCTTATCACGACGATCTTCAACTTCACTCTGAAATTACTTGAACCTTTCAATAATTCAGACTTGTGTTTCATCAAGTAAATATTCTCAGCATCTACTCAAATCATCTGTGAAGTAAGAACATATCGATATCCACTGCGTGCCTCAGCACTCATTGGACTGCACACATCAAATGTATTACTTGCAACAAGTTGCTCTCTTGTTCCATGTTACTGAAAACGAGGCCTTTCAGTCATCTTGCCCATGTGGTATGATTTGCATGTCTCAAGTGATTCAAAATCAAGTGAGTCCAAACAATCCATCTGCATGGAGTTTCTTCATGCATATATACCAATAGATATGGTTCGCATGTCTCAATCTTTTCAAAAACGAGTGAGTCCAAAGATCCATCTACATGGAGCTTCTTCATGCGTTCTATACCAATATGACTCAAATGGCAGTGCCACAAGTATGTGGTACTATCATTACTATTTTATATCTTTTGGCACGAACATGTGTATCACTGCGATCGAGATTCATTTTAGGTGCAAGACCATTGAAGGTATTATTCAAATAAATAGAGTAACCATTATTCTCCTTAAATGAATAACCGTATTGCGATAAACATAATCCAATCATGTTTATGCTCAACGCAAACACCAAATAACAATTATTTAGGTTTAACACCAATCTCGATGGTAGAGGGAGCATGCGATGCTTGATCACATCAACCTTGGAAACACTTCCAACACATATCGTCATCTCACCTTTAGCTAGCCTCCGTTTATTCCGCAGCTTTTATTTCGAGTTACTAACACTTAGCAACCGAACCGGTATCTAATACCCTGGTGCTGCTAGGAGTACTAGTAAAGTACACATTCATATAATGTATATCCAATATACTTCTGTCGACCTTGCATGCTTTCTCATCTACCAAGTATCTAGGGTAGTTCTGCTTCAGTGACCGTTCCCCTCATTACAGAAGCACTTAGTCTCGGGTTTGGGTTCAACCTTGGGATTCTTCACTAGAGCAGCAAATGATTTGTTGTTTCATGAAGTATCCCTTCTTCCCTTGCCCTTCTTAAAACTAGTGGTTTTACTAACCATCAACAATTGATGCTCCTACTTGATTTCTACTTTCGCGGTGTCAAACATCGCGAGTTGCTCAAGGATCATCATATCTATCCCTGATATGTTATAGTTCATCACGAAGCTCCAATAGCTTGGTGGCAGTGACTATGGAGAACCATCACTATCTCATCTGGAAGATTAACTCCCACTCAATTCAAGCGATTGTGGTACTCAGACAATCTGAGCACGTGCTCAACGATTGAGCTTTTCTCCCTTAGTTTGCAGGCTTAAGAAACTTGTCAGGGGTCTCATACCTCTTGACGTGGGCATTAGTCTGAAATCCCAATTTCAGTCTTTGGAACATCTCATATGTTCTGTGACGTTTCAAAACGTCTTTGGTGCCACAATTGTAAACCGTTAGCATTACGCACTGAACTATTACGTAGTCATCAAAACGTGTATGCCAGATGTTTTGCAACATCTACAGACGACGCTGAGGTTCAGCACACCGAGCGGTGCATTAAGGACATAAGCCTTCTGTGCAGCAATGAGGACAATCCTCAGTTCACGGACCCAGTCCGCATAATTGCTACTATCAACTTTCGACTAAATTTTCTCTAGGAACATATCTTAAACAGTAGAACTAAAGCGTAAGCTATGACATAATTTGCAAAGACCTTTTGACTATGTTCATGATAATTAAGTTCATCTGATTATTTAATGAACTCCCACTTAGATAGACATCCCTCTAGTCATCTAAGTGATACATGATCCGAGTCAAACTAGGCCGTGTCCGATCATCACGTGAGACGGACTAGTCATCATCGGTGAACATCTCCATGTTGATTGCATCTACTATACGACTCATGTTCGACCTTTCGATCTCTTGTGTTCCGAGGCCATGTCTGTACATGCTAGGCTCGTCAAGTCAACCTAAGTGTTACGCATGTGTTCCGAGGCCATGTCTGTACATGCTAGGCTCGTCAACACCCGTTGTATTCGAACGTTAGAATCTATCACACCCGATCATCACGTGGTGCTTCGAAACAACGAACCTTCGCACCGGTGCAAAATTAGGGGGAACATGTCTCTTGAAATTTTAGTGAGGGATCATCTTATTTATGCTACCGCCGTTCTAAGCAAATAAGATGTAAACATCACATGCAAATCATAAGTGACGTGATATGGCCAATATCATCTTGCGCCTTTGATCTCCATCTTTGAGGCGTGGCATGATCACCTTCGTCACCGGCATGACACCATGATCTCCATCATCATGATCCATCATCGTGTCTTCATGAAGTTGTCTCGCCAACTATTACTTCTACTACTATGGCTAACGGTTAGCAATAAAGTAAAGTAATTACATGGCGTTTTCATTGACACGCAGGTCATACAATAAATTAAGACAACTCCTATGGCTCCTGCCGGTTGTCATACTCATCGACATGCAAGTCGTGATTCCTATTACAAGAACATGATCAATCTCATACATCACATATATCATTCATCACATCCTTTTGGCCATATCACATCACATAGCATACCCTGCAAAAACAAGTTAGACGTCCTCTAATTGTTGTTGCATGTTTTACGTGGCTGCTATGGGATTCTAGCAAGAACGTTTCTTACCTACGCAAAAGCCACAACGTGATATGCCAATTTCTATTTACCCTTCATAAGGACCCTTTTCATCGAATCCGATCCGACTAAAGTGGGAGAGACAGACACCCGCTAGCCACCTTATGCAACTAGTGCATGTCAGTCGGTGGAACCTGTCTCACGTAAGTGTACGTGTAAGGTCGGTCCGGGCCGCTTCATCCCACGATGCCGCCGAATCAAGATAAGACTAGTAACGGCAAGTAAATTGACAAAATCGACGCCCACAACTACTCTGTGTTCTACTCGTGCATAGAAACTACGCATAGACCTAGCTCATGATGCCACTATTGGGGAACGTAGCAGAAATTCAAAATTTTCAGCATCGCAGTCTAAGCACCCCCGGCCTCCATCCTTGCGACACACGGTACACCTCGCTCGCCACCTTCTCGACCCTAGTGCCACTGATAAAATCAAGTAATAATACAGTTAAAATAGAGAGAGTGTCCTCTCTATCATTTCATTTCCAATTTAGATAAAGAAAGTGCTTCTCTTTGTTAGTATATGTTTCATCAACTAGTCACATTGTTAATGTTTAAGAGTTTCTGCAAACTGGGGTGCTTAATTTTAGTTGATCTGCACAAAAATAGAGATTGGAATGTCTCAAGGCCCCTCCTTGTACTACCGATGTACACTGATGTTCATCACTGGAAGAATGTGTATCGGGGAGAATTGGGTCAATTTCCAGTATGAGGCCTACCGTATGAGGCGTCGCAGGGCCCATCTCGCCCTCGCAGCATGGCATACTATGATACTAACGCGATATTTTCTTCTATTTATTAGTGTATGTTTCATCAACTAGTGCCACTATAATGTAATCACGCTTTTTCATTGTCTGTGCAAACAGGGTTATTCAGCTGCATTTTGGTGGAATTGCACAAATGTACGGATGGAACCGGCATATATGCAGAGTGCGAGGTGTGCCAAGTAAAAATTACCGACACCAACCATGCTCCATGCACGCATTGGCATCCACCACCACCAGTGGGATGTGTGGCGCTCTCTGTGGACGGATCTTTCTCGGCAGCAAATCCTCTAACCAAATACTAGTAGCTTATATTGGCAGTTTTCTAGGGAGTACTCTTTTCTGAAAGAAGCACCAATCTATTTTTATTTGTTTGTACATAGTGTCACAACTTTGACCCAAAGGTCCAGACCTATTTTAGGGTGATTGGCGTAGTACTTGGAGACTAATTTTAAGCATGATTTTCATTAGCCGTCACACTGATTGTAAGCATGAGCAGATGGAAGATTAGGTTAGTGCGAAGCTTACCTTAAACCCTACCGCCGCAAACGAGGCGAGCGTCGAGGGAACCGTGGAGAACGGCGGGGAAGCGACGTCGCGCCATCCGGCCTCCTCTTGCGGTGGGAGAACAAATACTCATGTGGCTCCGGCTGGCTCTGCACCCTCACGAACGGCACACTGTACTCGATCGATTCGTTATCCTCTGGATGCTCGACCTTCGACCTGTACGCCCACCACCTCCGCCTGACTTTCGCCTCGGGCGAATCTGTCTGCTCCATCGCCTAGAGGAGATACTAGATGAACTCGAAGGACTATGGCGTGACTGCCGCCGAGGAATACATCACCGCCCTCATCGCCGCCGTCTCGCTCTTTCGCATACATTGCCACATGGCCCTCACCGTCCTCGAAATCTCCCACTCATTGTCAAACCAAGTAAGGATCTCCTTCAACCTAGCTAACTTTGCCTAGTCGCCGCCGGTGATCTGCCCGATTCGCTGCTACATCCTCGCCATAGGTGTCCTTTTGAGAGGTCCGGTGCTAGCTTTGGAAAATGGGAGGAGAGACGATGGTCTTGCAATAGAGAAGAGGGAGAGGCAAGACGGTGGTTTTGCAATGGACAAGATGGAGAGGAGAGAGGGTGGTTTTGCAATGGAGAAGAGGGAGAGGTGAGACGGTGGTTTTGGAATGGAGATGATGGAGAGGAGAGGAGGTGGTTTTGCAGTGGAGAAGAGGGAGAGGAGCATGCGGCAGGGATTTAGGATTGAACGAGAGGGCCGGCGTGCTGTGACTGGATCAAAATCAAAATCAGTTTACCCTTCAATTAAGAAAGCGACCCCACATTAACTAGTCTCCCTTTTATTCTGGGTCATAATTGACCATGATTTCCACAAATAAAATATATGTTATACGTTGCAAAAATAATATAATTTGAAAGTACATTCAGATACGAACCAAACGATACAATTTTTGGTGACATGCATTCACATTTTGCTTGTCAAATGCATGACATGGTCAAACTTTGACCCAAAATACGCAAAACAAAAAAATACTTCCAAGACCAGCGCCGCTCCTCTCCTCTTAAACCACCGCCGCTCCTCTCCTGTTCCAATCTAAATCCAGCACCGCTCCTCTCCTCTTCCATTTCAAAACCACCGCCCCTCCTCTCCTGTTCCAATCCAAAACGAGCGTCGCTCCTCTCCCGTTCTAATCCAAAACTAGCGCTGCTCCTCTCCTCTTCCATTCAAAAACCACCGCCGGCGTGTGAATGTGCTATGGAGAAGTAGATCAATGGAGGAGTACAACTGATACGTGAGGATCGCAGACGGCGACCCAGTGAAGCTAGCTAGGATGTTGGAGATACAGTCTTGGTTTGACAATAAGGACCAACTAGCGGCAACGGCGACATCCATGGCCAAATATCTGCAACAGAGCGAAAAGGCAGCGATACTCCCGAAGGGAGTCGCGCGGGAGTACATAGAGCTGCTCCTCTGGGCCATGGAGCAAACAGATTCACGGAATCCGATCGTGAGGGAGCGGTGGTGGGAGTATCGATCCCAGATGGAGCATCCACCGGAGATTGAAGGATCAAGAATCTACAGGGTGTCGTTTGTGAGGGTGTCGTGCCAGAGCGAGCCGGTGGAGTCTTCGTCGACCGAAACCAACTGCAATTGGAGAAAAGTAGTTGGCCCGGCGACGCTTCCCCGCCATCCTCTCCCTCGCTGTTCACATCGTCTCATGGGGCGGCTGTCTGCCGCTGAGGAATAGGAGGGGACTGCCCCCTAGCCCAATAGTCGGGCAGGTTGTGAAATGTTAGGAGGAGCTTAGGTTGTCAGTATTTGCAGGTTGTGAATTGTGTTTTGTGTTATGTATTTTGAGTGTACTTTCAGATATGAATGCCTTTTGAATTTCAGATTTGCAGTATTGAGCATATGAAGTATTTTATGAATTCTAGAGATCTATTTTTAGTGCTTAAAAAATGTAGTTTCATAGGAGTATAAAAGTGCAGACAATGTGATTCTCAGAGTAGAAACTGCAAGTTTCAGTTTCAGATAAGAAACTGCAAGTTTCAGAGGCAGAGCATTTATATTAACACACCCTTTTCAAATAGGGATAACATCATGTTGGAAGTTTTATTCATGGTCGAAAATGGAACTACCAGCCAGTTAACATCATGCTGATCAACATTCATGCATAGCACATCTTCATATAATGCATAGTAAAAAAGATATGCTATTTTCAAAATGCCCACACAATGTCGAGTGTGCGAAAACAGAGAAAACGAGGGACGAAGTTTTGGCAAGTGTTGGACGTGGTGTGCGTAGATGACAATGGGGACCCACATGTCAATAATGGCAGAGGCAAAATATTTGCAGATATTCCCTACAAAAGGTGGAATCGAACCTGGGCGGAACAGCGGTCGGATAGTGTCACTTGGCCACTGGGCTAGTTCAGTAGTTTGGATAGAAATAAGGCACTGCCCCTAGTGGTTCGTTCTCGTCCTGCCCCTTTGTGCGCTCGCCACTGAGCCGCTGTCTACCGTTGTGAACATGCTGAACAAATGAAAGGAATCTGGAGAGGACTGTACGTGGAGAGGCGGACAGTCGGGACCCACCAGGTCTATGGCCGTACACAAGCAAGTGCCTCATTGAAAAGTACTTCCTCCTAATGCTATACTGACGTTGGGGCCCATGGGTTTGTCAACATAATTACATTTTTTTGAGGTGCTTCAACATAGTTAAAGGAGATAAATTTACAACTAAGCCGGGGAGCTGGCAGGTATCATTTATTATCAGTGGGCCAGCAAGTATCAGCTGGGTTGTGGGCTGCCCCGTCTAGGCTTTCTTTTTTAACATGCGTAGCCCACGACATGCCGGTTTGTATTTTCTTGAGGGCTGTCATGTATCGACCGGCCTATGGACCTCCCATCCGAGGTTTTATTTTTCCTGAAACATCGGCAGCCCAACTTATGTATTTTTTGAAGAAAACATAGAGGTCTGTTCTATTTTTCTATATAAGAATAGGAACACGAGGTCCAACTTATGTTTCCCTTCTAACTATATTATATATATTTAAATTATTTTATATGTTATTACATATTATTGTTATTGTCATCATATATTTAACAGATACTTACATATATAAGAAAACAATATCCCACATCTTATTACTTATAAAAATAATTTTTCAACAATAAAATCCTGGATTTTTTTACATTAAGGCAACGAAAATCCTGGTGATTGTGTACAAAAGCTTGGTAAGATTAAAGGACCAATGTAATAATAAATCACTTATTATTTAAATATATTTATAACAAAATGCTCAGCCCCTGTTTATTTTTTGATAACATTGCTACACCCAACCCAACATTATAATTAGAACCAGCCCAGCAAAATCGTGTATTTCGAGAAAGTGCAAATGGCATGTAGTTTTTTAGGAAAAAAATAAATGGGCTGCATGGACGCTACATTATTTGTTCAGCCAGCCCAGACTAGCTTCGCAGTTTCCAGAGCACTCACACGGCCATACTTTCCTTTGGTCAGATGACCACAGATGATGTTCTTGGCGGTCGAGTCCAGTTGAATGAACCTCTTGACATCAGCAGCGGTCACACCTTCACCGACCTTGGGAATGCCATTCTTGACGACATACCAGAGGTCGACGTCAATGGCTTCAAGATGCATACGCATCTTATTCTTCCAGTAGGGGTAATTAGTGCCATCAAAGACAGGGCACGCAACGGAGACCTTGATTATCCCTGCAGTCGATATAGCTAAAACTCCAGGTGGTTAAACCGAATCACATAGAACAAGGGAGCACCTTGCTCTGATACCAATTGAAACTGCTAGTTATCGACTACAGGGGGTGAATAGGCGATTTTTATGAAAGTCTTCAAAACATGGGGGCTTTGAAGACAACCAGTAGAAATGAACCTATTGATATGCAGCGGAAGGTAGACTACACTAGACAAGCCATAGTCAAGTAAGCAATGAAGTGAAAGCACGAAGACTATCAGCAGCTAGGTAGTATGGATCAGGATGGAAAATAGTATGAAGCCAAACAGTAAACCGTCTTCAAGCAGTGAAGACACTCAGATCATGCAAGCAGGCAATGACTTCACAAAGACAAACTGTAAGTAAAGGGAAGGGAAGGATAGAACCAGTTGCTTGGTGAAGACAAGGATTTGGTAGACCAGTTCCAGTTGCTGTGACAACTGTACGTCTGGTTAGGGAGGCTGAGATTTAACTCAGAAGACCGCGTCTTCACCTTATTCCCCTTGAGCTAAGAACACTTAGTCCTCGCCCAATCACTCTGGTAAGTCTTCAAGGTAGACTTCCAAACCTTCACAGACTTCGTTCACTGGCAATCCAAAGTGGCTCTTGGATGCTCAGAACGCGACGCCTAACCGGCTGGAGGATTCATAGTCCTCAAGTATAACAAGTCTTCAGATCACGCGGACAGAAAGACTTCAGTGATGCCTAACACTCTTTGGCTCTGGGTGTTTTGGGCTTTGTCCTCGCAAGGATCTCTCTCTCAAATGCTTCGGAGGTGGGTTGCTCTCAAACGACAAAAGCCGTGCACTAACTCTGAGCAGCCACCAATTTATGGTGTAGGGGGTGGGCTATTTATAGCCAGGAGGCAACTCAACCTGATTTGTCCAAAATGACCCTGGGTCACTAAGGAACTGACATGTGTCCAACGGTCAGATTTCAAACACACGCGACAGCTTGACTTGGGCTACAAGTAAAGCTGACTCATCCAGCTCTGGATAAGATTTGCTCTCATTGTCTTCGCTCGAAGACATAGGATTTGGTTGAGCATCACATCAGTCACTCTGACTTTGTTCACTTGGACCCCACTTAACAGTACGGTGGTTCCTATGACTCAACAAAGAAGAAAAGGAAACTACGAAACAACTATGTCTTCGCACTCCATAGTCTTCATGTGAATGTCTTCTCATGTCATAATCTTCACTGTGAATATCTTCACAGACCACCATTGTCTTCAATGTCTTCACACATTTTTAGGGGTCATCTCTGGTAGGTAAACCGAATCAATAAGGGACTACTACCTGTGTTATCCTGCAATTCTCACAAACACATTAGTCCCTCAACCAAGTTTGTCGTCAATACTCCAAAACCAACTAGGGGTGGCACTAGATGCACTTACAATCTCCCCCTTTTTGGTGATTGATGACAAACTGGTTGAAGTTTTCAACGAGGATAAAAGTATGTGAAAGTTAAGGATTAAGGCATTGTCTTCATAAGTAGCAAAAGGCTCCCCCTGAAGATGTGCATATAAGTAGTTTGCTTTTGAATGCAAATGCACATGGCAGGTTTTACTTTGTGGCGATCCTCTTCAACTTATGAAGACAATTCATCATGCATAAAAACAGATAACGAAGATAATGACATGCACAATGAAAAATGGACGTCTGCAGAATGTCTTCATGCGGAATTTATCATCGCATCATAAGGAAGTAGAAAGAGTAGCAGACGACCATCGAGTTTAAGTGTTACAACTCAAAGGACCAAATTGTTTCAGAAGATGAGAGTTGTAACGACTTAGCAAAAAAATAATGCAACCACCCATAAGGCCCCGCTTGAAGACTATCAACTCATAAGCTTCTCCCCCTTTTATCAGTAATGACCAAAAAGGTTTGAAGACATAGAGTATCTACTCGTTCCCATCTGGAGAGGATGATGGAGCAGGGTCGACGTTGGAGTTTGGTGGTGCAGACGGGCCTGATGCAGTGTAGAGATGTAGTGCAGCCATGGTCGGTGAAGTGGCGTCGTCTTCTTCATCGACAACTCTCACAACAACTGTTGCAGCCGATGATGAATGTTCAGAGTCTTCAATAGACGGCGTGCAAGGCTAGCTTGCATTTGGTGGAGGCATGGAATCAAACTTGAAGTTCTCTGTGAAGCCATCTTCGCGAAGATCGTCTTCAGGACAGAGCATTGTGAGGCTCTTCCAGGACCGCCGACAGGCTTCATGTTCAACAAACGAGTTCTCGGTGGCCAAGTTGCGAATGAGATTAACATCCACCAAGAGACTCTGCATCTAACGCTTTAGCCAGTCATGATGCTTATCCTGCTTCTGATGCAATGCCACAAGAAACTCTCGTTCATTAACTACACGAGAACGCTTCCGAGGCCTTTGGGCAATCGTACTTGCAGTGGCTTCAGTGTTAGCATGGTGTGGCACTCTCATATTTCCAGCCAGAGGATAGGAGGGGGTTGCGGCATTGGGGACAAGAATTCCTTCGATTGGTTGCGTGAAGCTTTGATGTTCAGCATTCTGAAGATGTAGGGGCTTCTTGGCAGGCTGTGGGTAGATGGCTTCAATAGATAGATCAACCTCAGGCAGAAAAACAATGTGGTTGCGCGCTAAGGGTTGATAGTCAATAGGGGAATGAAGCTTGATCAGGCACATCACCCATGGAGCATAGAACTTCAGGCCAAACAGATCGATCCCAGAAGCAGCTAGTTGTCTGATGAAGAAATCCTGGGTATTGAATCTGATGCCATTGATGATATAAAATACCAAAGTCTTCATGGCTCCTTCAAGTTTAGCTTCAGAAGAATGTCCCTTGATCGGCCATAGAGTACGCCTCAGAATATGGTATACTGTGCGTGGCAAGTACTCGAGGTCCTTCACAAAGAACTCCTTTGGGTATTCAGCATCTTGAGGCAATGGCTTCATCATACTGAGCATCTGACTCATGTTTGGTTCGGGCCTCTGGCAGATACTATGCAGTTCATCTCTATGAAGCTGACAACCATGTTCGTATAACTCACCTGGAATGGGCAGGGAAGTAAGCCCGATAATGTCTTGAGCTTTGGCTTCGTGATGTACATCACCTAACATCCACGCAAGGATCCATGTCTTCGGATCCCTGTTGTAGCCACGAATATGGAGTGTGGCATAGAACTGCAGCAGAAGCTCTTCATTCCAGTGTTCTTTGTCAGTCACAAAAGGCAGAAGACCAACATCCCTAAAGCAGTCAAGAGCTTCTTCAAGACAGGGCAGCCCAGCTATAGCTTCACAATCTAGACGCATGTGTGGAAAGATCCGCTCTTGATTGTACAGAATGCATGAGTAGTAGCTTCATTGCTGATGGCTCCAAAATCTATCTGAAGAGATCTAAGGCTTCGTGTAAGGATTCTTGGCACTGTCAAAGAAAGTGTTGTGCTCTCTGAAGCTGTGCACGCTGAAAGAACCCTGTGTCGTTGCAGCACCTAGAAGCCTTGGCAGCCTAGGCTTGGGCTTCTGAACTTGAGGCCTCTGCTCCACATGGTAATCATATTGAGGTCCAGGAGCAGTGGGTGGAACCATAACTGCCCATCTGACTGTGACTAGCTGACCTTCACGATTGAATGCACGTTCCATGGTGTGAGGCCTTAGAGGAGGAACAACGTATTCCGAGACGATTGGCGTCACGGTGACTTCTGCATTCTCATTAGCTTCTCGCTCCACATTGTCTTTAGCCATGGCAGTGTCATTGGCTTCAGTGGCGTTGTTGGTGGCAGCCTTAGTGTTTTTAACCTCCATCTCTTCAAGAACTGGAGGGTCGGGCACAATCACATTCTCTTCAAGAATGACTTGATCAGTAGCTGGGGGTGTGGCAACTCTTTCTTCTTCTCTTTCTTCTTTGTCTTGATTGGCTAATGCAGCCGGAATGTCTTCAGCAGCTTTGGCTTCAGACTCAGAGACATTCGCAGTAGGGGTGGCTTCAGGGAACACTTGGCATGCGACTGAGCTTTGGTGCACTTCCCCTTCTGGAATGCTTGACATGGTGACCTGTGGCCTGAGGCCTTTGCGAAGCCTGCGAAACGCTGGCGACGCCTTTGGTGAGGGAGAGGTCTGGACCATGTAATTGTTGTCGTCAAGCACCGGTGTGGTAACTTGAGGTGGTGGTGTTCTTGGAGTCTCATCATGTACTGGGGTGTCTTGCTGTGGGCGCTCGGCCCATGAGTCGTCCTGAGCGATTGGCGTCAATGGACGACCAATGCTGATAAGTTCACTACTCGTTGGAGCAGGTGATGATACTGACTGGGGATCGAGCTGAGGAAGGACTACATCATCATCAACATTGTCTTCATGACCAATGTCTTCAGCTGTGTTGAGGTCAGCAGCTGGAGCTTCTTCACTTTCTGGAGCCTCTGTGGAGGCAGGCTCATGAATTACAAGACGACGCTCATGGTTGGTTGGGGCAGGAAGAGCAACAGAAATAGGTTCAACAATGAGGGGCTCTGGGGCAGCATCACGATCTTTCTTTGAAGACTTTGTCTTCAATTTCTTCTTGGATGGAGCATCATCAGAAGTGTCTTTGTGCTTGCGCTTCCTGGCTTCGGCTTCAGCTGCCCTTGTTTTCTTCAGCTCTGAAGCTGCTGAGGTGACCTTAGGCTTCGAGCCAGTCATACTGGCAGGGAAGACAATGTGAGGTTCTTCCTGCCTTGGTGCTTCAGTTTGGGCCACAACAGACTTCTTCTTTTGCTTGACAGCCATCCTGGGATCGATGCCAGGACGCCCAAGAGCCTTTCTCTTTTCAGCTTCATTGTGGGCTTGAACGCATTTCTGTGCAAAGTACTTCATGCGCTCTCGTGAGCCTTTGGCTTCTTCATGCTTCTTGTGGAATTGTTCCTTGAGATCATGCAACATCTTCTTCAAGATCTGCTCATCAGCCACACTGAGCTTGGCCATGTTCTTCTTGAAATGCTCCTTCTCTAATCAATCTTGTTCTTGAGCTCGACAATTTTCTGAGCCAGGGGCAACTCACATTAGCAATGGCTCCGTGAAACGTGACGCTTATGTCCACACGCAGCTGAAGATCATGAATACTGATGCTTTGGTCATCAAACCACTCATCGATGAAGTTGTTCAGAATATCAACATCAAAGAGGGGCAGATCATTGAAGATCTCCGCCTCTTGCTTGCTCTTGATCAGCATCTCAAGTGCTTCATCACCAAGATCTTCATCACTAGACAGATCAATGGTGACTTCCTCGTTGCGCAAAACAGTAGCAGGAGTCAGTTCATGCCCAGAAATCTTCATGGGCTTCTTTGTCTTCTTGGTCCTCTTGGAGACCCATGACAGATCTTCAGACTTCACACTGGCTTCAGGAGGTGCAGTCTTTAATGGCTTCACAGTTGAAGCTTTTGGTGTGGCAGATGGCTTTGAAGCTTTTGACTTCTTCTTCTGTTTTGGTGGTGCTGGTGCATCTTCAGAGTCTGCATCTTCAGCAGAGTGGTCCACTGTGGCCCTCTGAGCAGCAACGTGAGAGAGGAGCCCATCGAGGTTGTTGAAGGGGTCGATGACATTTGGATTGGCTTCGCGAGTGCCATCCTGCCTTGGAGCAGACGGACCAGGGTTGAAGTTGAGTCTAAAATCCCTTTTGTTCTTGGCAGCTAACTCTTCAGCGAACTGATAATTGCGCTTGAAAAGATTGTCTTCGCGACACCATAACATAGATAATGGGTCGGCATTCTCAGGCTTCGGTCCTTGGACCATGCATGGATAGAAACCTTGAGCAATAGCTTCAGGCTTCGATTTTGGCTACAGAATCTTGTACAGAATATCGCCCCATGGGCGCTTGCTGGCGTTCTTCTCAGCATACTCGGGAGTGACAAAGTTGTACTTGAACCACTGTTCTACCCAATATCTTTGAATCCATTGGATTCGGGTCTTGCACTAAGTATAGTTCTCCTCAGGATCAGTTTTGTACAATTCATGCAGATCCAGAGGCGGATCTAGAGCTATGTTACCTCTGCGCTGCCTGCCACCTTTCCAAGCAGACTTCTCTGTGGCCATGATATTCAAGCAGATAGGCTTCAGAATAGTAAAAGGCTTCTGTCTACTGGTTAGACAAGAGTTGGCTTCGGGGGAGTGAATATGATGCTGTAAGAACTCTGCAAATGAATGCAGACTATGAGAACCAAGGGATTCTCCCACGGACATGTACTTGTGATAGCATTAGAGGTGTGAGGGAAGGGGAAGAGGTCATATGCATTCTCAGAAGGTTTTGAAGATAAACCAGTTTGAAGACATTGACCTCATAGAGCGAAGACATTCACTTATTTGAAGAGAGTTGGTTTCAGATTTGTACGAATCCAAGAATAAGTACAAGTGAGGAATCTAACTAGTTATGAAGCATAAGTGAATATCCTTAGAATGATATGAGATGCAGATAAAGACAGATCCAAATTTGGAAGTATAGAAACCACTTTTGGTTGAAGTGGATGGATTTGACCGATCAAAAAGGCAGTAAAAAGTGAGATTTAATTACCGCTGATGAATTGCTAGACGAGGCAGAGTTAGAAGCCGAGCAATTCAATCTCCCACGCCCTAACTTGGCGGCAGAAGACAACTATGGTGGCGGCGGAGAGGATGAGGTCCGCGGCCGGCATGAGGACGGCATCGAAGAAGTCGCGCCAGCTAAGCGCTACATCTCTGGCGTCGAACGAGCTAGCGGAGGCGCTAGGGTTTGAGCAAGGTGGCGTGGTGGAAGAAGAGATAATGACCTCGCGGTGTGTGAATTTATAAGGAAAGGGACTGCACAGCATAATTACGCAAGTGCCCCTGGCGGTTCATATCTGAAGGACTCGTGGCCTGCATGCAACTTATTGGAAGTTGTTCCATGTTCCCACGCACGCCTGGATTGTCGGGTGGTCATTCCGGCATCTTCGGTATTCAGGCAAAAGGGATATAGCATTGAAAACGGATTTAAATGTTTGTCTCTGTATCTTCTGCTGGCAAGGACTCAGTGAAGACATTTGACAGGTTTCAACAGAATGCATATAACTTAGATAGATAGAATTTGAGGAAGAAGCACAGAAGGGGTTAGGGTCCAATCACATTCACTTAGATCAGAAAAAATTCAAGTATGAAGACATAGCTATAAGTGAATGTTGTAGAGGACAGAACACACATATATATATCAGTCTAAGACTAACTCAACATTGCGAAGATAAACCATGAGGTCAAATCAATGTTGAAGACAAACCAAATGCGAAGACTATGCAATCATGACGCCCAATGAAAAACTTCAAGAAGATTTTGGTGGTGTCGTTACCCACCGTATAGGAAGTATTAGACCCAGACACAGCGCACAATTATCGTGGTGCTCCGAAGTCAAATTCCGCGTTAATGTATTCACACTTGGAGTGTATGTCTTCATTGATTGAAGATATGCGTTACTTTGTGTGTTGCACATCTAAGTCATCAACATGCATAAGCGTTAGGATGTGTGTCCAATTACAGGACATTTGAGGATTCTAAGATATTTAGCTCACACCGCAACTTGCAAAACCTTTTCTCATCCAAGGGCTTTGTGAAGATATCTGACAATTGCCCTTCAGTGTTGACATGAATGATATGAATATCTTCCTTCATGACATGATCTCTGAGAAAGTGATGACGGATCCGAATGTACTTTGTCTTCGAGTGCTGAACTGGGTTGTTGGCAATCTTGATGGCGCTTTCATTGTCGCAGTAGAGTGGCACTTGCTTCAGGTGGATGCCATAGTCCTTGAGAGTTTGCTTCATCCATAGAAGCTGAGCGCAGCAAGATCCAGCAGCAATGTATTCAGATTCAGTAGTGGAGAGGGATACACAGTTCTGCTTCTTTGAAGACCAACAGACAAGAGATTGTCCAAGAAAGTGACATGTGCCTGATGTGGACTTGCGATCAACCTTGTCACCAGCATAATCAGCACCTGAGAATCCAACTAGATCAAACTCTGAGCCCTTTGGATACCATAATCCTAGTGTTGGGGTGTAAGCCAAATATCAAAGAATTCGCTTCACAGCTAAGTGATGCGATTCCTTTGGTGCCGCTTGGAATCGGGCACACATGCAAACGCTAAGAATTATATCTGGCCAAGATGCACATAAATAGAGTAAAGAACCTATCATGGAGCGGTATACCTTTTGATCAAACTCTTTACCATTGTCATCGGGACCCAATTGACCTTTGGTTGGCATTGGCATCGTGTACCCTTTTCGGTCTTGCATTCCGAACTTCTTCAGGAAATCTTTGAGGTATTTCTCTTGTGATATGAAGATTCCATTGCTCTGCTGATGGATTTGAAGACCGAGGAAGAATTTCAGCTCACCCATCATGGACATCTGATATTGCTCTTGCATCATATGCCCAAACTCATCACTGTATCTCTTGTCAGTGCAGCCGAAGATAATGTCATCCACATAGATTTGGCACACAAACAGTTCACTGTCATATGTCTTCGTGAAGAGTGTGGGATCCAGGGGACCAGGTTTGAAGCCTTTGCTCTTTAGGAAGTCTTTGAGTGTGTCATACCAAGCACGAGGGGCTTGTTCGAGGCCATACAGTGCCTTGTTGAGCTTGTATACCATGTCAGGACGCTTTGGGTCTTCAAAACCTGGTGGTTGTGCAACATACACTTCTTCTTCAATTTTGCCATTGAGAAAGGCACTCTTTACATCCGTTTGGTACAGAAGGATGTTGGTATGGTTGGCATAGGCTAGCAATATGCCAATGGCTATAAGCCTAGCCACCGGAGCAAATGTTTCATCGAAGTCAATCCCTTCAACTTGAGTGTAACCTTGAGCAACGAGACGAGCCTTGGTTATGACGACTTGACCATGCTCATCTTGTTTGTTGTGATAGATCCATTTGGTGCCTATGATATTGTGCTTGCGAGGATCAGGATGCTTGACTAGTTCCCAAACATTGTTCAGCTCGAACTGTTGAAGCTCTTCTTGCATAGCTTGAATCCATTCAGGTTCCATGAAGGTTTCATCAACTTTCTTGGGTTTAGATATAGAGACAAATGCAAGGTGCCCACAGAAATTTGCTAGCTGTGTTGCTCTTGAATGAGTGAGTGGACCAGGTGCATTGATCAATTATTTTCTCAATCTGTACTTCATTTGCAACACAAGGATGAACTGGACGAAGATTTTGCTCTTGCTGATCATTGTCTTCGTCTTCAGTATTGACTTCAGGCTGAGCAGTGTCTTTGGGTTGATTAGGTGTAGAAATGATGATTTCTTCTTCAGCCTGAGCCTCAGAAGGTATGATTTCTCCAGTACCCATAAGCTTGATAGATTCACTTGGTGAGGCTTCATCTAGCACATTTGGCAGGTGCTCTCTTTGCGAGCCATTAGTCTCATCGAACCGCACATCCACAGTTTCAACCACTTTATAGTGAAAGAGGTTGAAGACTCTGTAGGAGTGTGAATCCTTTCCGTAGCCAAGCATAAAACCTTCATGTGCTTTCGGTGCAAATTTTGACGTGTGATGTGGATCCTTGATCCAGCACCTAGCACGAAATACTCTGAAGTAACTGACATCTGGCTTCTTACCAGTCAGGAGCTCATGGGATGTCTTCTTTAGAAGCTTGTGAAGATAAACACGGTTGATGACGTGGCATGTAGTGTCAATGGCTTCAGGCCAGAACTTCCTTGGTATCTTGTACTCATCAAGCATCGTCCGTGCCATCTCAATGAGGGTTCTGTTCTTGCGCTCCATGATGCCATTCTGCTGAGGTGTGTATGGATCTGAGAACTCATGTGTGATGCCCAATGTATCAAGATAAGTGTCGAGGCCGGTGTTCTTGAATTATGTGCCGTTGTCACTTCTGATGTGCTTGATCTTGATGCCATAGTTGGTCATGGCACGATTGGCGAAGCGTCTGAAGACATCCTGCACTTCATTCTTATAGAGGATTATGTGCACCCATGTATATCTTGAGTAATCATCAACAATCACGAAGCCATATATAGAGGCAAGCAGTGGTAGTAAGGGTAGAGTAATGAGTAGGGCCAAATAATTCCATGTGAAGCAGCTCGAAGGGACGAGTCGTCGTCATGATTGTCTTCGAGGGATGCTTGGCCCTCGTCATCTTTCTAGCTTCGCAGGCACCACATAGATGATCCTTCTTGAACTTGACGCCCTCGATGCCTACGACATGCTTCTTCTTCACGAGACTGTACAAGTTCCTCATGCCAGCATGCCCTAGCCTCCGATGCCAGAGCCAGCACTCTGAAGCTTTTGCTAGAAGACATACGGCCAGCTGTGGTCCTGCTGAGAAATCTACCATATACAGATCGTATTTTCGATACCCTTCAAAGACTAGAGATTTGTCAGATTCCATAAGCACAAGGCAACGATATTTTCCAAATATCACAATCATGTTCAGATCACAAAGCATTGAGACAGACATTAAGTTGAAACCAAGGGATTCAACAAGCATCACTTTATCCATGTGCTGATCCTTTGAGATTGCAACTCTACCTAGACCCAATACCCTGCTTTTACCAGTGTCAGCAAATGTGACGTGACTCTTCTCAGATGGACGTAGGGTTGAATCCGTGAGAAGACTTTGATCACCAGTCATGTGGTTAGTGCATCCACTGTCCATAATCCATTCTGAAGCCTTTGGTGTCATACCCTTGGCACCTCATGCCATGAAGCAGTAGGTGGGAGCAGAGTCATCCTCATCATTAGCATCAGCGTTGGTGACGATGCCATTGTCTTCAGTGTTGAAGATGGACTTGGCGACATAGGCTGAAGCTAGAGCTAGGCTTGCCACACCTGAATCGGACTCCTCCTCAGACTGCACCTCCGTCTCCTCAGAAGCATACTCCTCCTCTGAATCCATCTCCTTGCCAACAAATGCACGAGCCTTGCTTGATGAGCTCTTC